>NC_041387.1:139218972-139231431 GCF_002162155.2 Triticum dicoccoides | reverse complement strand
AATTTAAAAAATATGTTCAAAAAGTGCGGGTGCGGGGGGCCGGGTGCTCTGGCGGTGGAGCGGGGGAGGGTTGCGATGGGTGGAGCTAGCGGGGGAGGGTGCGGGTGCGATCGAGATGGAGGGGGATCGAGATCGAGATGGAGGGGGAAGCGAGATCAAGTGTCCTCATGAATTCAAAAAGTGCCCATGAAATTTAAAAATATTCATGATATCAAAAAGTGCCCATGAAATACAATCGAGAAATGAAGACTACGATTTAAAGTGCCCATTAGTAGTTTTGCAAAAAAAAAGAATAAAACAAAATTTACAGTAATGGCGCACTGCCTGCTTGGTGCGCCATTAGTAGTTATAGATAGTAATGGCGCATGATGGACCAGATGCGCTATTAGTATGTATGGGAAAATGAAAAAAAACATTCATACTAGTGGCGCACCCTGTTTACGGTGCGCCATTAGTGTCTTCCACACTAATGGCGTATCACAAGCAGGTGCGCCATTAGTATATAGTAGTGGCGCACTGCTTCCACGGTGCGCCATTAGAATCAATCCTATCTATAGCCCTTTTCCTAGTAGTGAAGCTGGAATCTGCAAGCATTCAATTCAAAAGAGAAGACAAAGTAATATGGTCTCTAAGTTAAATAAACAATCATGCATATGAGAGCCACTAAATATTTTCAATACGGTCTTCTACTCTCGACCCCAAAAGGAAAGAAAAGAAAATAAAACTATTTACACGGGAAAGCTCCCAACAAGTAAGAAGAAGAACGAGAAATCTTTTTGGGTTTTCATTTTAAGTCTACTACAAGCATGGAAAGTAAACTAACTAATTTTTTGGGTTTTTCTTAAGGTTTATCAAACACACAAGAAGAAAGGTAGAAAAATAAAATTAAACTAGCATGAATAATACAATGAAAGAGTATGAGCACCGACAGCTAGAATAGTGTGTGAACATGAATGTAAAGTCGGTGAGAAATACGTACTCGCTACAAAAAAAAGACACATCCGTGACATTTTGGGCCAAACGAATTTTTTTCTGTCATAAATATGACACTTCTATGACGATAATTGTGACAAAACCCGGTATCATCATAGATGTGGTGGGCTCCTACTTCTATGACAAAAAATCATGACCGAAAATGGGCTTTTCATCCTGGGCGGGCTGGAGACGCAGTTGCATGACATTCTTTGGGCCGTCCATGATGGAAAAACCCGTGGTAGAAGCAAGGGCGAGGAAAAATTCGGGGATTTCCCGGTTACGGTGGGCAATCGGGGGCCGAGCGATGCGCGTTTCTCTCATACACGTATGCGCGTGTGTGTGAGGCGTTGGCTCTAACTGAACCCGAGCGAGGCGTTGGGCTCTAACTGAACCCGAGCGATTGCACTGCAGGCTACGCGTTACTGAACCCGAGTGATCGATCGATGGCTGTTAACTAAACCCGATCGAGCGATTCCTTCGCTACTGCTGCTAACTGAAGCCGATCAATACTGCCTCTGGGATAAACAGTGAGCGTTGCGGGGGGGTTTGGATGAACAGTGAGCGGTGGCGTTGCCTCTAGATGAACAGGAGCCCATGGTGTGGAGGGCTGGAGGAACAGTAGCCCGTGGAGGGGTGGTTGAACAGTAGCCGATGGAGCAGCGCGCGGTGGAGGCTGGATGAACAACAGCCCATGGAGGCTGGAGGAGGTCGACGGTAGCCCGTGGAGGCTGGAGGAGGTCGACGGTAGCCCGTGGAGGCTGGAGGAGGTCAACGGTGGAGATGAACAGTACCTCGTGGAGTCCTGTTTTGCGGTACGCCACACCCCTCCCGATGAACAGGACCCCCGTTTCGACCGTAGCTCTCCAACACAAGTCCGTTTCGTCCGTTTTGCGGTACGCCACACCCCTCCCGATCAACAGGACCCCCTTTTTAATCGTAGGAGGTCCGTTTCCTCTGTTTTGCGGTACGCCACAGCCCTCCTGATCAACAGGACCCCTGTTTCGAACGTGGCCGGTCGAACACAAGGCCGTTTCCTCCGTTCTGTGGTACACCAGGCCTCGTTTCCATCGCATGTTCCGTCCAAGCCCTCCCGATGAACATGACGACGCATTCCGTTCCAACCCAACCGGTTGGCTCCCACGTGTTTCGTTGCCTCCCGATGAACACGACGCATTCCGTTGCCTCCCCATGAACACGACGCATAATGTTGCCTCCCCATGAACACGACGACGACGCTGTTTCTCCGTTCCGACCCAGCCATGTACATGAGGCCTGGTCGTACGTATCCGCGAGTAGGCATTCGAGACCCCGCCCATATGTACGTACGTGGTCGTATTTTCTTTCTTGCACCCTGGCCGTTGTACGTACGTGTACATGCTATGTGTGCGCCTCTACTATGACACGTGCGTGCCTCTACATCGACCAGTATGTATGTACACGTTCGCGACCAGAATGACAATGCTATGTACACTTCGACCAGGTGGGTCCCGACTGTCAGGCACTTCCTTGCCTGCGAAGATGTAGCTGGTGGGTCCCAGTAGTCAGGGGGCGAATCGTTTTTTTTACCCGGACGCACTTCCTTGCGTGCGAAGATGTAGCTGGTGGGTCCCAGCAGTTAGGAGGAAACATTTTTTTCACGAAATATGGTGGCCCGTTCGGTGGGTCCCTGCTGTCAGGTGGAGGAATAATTATTTTGCGTGTAATAAGGAGGCACTTCCTTGCTGCGGTCGTGGACCCAGCTGTCAGCCTCTCCACGTACAGTCCACGTCCGATGGAAGCCGTTCCTTGACCACGTTGACTACACCGCGCCGAGAGCACCCGGGCGGTGGACGACGACGAGGCCTAGGAAGGGGACGACGCGGAGCCGGGGAAGATGCGGCAGTGAATGCCCACGCGTAGAGGGGTACGAGGGTTTACTGGTTCGCTACGGTGTGAGGCTGTCGTCGCTGCAGAATAACAGGGGGTGTGGGTGAGTAAAGGGATGGCCTGGCCAGCGGTGGGAGTAGTAGGGGGCGGTGAGGCCTCCGCCGCATCGCAGCCGGCCACGGGAGGCAGGAGCACGAGGCACGACCGGCGCTGGTTTGGGCGGCTGGAGCAAGAATACCATAGGTTGAAGAAGCACTACGGCCGTTGGATGGACATCGTACAGTCACTGGAGCTAGAATCGTGCATATTGACTAAGTTGACAAAGTCCTCCATCCCCGTCAACTTAGAAGGCCCACAAGTCAGCCTGCCACTATACTGGGTCCCAGCTAACAGGGGGAGTATTCATTTTTTGTTGTGCGTAATAAGGAGGCACTTCCTTGCGTGCGAAGATATAGCTGGTGGGTCCGAGCTGTCAGCGGTGGTAACATTTTTTTCGCAAAATACAGAGGCCCTTTCCGTGGGTCCCTGATGTCGGGTGGAGGAATCATTATTTTGCGTGTAATAAGGAGGCATTTCCTTGCGTGCGGCCGTGTACCCAACTGTCGGCCTCTCCACGTACAGTCCACTTCAGATGCATGTCGGTCGTTGACCATGTTGACTAGGCCGCGCCGAGAGCACCAGGGCGGTGGACGACGGCGAGGCCTAGGAAGGGAACGACACGGAGGCAGGGAAGACTCGGCAGTTGTTTCCCACGCGGAGGGGAGTATGAATGTACGAGGGTTTACTAGTTCGTCTGTCGCCGCCGGAGAACAACATCAGGCGTGGGTGAGTAGAGGGATGGCTAGGCCAGCGATGGGAGTACAGTGGGGCGGTGAGGCCTGTGCAGCGGCACAGCCGGCCGCGAGGAGGAGGGAGCAGGCAGTCCCGCCGGCGCTTGTTTGAGCGGCTGGAGCAGGAAGAGCAGAGATTGAAGAAGCACGACGGCCGTTGGATGGACATCCAATAGTAACTGCTTGTGCGTCAACCTATTTTTTAGGAAAGCCTCAAATCTGTAGAAAATAGCATACATCCCATCTGCCATTATTTCTAATAATGTACAGCTCATTTGCTAATTCTTAAGGTTTTTTTGGAGCCCATATTCTTTTTGTTAGCATTACAGCCCATATTGTGGCCACGGTCAAAAAATTATACGAAATTTTGCATATTTTGGTGTGGTCCGAACTGTTTTTAATCCCGAAATTTTGACTCACATTCAATCTGATTTTAAAAATAAATGTATATCAATATAAAATCCAACAAATTCTCCACACACAAAAATTAATGTAATTTAAAATCTCGAAATGAAAAAAAAGGTATTTGAAACTAACTGTCGGTTTGATGTGTTTTAAAAATGTACAACCCATTTCTCATTACTGATGGGCCATTTTCTCGGCTAGCCGAATGAAAGCTCTCCTCGTCTTGAAAGATTTGCAGCCCAATAGGCGTGACAAAGCGACTTACTTGGCAAATCACAAAAAAACTGGGCTGTGGTCGTGGACCCAGCTGTCAGCCTCTCCACGTACAGTATTCTTCTGATGGAATGTCGTTGACCACATTGACCATGCCGCGCCGAGAGCACCAAGGCGGTGGACGACGGCGAGGCCTAGGAAGGGGACGACGCGGAGCCGGGGAAGACGCGGCAGTGGATGCCCACGCGGAGAGGAGTACGAGGGTTCACCGGTTCGGCTGCGGTGTGAGGCTGTCGTCGCCGCAGGGCCTGGCTAGCGGTGGGAGTAGTAGGGGGCGATGAGGCCTCAATGATAGCACAGCCGGCCACTGGAGGTAGGAGCGGGCGGTCTCCCCGGCACTGGTTTGGGCGGCTGGTGCAAGAAGAGCAGTGATTGAAGAAGTAGCAAGACCATTCAATTCAAATCCAACGGTTACTGCTGCTAGAATCGTTTGTTGACTAAGTTGACAAGCCCTGCGTACGCGTCAACTTAGTAGGCCCACAGGTCAGCCTCCCAACCGGTGCGCCCCAGATGTCAGTGGGAGGAATCATTTTTTTTGCGTAATAAGGAGGCAGTTGATTGTGTGCGGCCAGGCCAGCGGAGGGAGTAGGGTGGGCCGGGGAAGCCTGTGCGACATCATAGCGGGCCACAAGAGGAGGGAGTAGGCAGTCCCGCCGGCGCTAGTTTAGGCGGCTGGAGCAGGAAGATCAGATATTCAAGAAGCACGTCGGCCGTTGGATGGACATTCAACAATCATTGCTGCTAGAATCATGTGTTCACTGACAAAGCATTGCGTAAACAAGTCAGCCTCGAAATATGTGGTGTGTACAGTCCATTTGCTATTATTTTTATAATTTTTACTCATTTTATAATTCATATGGAATTTATTGCAGCCTGTTTTCCATTTTTAGAACTGCTGGCCATTTTCTGGTCAGTACCAGGGTCAAAAAATTAACTAAATATGTGGGAAATTTTGAAAATTTGCAAATTTTTGCTGGGGAATGAAATATTCTTAATCCAAAAATTAATAGCCATACTAAAACAAATTTAAAAATAAATTAGTACTATGTCATGTTAAATCCAATGAAATACGTATAAGATATCAGTGAAGAACAAAAACAAAAAAAGAAACTAATGTCCCATTTGCTATAAAATTTTTCGAATTTTCAACCCCTTTTGATATTACTTTTAACAGACATTCACCATACTCTTTGGCCAGGACGGAATGCATCCCTCCTCATCTTGAAAGATTTGCAGCCCAGTAATTCGGAGAAAACAAATAGGCCTAGCTTGGGTATTCTTCAAAAAGAAATACCAGACTACCTATTTTCCCAAAGAACTGGTGCATGAGCATTTAGCTTTATTTATTTATTAACTTATTTATGTTTAGGCGACCATGAGCATGTACCTGGGCCGGATTCATGTGAGAGCCTCCCTTCCAATTAATTATGGGCTTCTCTATTGGGCCTTCATCAGTGGGCTGCATGTTATCAACAAGTGGAAAATGTGTTCCGTATGAAAAATAGTATGAGCTATGTACGGTACAGGGCACTAAAGGATCGAACCGTGCAATGACTTCCAAAACATTGTGTTTGTCGTTCTAACAACACATTTATTCAACCAACAGACGAAATATACTACTGATTGTACATTGAAAACAGCAGCAGCAGCAACCAGGGCTGGGGGTGCAACAAAAGCAGTAAGCAGGCCAGAAGAGTGAAGGCGCAACTCTCTCTTCCAAACCAAACATCAGCCATCATTACAAAAGGGCTACCAAAAAAGAACAAGTGTATGCATGAAACTAAATAAAGATCCTACTACACCAAGTGTACGCATCTAACTAACTGGCTCAGTTAGACATTACTATTTATTAAGCTGTGGAGATTGGCTGACATCTTGAACCAGATGGGTGCCTGACGGGGGAAACTCCAGCCAGCAGGTCGAAGTCTGATACTTGCGATCCTCTCTCCTACTTTGGGCTGCAGAGCGTGGCCGCACATATCAGGTATGGTGCATGCAGAGACGCATAGTACGTTGTGTACACGCAGTTTTGCCTGATGAATGAAACCGCGCTGCCATCATGATCCTTGCCGTTGGTTATCTCCTGGTTAATCGGATGATTCAGTCCGACAAACAGAGAGCATGTACCAAGGCTACTTACCAGCCTCCAGTCAAAAATTCCTGAAGGCCCAGAGAAGTTGGGATCCTGCTCAAAGACCTTTCAGTGACTGTGATTGTATTCCGCAAAACAACATGTCCGGTACATGCGAATGATCATCAATCTTTCGCCATCGTCTGATCGAGCCAGGAACCCCCTGCAACTGCCATGCCACTTTTCTTTGAAAGGTTCTGGGATTAGGAAGGGTAGGGACACCAGGCGGCCTACAACATCATATCAAGTTGGAGTCAAATAAAAAGGGGCTCTTGATTTAGTCAATCTTAAGAACAGCATGTTATGAGCATGAATATTTTTTTAGTAAATGTTGACAGTAATATAAGAAAGCCATCATGATATCATAGGAAAGTAACATACTGCTGTAACAGCCGTTTGTAACGATGACTGGAGTAGGCAGGCAATACGTCCAGCCATAGAAGGAGTCGACAGCATAAATGAAGCCCTTGTGTTCAATGGCATCAGAGAACCATGGAGGATGTATGATCTTGCGATGGACGTGCAGATTTATTCACTTACCGCAGTGACCTGTCAGATAGGCGAGACCGCAGTTGAAGAACACAATTAGCCTGAAGTCTTTATAATTCGTAGATCTTGTGGGCACTTGGCAGATTACAACCTTGAGCAAATCAAACTTGCTATCATGTTGGCTACTGTAAGATTCCGAGTATTCTAGGCCGCGGTGCCAAAGTAGTGTAGTGTTAATCGAAGGAAGGGGGATCAATCGCCGGGTGTAGACCTCCACGAGCATCCAGCTGCCGCGACCGTCGACGAGCACCATCCAAGACGTGTTCATGCCGACCCAGTACATACCGTTAATGTAGTTGAGGCTGACGGGGATCGGATCACAGTCAAGGGGGTTCATGCTCGCCACCCTACGATTGTTATGCTACGTGACACGCTGTTTCTGAAGATCAGGCGGCATCAGCAAGCAAGGAGTTGGCTTAAAAAGCTCCGGCCTGAGGGCTTTGAGTAAATGGTACAGCCCCGACGAGCACGCGGCAAGCGGCATGGTACTGCGATTGTCCACACGCGAAATAATGAGCTTGATTACCTCTGTGGGGAGCGAATTCCAGCCACTCTTTCAGCGAACGATGCTCGGTTCTGCCATTGTTAGTGCTTGGTTTCGGACGAGGGGTGGAGGCGCCTTAGCGGGGATGGAAGACTGGATGAGATTATGTGCGGACAAACATGGAGAAGCGAATATGTGTTGAGGGAAGTGGACAGGTGATGATGACTACAGCATGCCACTTGACTTATGAGACACATACCAGCAGCGTAGGGTCATATCGATGCCAGACAACTTGCTTGAGTGATCACAGTACTGATACTCCCTACAGTACCTACTACACTACTATGCCCTAACTTGCTTGAGTAGAGTAGTAGAATAGGACTCTGCTCTACTACTAGCACCGGAGGAGTAGTATATTCTAATCTAAAATAGTTACAAACTTCAATGCCCGAGCGTGGAACGACTATGAACCATGCTCAAAGACCGTGTCTACATGGTGTTTGGACTTATATGCAAAAAAAATAGCAAGATGCCCATGCATTGCACGGCACACCATCATCACCAACTCGTTTTTTTCTCTACTCCTACTCCTAAAAGACTCAGTTGGTGATGATGGAGGCGAGGAGGCGTGTTCAGCCGGGCGTGCAGCGGACGGTGCAGCACTATCCGATTTGTTATAAAAAACAAAGAAGAGTAGTAGAGATAGAGACATAGGGAGGAGCACGAGGTTGTGGGAGATAAGGATGAACGAGGCAAGGCCTTATCTGTAAATGTGGAGAGAGGTGTGGGTATCTTTTGTAAAATTGTCATAGTTGGCTTTCTATCCATCAGATATATATCGGACGGTCTATATTACAACATGGCAGGCATACCATCATCACCAACTCGGTTTTCTATAAGAGTAGATATAGATAGATAGAGACTAAGGGTACTAGTAAGGACACCATCTACTGCTTCATGTGCTACTCCTACGCTCCATTCGGCGGCCGCAACGTCCCCTATAGCCACTCCCTCATGCGCTCCATTCGGCGGGCACTATTGAAATTTGGGGGGCGCGCACTCTCGCGACTGCTGGCAACCACGACTTCACCGACGACGACTTCTTCCCCGACCTCGGCAACCTCTTCCTCAACAACATGGGCGACAACCTCAACACCAACGGTGCTGCTCCTGTTGCACCGTATGTGTTTCTGTCCTTCCTGTTCGAAATCGTGGTAGAATTCATGTTTCTACTATGTATCCTACTACTATGCTAGTCCACATGATTAGTTTCATCTCTGTTATAGCTGTCATGATTTATTTTGTGCTTATTCGGATTAAATCTCGTAGTAACTTGCTCATATATTCAACTGGCGCAACGTCCCCTACAACCACTCCCGTTTCATGGACGGCCTGGTCGATGCCTCCAAGGAGCCCTTCGTCCACTGCTTTGAGTGCCCGATGCCGTTTTGTGGCTCGCTGGTGGACATGGTGCATCACCTCACGGATGCGTGCAGCGGTCACTGCTGGCCCTTGGCAGAGAACATCAAGTACGAGACATGCTACCCGTTCACCATGCCGGAGTCGCTAGAGGATCACTGCCGCCTGCTAGTCTCGGAGGAGGATGGCAGCGTCTTCCTCTTGATTGTGGGCACCGGCGAGGCCCGCGTAGGCCGCCGCCCCATCTCTGTAATGTGCGTCAGGGGCGACGCCACTGATGCTGACACTGACACGAGGCCGATGTACGAGTGCGTGGTCAGTGTTACTACCCCTCCGGGTCAAGTGGGCGGCGACACCGGCCTCATCAAACGAACTTGGACTCTGGGGAGCTAGGACTATCCCGCCAATGTGGACTTGGAAAACCCATGGCATCCTTTACCCGCCGACGCGGTGCACGGGGACTCCAAGGAGGTTCACCTGGACATACGCATTATCAAGTTAAATGTTGATCATCAGTCTTCGCTCAATGTAATCCGCTATCTAAGCATGTGGAGACTTGCATGCAGGATCTTGCTCTATTGGAGTAGCGCGCATGAATAAAAGTGTATCCGTTTATGGTTTAGTCTAGAATCTTCCATGTATGAGTTTTTACTACAGTACTGGTGAAAGACTTACGATGAACCATTTCTTACATCTCCTCTGCCCCCTTGCAAGTCATCCTAATTTAATCCCTTCGTCTAGGTGTATAAGGGCATGGTTAATATTACTTAATAGTATAGCCAACAAAAAGTGCCATGTCATCTGTAGCCAACATGTATAACAATCGATACTCAAAAACTAATTCTTAAAGATCATTTCTTGCAAATCACAATAAGTGTTATTTCTTCACAAGTTTTGGATGCAGGTTGAACAATTGAACGCTTTTGTTTGCAAAAGATACCTTTTTATCTATTTCACCCAGGTGTTTGTGAGCCCTAGAGATGAAATAATATCCGAAGAAACCTATCGATACACGTTCCACATGAGATGACCCCCACATCCTTTGTCAAAATAAACAACTCCCCGATCAATGCATTTCACTCTTCGGTGCAACGCACGGGCACCTTACTACTATAGATTAGTACGACCAAAAATTGAACTAACATTATATATAGTACAATAAATGCTGATGCATGTCACCTAAAATTATATCATTCAAAACTATGTTCGAATACGAATCCAACGATATAGTTTTTGTTGACATGCACTAACATTTTGTCAGTTAAATCTTCAGTCAAATTCAATGGGGGACTAATAAACCATGACCGATGTAGTACAAGTGTAGAGGGCGGCGCTGCACGGGAGTCTCACCTCTCACCCCGCTCGTGGCGCGGCAGTAAAGCCGTCATATCACAAAACCCAACCACTCCCAGTAATAAGTGGCCTGGTAAAATAAACGGACAAGGAACCATCACATCCCTCCGTCTTTTTTGCATTTCATCTCTCTGCATTTACTTTCTCTGGTTCATCTCGCACACTCGATCCCTAGCTACTACTCCTAGGGCCAGTTCTTTTGGCGGCTTCCCAACTTTTCCCATAAGACTAGTCACAGTGAAGAGTAACAATAAGGCGCCTCACTCATTTATTTGGGCTTCTAAACTACTACTCCGTCCTGGTTTATTCCTCACCATTGTAATTTGTGCTAAATTTTGACCAAAGATTTAACTGATAAAATGTTACTCCCACCGTCTAGGTGTGTAAGTCATCTTACGAAAACCAATAATCCCAAAACACTTAGGCGCGGTGCATTAACTTCTACCTCGTTTGTTTCTTGACATATCAACCAATAAGAGATAAAGAGTGTGCATGCTTTTAATGACTTGAGATATCAAACACGACATGCAGTGGTTAGTTCATTGCATGCAATACTATTAATTAGCAAATAAACAATAACATTTCTTGTTTTCTCCTCCTCCTTGGTCACGGTGCACAGCCTAAGATGACTTACTCACCTAGACGGATGGAGTAGTGCATGTGACATGCACTAACATTTCATTAGTTAAATTTATGATCAAAATTTGACACAGATTACAATGGGGACCAATAAACCAGGACGGAGGTAGTAGTTATGGGATTACTAATATAGAAGCCTAAAAGAACTGGCCCCTGGTACTCCTACTAGTAGTAGTACTCAAGTTGGAATTCCAATTGCACGACACAAGTTGTTAGGCAAAAAATTCGATACAGGGTGTAGGAAGCGGTTTGGGAATTTGCATGCCTTTCCAACCAGTGAGATACTCCGTACAAAGTACGACAGAGAAATAACCACAGAGAAGGAAGCTAAAAGTAAACAATCAAACGAGCATTTTTGCATTTGTTTTGCATTGAATCGTTTCACAAGCTTGACTAGTGTTGTTTTTCTACTTTTACAAAAACCGCATCGTAATATTAAAATGTGCATTTGCACGTACATAAGTAATAGTAGTACTCCCTCCATCTAGGTGTATAAGTCTTCCCTCCTTCTTGGTCACGGTGCACAACCAAAGATGACTTATTGACCTGGACGGAGGGAGTAGCACAGTCAGCAAGCATATATCGAGAGAGACGTGTAGTGCGATAGTATATAGTAAAGTTTGTGCTATATGCACGTACTTGCAAAATGCGTACGAATACACAAGGTTTCCAAACTTTCCCTTTTACATACTTAATTAAGGACGCTAAAAATTCCTGAACGTTCGGGATTTATCATTTGCATCCCAAAACTAATGAGATCGCGTTACGAAACAAAAATTATACTCCTCCTAAAAGCCACGGCGCTCGAAGGAGCGCTTGTGGCGCGCCACGAGTGCCCTGGTGCACGGTCGTTTCCCAGCGCGCTGACACAACGCCTCTTCCTCAGCCTCGCAACTCGCGAGGTGCTGATTGGTAGCCTGCCGACGGGCGAGCGTGATCTCACCGATGTGGTGATCCGGCGCCAATAGGTACTCCTCCTCGCTGGAAGCATGCACCCGGTCCACGTACCGCCAAGCGTAGATGAGGCGCTTGCGCCCGACTGCACTCAGGGCGTCGACACGAGCGTCCTCCACCACCCTCACGGCCCTCGCACGAGCCTTCTGCCAAAGATCCAATTGCCTGACTCTCTCGGACACGACATAGGCCTCCTAGGCAGCTTGTTCCGCAGTGCGCTTCTCTTCCTCGGCCTTCTTCTCCGCCTCTATTTTGGCGCGCTCTGCTGGAGGCAAAGCCTCCCACAAGGCGACATCCATTTCTTTCCAAAGCTCCTCAAGGCTGGGGGGGGGGGGCTCGGCGGGCGGCGCGGCGTTCTCCTCGTAGCGGGGAGCCGACACGTCCTCCAACATGTGTGCTGGCGAGATTGGGAACGCCGACGCGTCCACCTTGACGCATCGCAGCGAGGAGCGGTACGCCGACGCGTCCTCCTCGACTAGTGGCGGCGAGGAACGGAACGGCGATGCGTCCACCTTGACGCGTCGCGGCGAGGAGCGGTACGCCGACGCGTCCTCCTCGACTAGTGGCGGCGAGGAACAGAA
>NC_041387.1:139213831-139218798 GCF_002162155.2 Triticum dicoccoides | reverse complement strand
CGGAACGGCGATGCGTCACATAGCGGCGAGGAGCGGAACACCGACGCGTCCTCCTCGACTAGTGGCGGCGTGGAACGGAACGGCGACGCGTGACCGTCCGCGCGGTGCAGAGAGGGGTTCCTAGGGCTTGGGAGGGGCGATGCCATGGTGGTCGACATGAGAGGGAGGGGAAGGAGATAGCGATGGACGTGAACGTGAGGGGGAGGAGGTAGTGATGTCGTGGGAGGCGCAGTATTTATAGCGAGCAATGGCACACCTACGTAAGATATGGACCGAGCTGCACTGACTTAACTGCAGGTCCAGTTGCGTCACTGACATGTGGGCCAGACCCTTGTTGGGCCCATATGTGAGTGACCCAATGCACCTGCGATTAAGTAACAGCTACGTGGGCATATTTGTTGGAGTAAATTACGGGGGAGCGAAGGGGTGGAAATATTGCTGGTCACAACGGATTGGACGAGCGTGGGGGGAGGAGAGTTATGCATGCAGATTTTTTCACATGGGGTGGAGTGGTGGGACCGCCGGAGGGAGAAGGAGAGTTTGGCAGGCATATTGTTTCCACACATGAAGAGGAAAAGATTTGGAGACGAACGGGCTTCCTGCAGGTATGGGGAACGGTGCATAATAAGTCATCTTGCATGCCGGGCTAGGTATAGTCTCAAGTCATTAAAAACATACACGCCCCACACATGTTCATATTTCAAGGTGCACTAAATTATTGCATGCGATGATTAAGGCTGGCCATAATGGTGGTATCTTAGCTGGTATCATGCACATGGGAATAGCAAACATGCTGATGTGGCAAAGAATTAAAGAAGAGAGGGGGGTTAGAGTAACTAGTGTTCATGCATGCATTGGTAAACACATTTTTTTTGTGAAGAACGACAGCATTAGTTGAGTACTTTTGCAGACTTCAAAAACTATTCCACCGCCTCTACTATCTTGCTAAGAGTAGGTGCAATTTTTGAATCGAGCCCTTTAAACTAGAAAGGAGGTAGTGGTAATCTAATAGCTAACCTTGTTGTGATGACAAGATAGGACATGGCACGCACCTGGACGGAGGAACTAGTCTGCATTGTGCATTTAAGTTTTGTCTGAAGTCAATGTACCTCTACTTTCACCAGACTTATAGAAAAATGTACTCCCTCCGTTTAGGTGTGTAAGTCATCTTACAAAAACCAAATAATCCCAAAACACGTAGGCGCAGTGCATTAGCTTCTACCTCGTTTCTTGTTTCTTGACATATCAACCAATAAGAGATGAGGGTGTGCATGCTTTTAATGACTTGAGACTATCAAACATGACATGCAGTGGTTAGTTCATTGCATGCAATACTATTAATTAGCAAATAAACATTAATGTCTCTCGTTTTCCCCTCCTCCTTGGTCACAGTGCACAACCTAAGATGACTTACTCACCTAGACGGAGGGAGTATCAACATTCATAATGTCAAATCAATATTTTTTACACTCATTATAAAACATAGTTCTTATACTCATTATAATCAGTATTGTAGATATTGATATTTTTTTAGTATAAATTTGGTCGTGGGATTTCATTGATGCCTGTCAAAGTGTGGAGGAAGCAGAGCTTAGGGCTTGCATTGCTGGTCTCTACATAGGTATTTCTCTTCATAATCCTGTAATTTTAGAGACTGATTGCGCTTTTTTGGTAGCGTCTCTTGCATCGGGGGACTAAGACAGGTCTGCTATGCGTGACCTGAAGATGAAAGCGTTGAGCATCTCGAAGTTGATCAACAATCTTCAATTGTCAAAGATTAGCCGTTCGGCCATTAAGGTGGCACACTTTAATCGCTAAGTATAGCTTTGACAATAGATTAGATGGTATTCTTGTAAATAATGTACCGCCCTGTGTGGTGAATATTGTATTGAATGAGTGTACTGGTGTGGCTGGTTAATTAATATAAGGTGGTGTTCAAAAAAAGTATAAATTTGGTCAAACACTTTGCAAACGGTTGACGGGAGTAAAAAGGACCAGAGGGAGTATCATGTATGTGGAGTAGGCAAAAAAATTGCTCATTTACAGCCGGTAGAAGTCTCAAAGGGCGTGACCGCGCGAGGGAGGCGAAGGTCGTGGGAGGTGCGACGGTTGACGGAATTAAGTGAAGTTACATCCACGCACCGGCATGGCGTGCGAACAGGCAGAAGCTATACCGTCGGGCCTACGATATGGGTCTAGTAGACATGACATCTAGTGGGTCCCGCATAGTTCTCGAGAACTCTTTGGGGGCTTGCAGCCGTTTATCCATCGGGCAAGCAAGCAACCCCACGCTGTTCGCACGCCCTACTCGTCCCCATCTTATACCTTACAACAGTTCGCTCCCAGTCGTCCCGTCCTTTCACATTAGTTCGCTCCCAGTTTTTTTTGCGGGGTACAACAGTTCAACTTCTCCTAACCCTCCTCCAAAATCCATGGCCTCCCAAATCTCCATGGTCACCGCTGAGTACCAGGTTAGAGCCATCACCAGCGACCAGTTCATCATCATCTACACACGTGGATCCGCGATGGTGAAAGCATGGCTTGCTCGCTTCCTACGCATGTTCAACAGTTCAACGGATGAGTGGGTCGCTGGGCTAGATGTTGAGTACACCACAATCCTGGGACGAGAGACGGATCTAAAGGACGAAGAGAGGAAGAAGCCCACCATGATCCAGGTTTACGTACATAACGTTTGCTTGGTCTACCACATATGCCATGCCGACGTTGAGTGCCAAGATTTTAATAACTTCCTCAAGGACAAAAGAGTGAAATTCGTTACTATAGGCTTTAAGAATGACAGGGATGTCTTGCGTCGGATATGTCTCATTGTAGGCCAGCCCTTCGATCTCTAGAAGGCAAGCCCGGTGTCCTCCTCTCAACCTTAAATGATGACCCTGGCAGCAGCCATGATTGATCCTTCGTACGCTAAACTGAATAAACCTCATCACGAGTTTCATCATGCATGGGAGTCGAAGACATTAGATGAAGATCACATCCTGTATGCAGCAATGGATGCCTACCTTTGTTTAAATATCTACAAGGGTTGGATGAAGAAGCAGAGCCCAGTGTCCGGTTCAAGAAAAGAAGCGTCGACAAAGAGGAAGAGGAAGAGGGACGAGGACAAAGTCGAGGACGTGGACTCGGACTTCGAGTAGGTGGCAGTGCCATCGCTCATGCTGGTTCTACTGCAGTGTCAAGCGGACTAGTTGCTTAGTTTATTTTCAATGGTGTGTTGTGCTGGGGCCCCAGCAGAACTATGTTTATGTTATTTCTCGTTATTTGAACTCTTTAGTACGTACAGTAGTACTAGTACTATGTCTTACTACTGTTCTTCTTGTAGTTGGTACTACTGCTCGTATCTTCGTGTTCCTACTTTACTTAATACGTTCGTACTAGTAGTACAATTTGGGTCAGTCAATTTGTGAAAGAAGTTTGACGGAGCGAAGGAAGAAGATGGTAGAAGAGGTGGAAGAAGCCCTTCTAGCCATCCATGTTGCATCAAACGGCTCACATGAGTCGACTGACCCAAATTGCTCCTTCAGATTGTAGGATCCACGTGGCATTCAAGGTCTCGAAGGTAGATTCCACATCTGCACCTAGTTTGCGGGCTCGACGCCCGCGCGACCGGCTTCCCCCGCGACAGCCACCATGCGCGCCTCCTCCGCGCGGGCGGAGACGACAATGACACGCTAGTTCCTCCTCGCCGGCGTGCTATAGCACGCGCTCGTCCTCCTCTTCGTACGCTGCGTGCATAGACGCGGCTCCACCAGCTGCTCGCGTGCTTGGCAGCACGGCGGCATCGCGAGGAGGGACTGCAGAAGACGTGAGCGGGCAAGCCTTCGGCTTCATGGCACAGGGATGGCGGCGACACGGCGGTGATGGGCGAGAAATTGTTGGCCGGAGCAGGCGGGCGCCGGCATGCGCAACGGCGGCGACGGCATATTGATGAGTGCGCATGTGGGAGCTTACTTTAGTTTTATATAAGGTTGGTCAAACTTAAAAGAAAACCGTACTAGTACACGTAAACATTAGACTTAGGCAGCGCTTTTATTAGTTAGTGCCACAGCCACGATACAGAATCCTGTGCAAGTGCGTGAACCGCGGCCGCGCGGTCGATCGAACGGTGCGTCACCGTGTCGCGCTCGAAGTACATCCACCGAACCTTTTTGTGTGTGTGAAAACAATCCTCGAATATTATTCAACTTTTTTTTCCTGGGAAAGTTCTTGACGCTGCAATATTTCCATATATTTGAATTTAGCTCCAGTTCGTGTTTATTTGGATTTGGACGTTTTAGGTGCGCCCTAGTTTTTTTAAGACTGATTTTGTGTGTGTGACTGAGAGAGAACGTGTGTATGTGTCCATATGTGTGTTGTGGCGGAAGGGCAATGTGGACGGTGTGCGTGTGATACAGACAGAGAGGTGTGAATGTGCAAATGATCATGCATGAGTGAGACATACACAGACGCGGATACGTTGTGTATACATGAGAGAACGGTCTTCTAGTTTACTTGTGTGTGTGTGTGTGAGAGAGAGAGAGAGACAAAGACAGAGAGAGACAGAGAGAGAGGAGCATCTGTAACACAACAACCATCTCTCTCGATTCGTCCGTCCCTTGCACGATCGCATGCAACACATGCATCAACGCGCACATTTTGACACCCTCACCCGACCCCTGCCCACCTCAAGGCCCGCACAATCTCTTCGTGAATACCCATTTCTCTCCTTAGGTTTGTTTTCTCTCAATATCGGACACACACACACACACACACACACACACAGAGACACGCAGCACAACACACACACACACTCCCCCGAGCACACAATTCATCCCCATCCAAGGTTATACGGCGACCACTCTCGCTTGTGCTTCTTTGCACCCCAACATGCACAACACCTCAATCTTCAAAGAGGGCATCGAGCATATCGAAGATGGCGACCACACCGCGCTAGAGAATGCGGGGTCATT
>NC_041387.1:139133310-139213470 GCF_002162155.2 Triticum dicoccoides | reverse complement strand
CACAAAATTACCAATCCCTCTCTCCCCTGCACAAAATTGTCAATCCCTCAACCCACGAGATCCTTCCCCTCTCGTCCATGTTTTTCCAGCTCTCTCATCAAACATGTTGTCTCTTCTCCTTCCACGTATATAGAATCCGGATGCACATGCATCTCACATATATTACATGTCTCCATCTTTCTCATAGACCTAACTTCTTCCTCTCTCTTTCTCTCTCTATCTCTCCCTGCCTCGTTAGGTTTGTATCCTACTCTCTCGTCCACATACATACAATCTTTCCCGCCCTATCTGCTCCATCTTCAAAAGCTCTCTGCACGTTTCATTCACACATTGGGATATGTCAAAATGTTGCTTCTATAATGGCTGATGTAGAGTTATGGTTTTTTTGTTGCATCCTACAAAGTAATAACTATGAAATGCATTTAGATTCTCATTTGACTGGGATTATGTGAGTTTGAGCATGTTGTGAAGTACTATAGACCTTGTATACATCTTGGGATTCGACAATGATTGTAACTATTGACTTGTATAGACCATTACATTCGAAGTCAATAGCCTAATATATTTATTTCATAATTTCAACAAATGATTAGTTCACTACAAACTAAGAAAACAAATGTGTACTCCCTCCATTTTTATTTAAGTCCGCGTATTAGCATTGGTCAAAGTCAAGTTTTGTAAGCTCTCAAAAAGCTTATAACAAAAAATATTAACATATATAATAACAAATAAATACCATCAGATTCATTATTGAATGTACTTTCACATCATACATATTTGTTATGGTAAATGTTTATATTTTTCTATAAACTTGGTCAAACTTTAGGAAGTTTGACTTCGGTCAAACCTAATATGCAGAGTTTACTACTACTACTCGCTAGTTGCTTAGCCGAATCACTCAACACGCCACACGGGGAGTCTAGTGTCACAAAATTTTGAGGTCGGCGGGAAAATCTCCCGCGACCCTGATTCGAGCAGTGGGAAGTTACCATCATAGCCTTCAGAACAGGCCTACGGATGACGCTTGGTAGGGGGCTGTTTTTGTAACTTCAGGTTCACCCTACCCAGCCAACCCCACCCCGGCACCCAGAGTAGTACGCCTAAATACTCCCCATTTTCTATCCCCACTGCAAAATAGACTTCTCCACGGCACCGCAGCCTTCGTGCCCCTCCCCTTTACATCGGCGCACTCGTCCACCGCAGCGCATCTGCCTCATCGATGACCTCGTACGCCGTACTGGAGCCGGTCCACCGTCGTCATCGTACACGGAGCCTCTTCCCCGGCATCGTCTTCCATGGTCTCGGATCTGCTTCCCGGAAGCCGACGCCAAGCGCAGAAGTACCACCGTCGTGGACAATGAACTGACTCCCGTTGCCGACCATGACTCACCGAGGCTGCCGCGACCATCATTCTCCTCCTCGATTGGTAATGTGTGTATTGAATCACTTAGCAGTACATGTGCAGTTACAATTTTGTTCATACTTACCTTCAAATTTCCTGGGTGCTATTGTTCCCATAAAAGTAATTTGTTATAGCCTCCATTGTCCAACAGAATATCAGCTTGTAATTGTGTGTCGCTCCTGTATTGCGCTGTGCTTGTGTAGGTTTTTCATCTGCAACCAGTAGTGTGGCAAATGATGGAAAGGTTTTTAGAACTAGCAAGATGCCCATGCGTTGCACGCATCAAGATGCATTTGTATGAGTAGTTTATCTTGTGGGGGAAAAGGATGAACGAGGGAAGGCCTTATTTGCAAATCTAGAGATGGGTATGGGTATCTTTTTGCAAAATTCCCATTTGTTTCCTTCCTATCTATCAGATATAAATCAGACGGCCTATATTGCAAGAAAAATAGACAGAAAAGAGTAGACAGTAAAGGAAGTAGAGATAAATATTAAATAAATATAACAGTAGAGAAGAGAGTAGAGATAGCAGAGACGTTGGGAAAGGATCGCGCGCGCGGGAAAAAGCGGCTGGGCATGCGCTAGTTTTGGCGCGCGGCGTCCAGCGCACTTTATAAAATCCAACGCCCTCCCACCGCTCTATGCCTTGACACCGCTCTCTCCTCGCTCTGTGCCTCGCCACCGCTCTCTCCCCACTCTTTTTCGCCTCGCCGCCACCGTGCCACCATGCCGCCGCGTCGCCGGGAAACTTGGGGATACCGCGGCGTCCGCCCGCGCCCCTCCGGCGGCTTCTCTGCCGAGATCTGGTTTCGTGGGATGCGCCTCAGCCTCGGCAATTTCGACACCGCCAACGAGGCCCCCCGCGCGTACAACGCGGCGGTGTGGCGCCTCCGGTGGCCTCATAGAACATTGAACTTCCCCAACGTGCCGACGCGGGAGCGGGAGCAGGAGCTCGCGCCTCTGCCGCGGCTTAGCACCGACGAGGATCGTCGCGACAACAAGAGGCGGGAGCACCGTCTCAGCATCGCCGAGATGGATGAGGAAGCCATGGCGCTGTGGCGCCAACACTTCCCGCAGGACATCATCAACGAGCGCGAGTTCTACGCGCAAAGGAGGGCGGAGAGGGATAAGAGGAGGGAGGAGCGAGCCGCCTATCGCGAGGACAAGCGTAGGCGAAAAGCGGACGCTCAATTCAACATGAGGCTAGGAGCAGTGCCGCCCTGGGAATCCAACGACGACCGGTATCTTCACGCCTACAGTCAGACGTCGGAGGAGGACATCATCGAGGAGGAGTCGGACGACGAGGAGTAGTTGAATTATCTTTTTTTATCTATCTATGTTGAGAACTATCCTCTACTCTCTAGTATCTACTTCTCGATCTCAGCACTGTAAACACTTTTTTAAAGCGCCGCGCATTGCGATTCTGTTGGAGATGCTCTAACATGGTAGACGAGTGCTTTAATGTTGCCCACAAGATGCGCGAGTATTACTAGTAGTATATTTTTCTTGCCATGTTGAGATTTTAAAACCACGAGTGTGAACATGCACAGGAGCAATGAAGACCAAACACGGGATATTCGGGACATCTTCAAGGAGCGTGGCAAGTTAAAGAGGAGCTGCACCGAACCTGTAAAACGAGCTTTGGTAAGTAACACCCTTTCAATTACTTTTGTTTAGCCCCGCGTTCTTCGATGTGTATATGTTGTAGTTTCTGTTTCTCTTAAGCGTGGTGTTCTTCGATGTGTAATAAGAAGAGTCTTAATCGTCCTAATGCTTTCGTTTTTAGCTTGATGTAGGAAGTGGGTGTTCTCACCTTGTAGTCTATTTTTATATATTTTTTTCCTTTTGAATTCACTTCTCCGAGTTCTGTTTATCTGGCTTCTACTAAATGGATCTAGGTTGCTGTGAGTATTGATCTAAAAAAGAAGTAACTTCATGTCAGGATGCAGTTCCTGCGAGGAGGGAAGTATGGTCAACCTCGAGATCATGTTTCCAAAATGAGGCTGGATTACACACAAGGTGCCAGTTCCCTAATGATGCTGGATTAGACACAAGGTGAAAATTCCTAGATGATGCTGGATTACACACAAGCCAGGTGGAATCGTCAGCTGTTCGTGTCCTCGTGGCATTAGTAAAGGCTGAAAGAAAGTGTGCAGCAGCCCTTGAGAATGTAGCTGAGTTCCTAAAGAAGCAAAAAGAGCAATCAGATGCTCTCTTCACCCAAGCGAAAGAAGAGATGGAAGAAGCCAGAAATAAGCTAGCAGAGGCAGAGCAGGCTAGGCGTCTCCTGTTATCTAAAACTGCTGTCAATACAAAATTTCCTTCATAATATCTAGGTTCAAATGTTTATCCAGTCAGCATGCCTGTTGTGATGTCTGTGCATCTACTAATGTGGCACAAAATGTTTTTTTTGGGTCATGTAATAACAGCAATTACTTTCCAAACAATAACAGACGAAGCATTGGACATGGTATAGTTCACGCGCAAGCCCGACATTCCAAGTTCAACTTCCACATCAAACTCATGTTCACAGATATCTGCACATTCATACATAATGTCCACAACCATGATTCACTTCAAAGCCAAAAAATGTGAGGAGAGTTATAAATAAAGAAAAACCTCTACTAGTTCCTGCTACCAGTGCGAGCACAACAAGTCAAGATCATGCGTAAATTAATTATATTTTAGTCATTTTTTGTGTTCTAAAATGTCTGCCGGCTCGCGGAAGAACGTGTTGCCGGCACATGCACGGATTCAATGAAGTCAGGCGGGGCAGTCTTAAGCTGGTTGCACGCGGCGAGGAGGCGTGCTCAGACGGGCCTGCAGCGAGCGCGGCCCTCTTGGCCGACGCGCCAGTTCAATGCTTGCGCTATGAGAGGTCGCGTCCGCGTTAGAGCAATCACTCCCTCCAGTCCTTTTTTGTTTGGATATAACAAAATCTCGTTTTCCATTCACATTTTACAAGTAAAATTTGTGGACAAACTTTGACCCAAAGTACGACGGGGACTAGTAAACCAGAATGGAGGTAGTAGTTTTTTTAATCAAAGAAGGGTTTCCCCTTCTGGTTTTCATTACTGAAAACCAGCATCTAAATCTAAACCATAGTATTTGCCCTAGAACTACCAGGTTCAACATCTCGCAACATAAACCCATACAACCATACGCCAAGGAGGTACGTAGTACTATGAATTCCATTTTCGCTCCATACCAATCGTTCTAAAAACTACTTACTACGTATAATGCGCCATTGAAAATCGGAACTCGTAACCCCGCTAAAAAACAATATTTTAAATGTGGCTACTCGATCTGTGGCAACTGGCGAGCCACCGCGCTCCAAGTCGTTCACCTGTGGTCCCGACCATCAAGTCCTATGGATCAAATTATCACGCGAGCTGACTATTCGTACAAAGGTGTCCCACCACGTACCCGGTACCCGCTAATGCAGCAATTGTGCACCTAGGGTTTTAGGGTTTATTTGTTAACGTCGCCTTTACGTAACACGCATGTGTGCGAGACAGCGAGAGGCCGACTACGTGCGTGCACCTCTTCTCTTCATATATGTACTCCACCGTTTGTATGTGTCCAAAAAATTATAATAACTACTAGCAATGTGGCAATGCGTTGCCACACGATCAAAGTAGATTAATACATATTCACCGATTTGATAGAAAAAAAGTCTAGTTTTGAAATACGTATATCACTAAAAATATGTTATGTTTCACTCAAAATATATTCCTTTGGCGGTTTTGATGAGATAAGGGAGGAATGTTGTTGGTTTCAAGATTTGAGAAGTGGTATATGTCTAATATCTACTCTTACTAGCAAGATGCCTGTTCGTTGCACGGAACATCAAGATCTTGTGGGAGAAAAGGATGAACGAGGCAAGGCCTTATCTGCAAATGTGGTGAAGAGTGCGGGTAAATTGCCATATTTTCCTTCCTATCCGTGAGATATAAATCGGACGACCTACATTGCAGGATGGCAGGCCCACCATCATAACCAACTCTATTTTTTATCCCTACTCTTATAAAAAGCATTGTCAGTGATGATCGTGTGCCTGCCATCCTGCAATATAGGCCGTCCGATCTATATCTGATGGATAGGAAGGAAACTATGGCAATTTTGCAAAAAGATACCCACACCCCTCTCCACATTTGCAAATAAGCCCTTCCCTCGTTCATCCTTTTCCCCCACAAGATAAACTACTCATACAAATGCATCTTGATGTTCCGTGCAACACATGGGCATCTTGCTAGTTGTTGCAAAAAGCCCATGTGTGTGTGAGAGAGAGGGAGAGTGGAGGAGGACGGAGTGAATGTGTCACAAAGACACAATGAGTGTGTGTGCCATAGGTATCAGCTTAAAATGGGCGATAGTGTGTGTGTGCACGATCGAGAGGGCGTGTCTCAAGAAGGGAAGAAAAATCTACATAGATACAAGGAGCGGGAGAGAGACATGTATGCGATAGTGGAAGCACGAGTGTGCAGGTGTATAAACCTATGTAGAGGCTAGCTAGTCGATAAATGTTTGTGAGAGAAATACGAGTCGGGGTGCGAAAGCGAGAGTTTTGTGTGTGTGCGAGAGAGATGGTAGTCGGGAAGGGGAGTGGAAGCAGGAGTTGTGTGTGTGTCTGAGAGAGAGAGAGGAGACAGTAGTCGGGGTTGTCTGATCGGTAAACAAATGAATAATGTCAGTATGGGATGGAGACAAAAAGGAGACCGCAACAAATGTTGTATCTACAGGAAAGAGAGAGAGAGTAATTTTAGTGGTATGAGTCATATGTAGAGACATATAGGGTGTGTGAGAGAATCCCATAGAGAGAAAGACAAAGTGAAAGACAAGTGGAGACTGTGTGTGTGGCAGTGAAAAAGAAAGCTTAGGTACCGAGTGATACCAGAGAACAGTAGAGACGTGAGAGATAATGAAAACCGTGTAATGTATAATGATAGGGAGAGTGTGACACTTCTCAAGGGAGATGTCGAGGGACCATGTTTGCGAGGATAGCAGAAACATGAAGTGAGCGTGCGGGTGAGCTGGAGAAAAGAGAGTGATAGCTACCTGAAGGAGCATGCATGCAAGAGAGATGGGCGTGAAAGGAGTGAACAAAAAAGGGATTCAAATATTTGAATTCGAGATGATGATACATGTAATCCATACTCGAACCAAAATTGATCTATCAAACATGCATACTCATATGAATTCACGCACATCTATGTTATTTAATATGTAGATATTACTGATCCATACATTTTAGTAGAACATAATTTGGTTAATTTTTTTCGAATTCAACCTTAAGATTTCGAGATAGTTGTATTTGTAAATCATATTATACATATAAAGGAGCAGAATTCTTTGTTGTGCTTTTGAAAGTATATATAAAAATGATGTATATAAAATGTAATTCCAATTGAAAATGGATCCCGCCCGAAAAAAATAGAATACAAATGGGATTCGAATTGAGTTGGCACGGTAAATGTGCACTCTGCAAAATTTGAACGAAGCGGGGAAATTCGCAGTAACCGCCCGAAACCAAAATCTGCAAGATGGAAATTACTGCCTATCCCTGCCACGCAAAGCCTATCTGCTAGATTTCTATAGGTTTCGATAGGGGTAGGTTTGTAATTCCACCCAAATGTGACGTAACCGCCTCTCACCCGGATTCATACATGGTGGGCGCCAAAACATAGTGTGTCCTTGGCCGAAATCGACTCCCTCCCCGATTTATATTCATACACGATCGGCGCCAAAAACAAACTCTCGTCGGCAAATATTCGGTGTATGCGAGATTATCGTCCTATCCCCAACTGACTAATATTGTTGTGATGTAGTAGAAATTTGAAATGGGGGCTAGGTTTGTAAATTTCCTCGCATTTGAGACAAGCGCGCCCTGAATACATGGTTTCCCCTTCCTCTCTACCTCCCTTTTCCCCATTCGTAGTCCGTGGGCGCCAAAACACCCTCTCCACCCCACCCTCCTCCGTCCGCCGTCGATCGCCACCCCATCCACCGCCCTCCTCCTCCACCATGCCGGAGCTGATACCCCGATGCCGCCGTCCATTACAAGAGATCGACCTCTCTCATCCACGGCTTCGGACCGGGATCCTTGCATCCCGTCCTCTCGCTTCATCCCCGCAGTCATCCACCTTGTCGGCGCCGCTCCTACGACCGTCTCGGCCACCGGGCCCCGCCGCCACCGTCTACCCTCCTAGATCTGGTTCCACGCCGCCGATAGCCATCGCTACCGCAGCACCGTCAAATTCTCAGTAGATGCGTACACGGCGCCGCACCAGAGGCGGTACTCTTTCGTATCTGCTCAACTTATTTATCGCAACAAGAAAATAGATCGCCACTGCTTTACTCTGATTTCTTGTCTTGGTTGCGAAGTTGCCTTTGTCTAGTTTGCACCTTTAGATCCGCCATGGCACACTCGACACTATACTCCCAATGCTTATGGTGTTCCCCTTTTATATTCCCCACTAGTTAAATCACAGTAGACTAAATTTCAAAATTGGGTCAGTGGATTTTTCAGAGCTCGCCGGAGTTCGCCGGTGCGATCGAAGGGGCTCGGGTGGTTGTGGGGCCTCGCCGAACAAAGAAAACTCAATGCGGGTGGGGGTGGGGGTGGGAGTGGGGGTGGCGGAGGAACACAGGCGGTGGGAGCTGGTGGTCCGGCCGGCGGCCCATGCGGTGTTATGTATGGGAAGAATCAGAGACAAGGAAGAAGAAGGGTTAGGAGACGTAGGATCTTCATCCAACCGCCTGAAATGGTCGAGAGACAGCTGGGACTTGCATTCTTAATGTGATCTGGTTCATCATGTGTGGGCACTGCGCAACCAACATTTTATTATCCAAAATCTGCTTGCTCTTCTTTACCATGTTCCTGGGTGGCGGAGGAACACAAGCGGTGGGGGCCGGTGGTCCGGCCGGTGGCCCGTGCGGTGTTCTGTATGGGAAGAATCAGAGACGAGGAAGAAGAAGGGTTAGGAGACGTAGGATCTTCATCCAACCGCCTGAAATGGTCGAGAGACAGCTGGGAGTTGCATTCTTAATGCGCTCTGGTTCATCATGTGTGGGCACTGCGCAACCAACATTTTGTTATCCAAAATCTGCTTGCTCTTCTTTACCATGTTCCTCTTCTGTTCTTCTTTAATATGTACTCTCTTCGTTCCTAAATACAAGTCTTTCTATAGATTCCACCATGGACTACATATGGAGAAAAATGAGTGAATCTACACTCTAAAATGTATCTGGATACATCTGTATGTGATCCATAGTGGAAATCTCTACCAAGACTTATATTTTGGAACGGAGGGAGTATGATAGTAGTACAGTATGTTCCTTGTACTGAAGATGGGCAGGGACATTTGCAGTGTAGAGGTCTATACGGTCGATTGTGATGGACACTTTGAGCCTATTTGATTCGTAGGATTTTGTAAACATAGGACTAAGATTTGTAGTGGCCTGCCCACTTGAATCCTATAAGAATAGCAAGGAAATGCGGGGAGCTATGTCGCCTTTGAGAGTTACACTAATACTAACAGTAATGCACCTTCACTTGAAGAGAGTTGGTATCCGAAGCCTTTCTAGCCGTACCGGCAATACTAGCACATATATTCCAGCAAGTTCTACTTTGCTGATTTTACTCTGATGCTTGCGGTTTTCCCCGTTATATCTATACTATGATTTGTGTAGCTGCTTTGTGTCACACTAGCAGCAGTGCACTCTTGAAGCTAAACACTGCAATGACTTACAAAATTGGCGCCAAGGCATTGAGTGCCATTCTGGATGCAATGAAACTCATACACTCCCCACCTATTGATTCTTGTTCAGAATATGATCCTAATGACTATTCTAACCTCAAGGAGTCAAAGGTAGATGGCCTGTCCTATTCACCCATCAAGGTGCATTTTCTAATTTGGCAATGTTTTATTGATTGCGGGTATCTTGCATATGTTGTCTTGCATTTCTTCTACTTTGTTGCACCGCCATCTGCTTAGTTTACTCATCATATATGTCGAGATGCCATGCCCATCCATTATCAATACATATTCTATCTGTCATCATACCATGTTTTTCCACTCAAATGATGTTCTTGTGCATCAGAAATCAAAAAGGAAGAGGGTGATTGCCGAACCTGAAGGAGCACCAGCAAAGTCATTGAAAAACGTGGTGGTGCCGGAGAAATCAGACAGCACCCCACTTATATTGGCCGTAAAACCAGTGACACAAAACATAGGACCGACTCCAGCAGACTGTACCCATACTTCACTGGCCACACCACTAGCCCTACCACACAGGACCTGCACTCCAGAAAAAGGTATACCGATTTCATTTGCCATAGCACCAGCTGTACCATAGAAAAATCCCACTCCAGCAAAAAGTACAGCAAGTCCACCGGCCGAAGACCTATCCCAACTGCAGAGACGGCCAATTCTTGCAGATTGGAACCCCATTCCATTTATTCCCAATTTAAAATACAATGATTTCAATGTTGTTAGGGACTACGTGCATATATTCCCATCATGGGAAGATTATTGTGAAGACAAACACCATTTTCACATCTTCCTGTCCAACTTACGTGTAAGTGCTATTATTCATGGTTATTATTTTCCTATTTTCTACTGATTAAACACATCAATGATTTACATTACATTGTTGTAACTAGGCGAGGGTCAATCTGGATAGTCATGACGAGCAAAGCTTGCTTGTGCTTTTCAAGGAAGCATTGCAGCAGTATCGGTGTTACCTGAGGAAATCACACTTCGATGGCAAGTCTATAAACGAATTTCTGGTGAAGTCTCCTGTGCTAAATTTACAAGACATTGAATGGAAAAACCTTGTTATGCACTGGTCTCGTTCCCAGGATGAGGTACTGTCTATGAAATCACATGACAATTTGAACTTCTACTTTTCCGCATGTGCCTTACGGATCTTTTTTGCAGGAAATCTGCTAGAAGAAGAATTCCGGTTTGAAAAGACAGGATATCGCAAATATGCTGCCCGCTGCTTTGCTCTTGTTAGTACCTGTTGTCCTGTATCACTGTACTTGCATACATACCTAGTTCATTATGTGACAGCAGTATGCATGATAGCTTGCTTATCAATTGTTCGCTCCAAATTATCTGATCTGTATGAATGGTTACATTATTGTAGAATATATCCAATGCCAATGTTCTTTTAGCTCTGCATTGTTCTTGTAAGTACATGCTGTCTTTTATCAGTGTACTTATAATGACAGGTAGTTGTTCATGTACCATCACTCTATAGCTTATTTTCCTTTGCCCTCCATTTTCTACACATCAGATCTATATGTACTCTTACCATAAGGTTGGTACTAAAGAAGTTTAGCTGTGCATTGCTCTTGGCTGTACCTTTGGCCTGTATCGCTGCACTTACATTTATAGCTACTTGGTTATGTAGCATCACTCTTCATCTTATCTTAAATATTCTCCATTTTTCCATATATTATCACATCTATATTTACTCTTAACAAAATGTAGAATAAAGGCAATGCTTATGAAGAAGATTATGTGGTAAACTTCTTGAATTGCCCCCCCCCCCATCAGCATGGACAAGGCCTTTATAGAGCATGTCTTCACCAATAATGTAAGTTTGTCCATCTCAAGCCTTCAAACTTTGTTGTATATATTTGGTTAGGCATCACTGCAATAGCTGTTTATTTTTGGTGTTTGCATCAAATTGCATGTTTAAAGTTTATTATGTAGTTCATAAACAAAAGTTTGTCCCTCTCAATTTAAGTTTTCAGTTATACAACCAAGTTCCTTCTTCATACCATGTAAATTAAACTATACAGAGCAAGTGATCTTCTTTTGCACTGCATGTATGCTTCTGTTCTTCATCCGTAATCCAGTGGTGTGGTGAACCTACCCACTACAGCACAATGTCATATTCTGCAGTGTCTTAACTATGAACAATGTCATATCATTCTACTATTATTTAAACCGTCTCTTTATTTGCCAATCTGAAATGGGATAAATTGACAGCACACTAACCATTGATACTTATGAGTTCTTGATCTGTAATCCAGTGGTGTCGTGAAGCTGCCAACTCCTTCACAATGTCATTTCCTGCCATGTCTTAACCTAAACAATACCATATTGTCTTAATGCAATTTTAAACTGTGTCACTTTATTCGTCAGTAAGAAATGTGATGAACTGTCAGCACTGATACTTTTATGTGAAAAATCTGTCATCTGTCTGCTTGTTTATCTTTCAGAGTGAGGAAGATATAAGTGTTGAACAAGCGCAGTATCATCATCTTGCTCAGCTGCTTGCGCTGCAGCTCCCCAGCAGGGCTAACCTTTCTTGAACTCTATTGAAGTGTTGTCGGTTTTGTATATTATTTTTTCGGCATGTTTATTTGCACTGGTGGCAATCTTTGATGCCCAGTGTATGCAATCTGTTGTCTGATTGTGCTTTATTATCATAGTGGCAGACTTTGATGCCTAGTGGATGTAATATGTCGTAATTTATTTATTGTATAGTCTAGGTTTTTTCTTATTCACGATGCTGCAGTTATTTTACTGTATATATATCATGTCTTCGCAGTAAACCGGCCAAACCGTAAAATTATGGTACATAATCGGGCCGTCATGCAATCACGATGTAGGTTGGGCCTGAAACGTGTCGAACAGCTCACGAGCCGGCAGCAGCCCGAAATGGACCCCGGCCCATGATTGTGCGAATCAAATCACGGGCTTTTAACAGGCCAAAATTGTCTCAGTCCTTGTTTGGCCCAATCAGATATCGGCTGCGAGCAGGCCGGATGCAAACCGGGCCGTAGTTAGGCCCAACTATATGACAGGCTTTTAACAGGCTAAAATTAATATAGGGCCGAAATGTTAAACAGACCCTTAACATGCCAAAACTAATATCAGGCCGAATTACTAAGTGGGCCTTTAGCAAGTGGGCCCAAAAGCATAGTGTCCAGTTGACGGGCCGAATCTGATATGGGCCATAATTGAGCCCAAAGCCTCTTAAAGGGCCGGACCTGATCTGGGCCGTAATTTGGCCCAGAACTTGGTAGGCTTTTAATGGGTCGGGTCTCATATGGGCCATTATTAGGCCCAGAACATGGCAGGCCATTAATGGACCGGACCAAATATGGGCCGGCATTTGGCCCAAAACATGGCAGCCAGTTAATGGGCCGGCCTACTAGGGTCCTCAAAATCTTGTGGGCCTATAGTTGGGCCGGCCCATTAATGTCAGTGAAATCTCATGGGCCTTTAGCTGGGCCGGCCCGTTATGATCCGCAAGAATCTTGTGGGCCTTTACCTGGGCCGGCCCATTATGGCACACAAAAATCTTGTGGGCCTTTACCTGGGCCGGCCCATTATGGCACGCAAAATCTTGTGGGCCTTTAGCTGGGCCAGCCCATTATGGTCCGCAAAATTTCGTGGGCCTTTAGCTGGGCCGGCCCATTATGGTCCGCAAAATATTGTGGGCCTTTAGTTGGGCCGGCCCATTTAAACTTGATGGGCCGGTCCATGTGTCAACATATCATAGGCGCGTCTCGCCCGTTGGATGAGTGACACCTGTGCCAACGCGGACCTGGCATGTGTCTCCTCCAGTCAATGATGATTTTACACGTGGAAAATCACCATTGGTCGGGGCTGTTAACGGGTTATCGGATCCAAAAACCGATCCGATAGCTTAACGGCGTTCCATTACGGTGGATGCCACGTGTCGGTCACCCTTGACGAAAGCACTTCTGTGACGCGCGATTTATCGTCATGGAAGTGGACACTTCCGTGATGATAATTTTGGTAATGTCATGGAACACTTCTACGACAGCACAGGTATGACTATCTTGATTCTGTCATAAATTTGTCATGGATGTACATGCATGACAAAAAATGTGACCTACTGTGACAAACACGTATCATCACGGAAGTGTTTTTTTTGTAGTGAGCTCCCCCAAGCTTAGGCTTTTGGCCTAAGTTAGTCTACTGCCAAGGATGGCCTGGCTGATATCCGAAGGTATAACTGGGGCCGTACTGAGATGCAGCAGCAAATGCCTCCTGAGCTGCGGCATGCTGGCGAGCCGCCTCCGCTCTCCCCTCGTGTTCAGTTGCCTCCTTCCTAGTAACAACATATGTTCGTTTTGCCTGGTAATCAAAAAGGAAAGGAGCAGGGAGAGTAACATGGACAGAGCTATGTCTGTCAAAGATTAGTCGATACTGGAGGAATTGTTCATTCCTCAAAAGAAAACGATGTTTGACCATCGCTGTCGGTGTCAAAACCGGCGGATCTCGGGTAGGGGGTCCCGAACTGTCCGTCTAGGCGAATGGTAACAGGAGACAAGGGACACGATGTTTTTACCCAGGTTCGGGCCCTCTCGATGGAGGTAAAACCCTACTCCTGCTTGATTAATATTGATGATATGGGTAGTACAAGAGTAGATCTACCACGAGATCAAATAGGTAAACCCTAGAAGCTAGCCTATGGTATGATTGTTGTTCGTCCTATGGACTAAAACCCTCCGGTTTATATAGACACCGGAGAGGGCTAGGGTTACACAGAGTCGGTTACAATGGTAGGAGATCTACATATCCATATCGCCAAGCTTGCCTTCCACGCCAAGGAAAGTCCCATCCGGACACGGGACGAAGTCTTCAATCTTGTATCTTCATAGTCCAGGAGTCCAGCCAACGGCGATAGTTTGGCTATCGGGACACCCCTAATCCAGGACTCCCTTAGTAGCCCTTGAACCAGGCTTCAATGACGACGAGTCTGGCGCGCATATTGTCTTCGGCATTGCAAGGCGGGCTCCTCCTCCGAATACTTCATAGAAGATTTTGAACACAAGGATAGTGTCCGGCTCTGCAAAATAAATTCCACATACCACCGTAGAGAGAATAATATTTACACAAATTCGATCTGCTGACATATTCTGCGGCGTGACGTCACACCATGGCCAAGCCTTTATTAGAATCGTTTTTACTATCCCACCTCGGCGTGTTTAGTGAGGCAGTTTCTTTGGCACATCTTGTCAAAGCAGAGATCGTGTCCCCTTATTCCGGGATTCTCATCAATACGGGCGTGGGTAATCCAACCACGCCATTGATTACAGCGCTTGGGAGATAAGCGAGTTTTACCAGGCTGGTGGGGATGCATAGTTTTGTCCGTCCATATAAGCGGATAAGAATCCACCTTTTCCCCTATGCCTTCTTCCTCCTTTGCTCATCCATTTCCGCGCACTCGAGCTCCAGCGCCCAAGCCCGCACATCTCGCCTCAACCTTCCCCAGCCATGTCCGGAGCGGGAGGCAAGTGGATGGCCTCCTCCATCATGGAGGGGCACATCAAAAAGTTGAGGAAAGCCGGATACTTGCACAACGACATTGCGCACCGGCTTCCAGACGAGGGGCAGATCGTCCCCACCCCCAGGCCCCATGAGAGGGTGGTGTTCCTTCCCCATTTCCTCCGCGGACTGGGCTTCCCACTCCACCCATTTGTCCGGGGGCTCATGTTCTACTACGGCCTGGATTTCCACGATCTGGCCCCAAATTTCATCCTCAACATCTCAACGTTTATCGTTGTGTGCGAGGCCTTCCTCTGCATCAAGCCCCACTTCGGCTTATGGCTGAAGACCTTCAATGTCAAGCCGAAGGTAGTGGGCGGCCAGCAGGCGGAGTGTGGAGGCGCCATGGTAGGCAAGATGCCCAACGTTATATGGCTCGAGGGCTCCTTCGTGGAAACCATCAAAGGGTGGAAATCGGGGTGGTTCTACATCACCGAGCTGCGTGACCCTGAATGGGCAGCGGCCCCCGAATTCCGATCTGGCATCCCCACACGGCTCGCCTCCTGGAAAGAGAAGGGCCTGGCATGGGGTGATTTGGAAGAGCTGACCGGACTCCAAACCTGCGTCCAAAACCTTGTGAACAAGAAGATCAAGCTCGTCAACGTAGTCCAGGTCATGCTCATCCGCCGGATCCTCCCATGCCAAAAATGGGCCTTTAATTTGTGGGAGTTTGATCCGGCACAGCACCAAACCTTGAACAGGCTCTTCGACACTATGTACGAAGATGCATGGAAGGTGTTGTTCAAGGGCGCCGAGGCTCCCACATCCGCTACCGAAGATCGCGGATTCAGCTCGCAGCGTCAAGCCGGCGAGGTAAGCTATTTTACCCTTTACAGGACGTTTATTTTTCATAGTTTGACTCTATGCGGGATCTAAACTCCCTTACCTTTGACAGGCCTGGCAGAAGAAGTCCGGGCAGGTTAACTGTCCGGCTCCCTTACCAGAAGACCCAGCGGACGCTCGATTGACGGGGCTGCTGGTTCCGGCACCTCACGTGGTGCCGGATAAGAAGGCCAAGAAGAAGGCCACAGGAACCCGAAAGAGTTCCCAGCGTCAGGTGTTATCGGACTCGTCGTCCGATGACTCCGAGGCGGACTCCTCCGTGAAGACGAGGAGGAGAAAAAAGAGGCTTCTCCCCCAGCGGGGGAAGAGAAGAAAAGGAAGGCCTCCCCAACTGGGGAGGCCGGAGGGTCCAAGAAGGGAAGGACCCTTCCTCCGGACTACTCCACCAATGTCGACGATGACAAAGAGGAGTGGCCACCGAGGGCTAAGCCCCTGGAGACATCGTAAGTGTCCGGATACCAGAATAATTCATGGCGTTTCGTTTGTCGCATAGAATCTCCTAACGCCGAATACAACCCTGCAGCCCACCCAAGGACGGGCTCGACATTTCAACGAGCGGCTCCCTGGCTCCATCGGACGTGATTAGCACTTCACTTCCGGCCGCCTCCTCTCCTCGCGTTGCTGATGACGCCAAGGTGGGGTCCCAAAAGGGGCCCAACCAAGAGGAGGAGGTCCCAGAGGTGCCGCAAGGCAACCTCCCGGACTTTGGGCATAAGGGGGATCAAACTCCAAGGGATTCTAAGTCCGGCCCTAGGCCGGACTCCGCACCGGAACCTTCAGTGGTTCTGGAGTCCTGCAGGCGGCCCCTTCATAAGAAGGGTGAGACCGCGACACCGGTGGCCTCCGTCCAGCCGGAGGCACCGGATAATTTGCTGGAGGCGCTCAACGGCGCCTCCATTGACGAGGAGCACCGCACTGTTATGAGTGTGGTGATCCAGAAAGTTCAGTCCGCCAAGAGCGGGCTGACTGAAGCATGTACCAGCCTTCTAACAGGCTTTGAGGTAAGTTTTTAAGATATGTAAGAATATTACCGCATAGACAGTAGCCCCTAATGCTTAGTTCAGTGTTCGGAAAGAAAAGCAGAGCTGAGAATCTAAAAAGATATATGCAGGAGTCTAACATAAATATGTCAATATGGGAATGTAGGCTGCACTGCTGACCTCTACCGCACTAGCTGCAGAGGTCAATGCATTGAAGGAGAGCCTCGAGCGGTCCGAGGACGAGCTCGGCCTTGCCAAGAAGCAGCTCGAGGACAATGAAGGTAAGTAATACCTTATTAAAGTAATACCTTATAGAAAGGATTTGGTTGCAAAAAATGACAGGAATAACGTGAGTATTGCAGGGGCCACGAACGAGGTGGTGAACCTGAAGGAAGCGGTGTCCAAGGCCGAAAACAGTGCGGCCGCGGAGCGCACCGAGCGAGAGAAGCAGGAGGCGCGGGTGGTGGAGGTGCGGCAAGAGCTCCAGGCTCTCGTGGAAAAACACGAGAGTTTGGAGCGTGACTCGAAGACTCGAGAGTCCGAGCTCGCCTTGGATCTTGAGAGTGCCAAAGCTGCTAAGGCCGAAGCCCAGAAGGCCCTCCAGGAGATTGAGGCGATAAAAAAGATAGCGGCGGGTAAGGCATTCTTCATGCAAAGGAAGCATGTAAAAGTGAATTATCTGTTACTTACCCGAATTCAAAGCTCTCCAGGAGCGTTCGCAGATCTGCCCCGTAGTGTGTCTGATGCTGCCGCGTTCTATCGAGCCGAGGAGGGGAGCTCGACGGAAAAGGTGTTCTGGTCTCAATATGTTGAGGCCGGACATCCGGTGCCCCTAAGCGACCAGCTGAAACAGCTGGTCGAGCTCCACAAGGTGGCTGAACAGGCCATGAAGGGCCTCATAGTTCGACTGTGGCCTAAAGAAGCCATGCCTGGGAGCTACTTCGGTCTGGTGCGGCGGCTGGTGGACGCATGTCCATGTATTGAAGTCATCAAGCGTTCCATCTGCATTGAAGGTGCCCGTCGGGCCCTTGCCCGCGCTAAAGTGCACTGGGGCAGGATGGACGCTGAGAAGCTTGTGACGGACGCGCCACCGCCGGGCAAGGAGTATCGCAAGCCCGAGATGTACTATGAGGGTGTCCTGAAGGGTGCCCGCCTTATAGCGGGTGAATGCTCCAAAGATGTAATTTTTTAGTAGACTCGCATTTGTTATCCTGTACGCTGAAAACTTTGTTCATATGCGCTAAGCAACGCTTGTTAATTTAAAATATTACCTTCTGTGCGGCCGTTTATCAAATTTGAGAGATGGCGAGTCGTTGGCTTCAGCCCCCATGCCACGAGTGCTGGGGTGTTCGGGATAAACTTGAGCGCTCTTGTTCCCATTCTTGGGTCCTTCGAGGGAGGCGTTCAACACGACGAACGAGGCAACCGGACTATAATGCTTGAACACTCTCACTTAGCCATAGAATTCTATAATTTTAAATTTCGGCGAAGCCCCTGGTATTCGGAAGACCAAGTTCGGGGCGCTATCCACGCCTTGGCCGGACAATGCCGACTCCTCGCTCTAAGCGGCATGAGTCTTTAGGGACCCGAAAAAACCTATCGAACAACGACCGACTCTCGCCATATCATGACGGTCAGTTTTAGCTTTCTCCACTGAGGTGCTCAACCCAGCTCAACCGGGGCACAATCGCAGTGGTTCTTCCAGTGCTACCTTAGCCGATATAACGGAACATAAGGTACCAAAACATGGGAGCTGGGCAAACCCAACTATTGACCCAAGACATGATTCGGAGCCGATGCATATAATGCTATAAGTTCGGGGTGCCGCACTTGTGAAAGTGTTCGGACTTATCACACCATGTTTTGGGGTACTTAAGCCCCTGGTGTATTGACCGTACCAAGTTGTACGGGTGCAACATGTCATAGATGAACATTTATGGAGAGAAAAGGAATGCAATAATAAGCAGAAGCTATGTATTGTTTATTCAAAAGATACTGCAATGAAAGCAGAACGATACAAATAGTGCGATCAACAAGGGATGGGACTATTTAACATGTCCCCTCCAGGGGTAGGCTGCGGGATAGTATGTAAAACATGTATACTGCTCGTAATAGAGACCACATGGACACTCGACGTAGCTTTTCTACTTCCCTGGCTGTTGTATCGTGAGTTCGGCGATTCTACTGCCGGCCAGGGCTTCTGGAAAACGGAGTCCTGAGAATAAGAAAAAAAAGAATGACACAATTGGGAGCCCCTTGTGCGGTTGAGCTGCAATCTGGGCATGCCGTGGTCATGCCCCTCCCCCTATGCGCATGGTATCTCCAGAGCATAGTTATGTACGCGTGGTACTGGTCTCGCGATTTCGCGAGGGCTGGGGTTGGGGCCGCATTGCTACGCGTGCTCGAAACGTGTCAGGCGGTCTTGTTGTAGGTTACTCCGGGCGCGCTTGACGGTGTCCAGACGTTTAGTAGTCAGACTCGAGAATTGCATTAAGAGGCTGCTTTGTACTTCCGCCGCGAGGGCCGCCGTATGCTCCTCCGTTCGGAGAGAGCGTTCGCTGTTTCCATTGACCGTGATTACTCCTCGAGGGCCTGGCATCTTGAGCTTGAGGTATGCGTAGTGCGGAACTGCATTGAACTTTGCAAATGCGGTTCGTCCGAGCAGTGCGTGATAGCCGCTGCGGAACATGACTATGTCGAAGATTAATTCCTCGCTTCGGAAGTTATCCGGGGATCCAAAGACCACTTCGAGTGTAACTGAGCCTGTACAGTTGGCCTCTACACCTGGTATGACGCCTTTAAAGGTCGTTTTTGTGGGTTTAATCCTTGAGGGGTCTATGCCCATTTTGCGCAGTGTAAACTGGTAAAGCAGGTTCAGACTGTTGCGGCCATCCATTAGGACTCTAGTAAGGTGAAATCCGTCAATGATTGGGTCAAGAACCAATGCGGCGAATCCGCCGTGGCGGATGCTAGTGGGGTGGTCCCTTCGATCAAAAGTTATCGGGCAGGAGGACCACGGGTTGAACTTTGGGGCGGCTGGCTCCATCGCGTATACGTCCCTTAGTGCACGCTTCCGCTCCCTTTTGGGTATGTGGGTTGCGTATACCATGTTCACCGTCCGCACTTGTCGGGGAAAGCCCTTCTGTCCTCTATTGTTCGGTGGCCGGGGCTCCTCCTCGTCATCGCCATGCAGCCCCTTATCATTGTTTTCGGCATTTAACTTGCCTGCCTGCTTGAACACCCAACAATCCCTGTTGGTGTGGTTGGCTGGTTTTTCGGGGGTGCCATGTATCTGGCACGAGCGATCGAGTATTCGGTCCAAATTGGATGGGCCCTGAGTATTTCCTTTGAACAGTTTTTTCCGCTGACCGGGTTTAGAGCCTTTGAATCCGGCATTGACTGCCGTATCTTCAGCATTATCGCCGTTAATGCGGCACTTGTGCTTGTTGCGAGGCGACCTGCCATTGCTGTCCTTGGTATCCGAACTACTAGGGTTTTTGGTCAGGTTGTTACTGCGAGCTAGCCAACTGTCTTCTCCCGCGCAGAAGCGGGTCATGAGTGATGTGAGGGCTGCCATGGATTTCGGCTTTTCCTGTCCTAGGTGCCAGGCAAGCCACTCATCGCGGATGTTATGTTTGAAGGCTGCAAGGGCCTCTGCATTTGGACAGTCAACGATTTGATTTTTCTTGGTTACGAACCATGTCCAGAATTGTCTGGCCGATTCATCTGGCTGTTGAATTATGTGGCTTAGGTCATCAGCGTCTGGTGGTCGCACATATGTGCCCTAGAAGTTATCAAGGAATGCGGCTTCCAGGTCTTCCCAACAACCAATTGATTCTGCTGGCAAGCTGTAGAGCCAATGCCGAGCTGGTCCTTTAAGCTTGAGTGGGAGGTATTTGATGGCGTGTAGATCATCACCGCGGGCCATGTGGATGTGAAGGAGATAGTCCTCGATCCAAACCGCAGGATCTGTTGTGCCATCGTATGATTCAATGTTTACGGGTTTGAAACCCTCAGGGATTTGATGATCCATTAATTCGTCTGTGAAGCATAGTGGGTGTGCGGCGCCTCTGTATTGGGCTATATCACTATGCAGCTCAAATGAGCTTTGTCTACTGTGTTCGACCCGGCCGGAATTGCTGTATCCGGCGTGACGGTTGTCATCACGTATCGTGGGGCGCCCACGTGATCCGTAGATCGATCTTATTTGTCTTGCCTTGTCCTCCAATATGTCTCGCAAGTCTGGCGCATTCCCCCATGGCTTTGTACTTTTCGAGCGATGCCGGGGTGCGACTTTAGTGGAGGGCCTAGAGGCCTCTCTGTCGCGGCCATGAGGTGGCCGGTCGGCCGCGTCATGCGCTGGTGATGTAGGTTTGGGTGCTTCCTCCTCTAATTGGGGTAGCAGCCTGTGTTTTGGGTAGCTCTTGGAGGGGCCATCGAGTTTGTACTCTTCGGCTGCAAGGACTTTGGTCCATCTGTCAGCTAGCAAGTCTTGGTCAGCTCTAAGCTGCTGCTGCTTTTTCTTGAGGCTACTTCCCGTGGCCGTAAGCCTGCGCTTGAAACGCTCTTGTTCGATGGGATCCTCGGGCATGACAAATTCGTCGTTGTTGAGGCTTGCTTCATCTTCGGAGGGAGGCATATAATTATTGTCCTCTACCTCTCTGTCTGCCGCTCTATCATGAGGGCTGGCTTCTCCCTCCTCCTGTGCTAAATCCTGATGGAGGGGGTTGTCTTCGGCACTATCCGGGGTGTTATTATCTCCCGTGCCGGAATCACCATTTATACTATGGCGGTATTTAGAGCGGCGCCGCTGACACCGGCGCTTGGGCTGTTTCTTGGAGGGGTCATCCTCCACTATTCCATTGACATTCCCATCTTTTGGGATGTCCACCATGTATATGTTGTATGACGAGGTGGCCTTCCAGTGCCCTGTAGGCGCTGGTTCTTGGTTGTCTCCTGCATCGTCGTCCAAACCGTCAATGTCTTCGGAGTCGAAGTCGAGCATGTCGGTTAAATCATCGACAGTGGCTACAAAGTGGGTGGTGGGTGGGTGTTGAATTTCTTCGTCGTCCGCATCCCAACCTTCCTGACCATATTCCGGCCAGGGCTCTTCTGATAAAGAGAGAGACTTTAGTGAATTCAGGATGTCGCCAAAGGGCGAGTGCTGAAAGATGTCCGCGGCAGTGAACTCCATAACCGGCGCCCAATCAGATTTGATTAGCGGGGGCGCGGGAGGTTTGGAGTCCGGAGAGGAGTCCGGCACCTTGGAGTCACGGGCTTTGCAAAGGACAGGGATGGTGTTCGGCTCGATCGCCGTAGAGATCGTAGCGCCCAAGGCAGTGTCCAGCCACTCGTCCTCGATCGACGAAGTCGGCTCTGAGCTAAGGGTCAAAGCGGACACTGGTGCGGCCTCCAGGGCACTGTTCGGCGGCAGAGCTAGATCATACCCATCGAGACAGTGCGGCGCGCTTGGCTGTGGCTCGAATCCGTCGAATATCAAGTCTCCGCGGATGTCGGCCGTGTAGTTCAAACTCCCAAATCTGACCTGATGGCCAGGGGCGTAGCTTTCGATCTGCTCCAGATGGCCAAGTGAATTGGCCCGCAGTGCATAGCCGCCGAATACGAAGATCTGTCCGGGGAGAAAAGTCTCACCCTGGACCGCGTCATTGTTGATGATCGAAGGAGCCATCGGGCCTAAAGGTGACGACACAGAGGAACTCTCAATGAAAGCACCAATGTCGGTGTCAAAACCGACGGATCTCGGGTAGGGGGTCCCGAACTGTGCGTCTAGGCGGATGGTAACAGGAGACAAGGGACACGATGTTTTTACCCAGGTTCGGGCCCTCTTGATGGAGGTAAAACCCTACTCCTGCTTGATTAATATTGATGATATGGGTACTACAAGAGTAGATCTACCACAAGATCAAAGAGGCTAAACCCTAGAAGCTAGCCTATGGTATGATTGTTGTTCGTCCTACGGACTAAAACCCTCCGGTTTATATAGACACCGGAGAGGGCTAGGGTTACACAGAGTCGGTTACAATGGTAGGAGATCTACATATCCGTATCGCCAAGCTTGCCTTCCACGCCAAGGAAAGTCCCATCCGGACACGGGACAAAGTCTTCAATCTTGTATCTTCATAGTCCAGGAGTCCGGCCAACGGTGATAGTTCGGCTATTCGGACACCCCTAATCCAGGACTCCCTCAATCGCGTCATAATCTAAATAAGCAGGAGGCAACACCATATCCCCTTCTCGTGGGGCTATACCAAGATAATTAGCTACACGGGTCGCATAAATCCCTCCAAATAAATCTCTAGACATACCATTATTATGCAACCTACGTGCAACTATTGCCCCCAAGTTGTAATCTTTATTACCTAACACAGCACTCTTGAGGACACAAAGATCAGGGACACACATATGACATGCTTCATCTTTACCATTAATGCATCTACCAATGAAGAGAGCAAATAATGTATAGTAGGAAAATGAATGCTCCCTATGGTAGCTTGTGCTATATCCCTAGATTCTACCACAGTAATACTAGCAAGAAAGTCTTTATATTCAGATTTGTGGGGGTCATTAACATTGCACCACTGCGGGAGTTTGCAAGCAGTTGTAAAATCTTCTAAGTCCATGGTATAAGATTTATCATAAATATCAAATAGGACACTCTGAGAATTACGTGAACATTTATATTTAAACCTTCTCACAAATGAATCAGTCAATTGATAGTACTGAGGACACTTATCTTGTAAGAAGTCCTCAAGATCGGCATTACGCACATATGCATCAAAATCATTCTTAATACCTACATTGACCATAAAATTGTCTGATGGCCACTCACAAGCTCGCACTTCTGCGTCCCTCGATGCTTCATCGTCTTTCTCACGCATAGCACGCCTGGGTCCTTTCTTTATTGAGGAACCACCTTGGTACATTCTCCTAGACATATTTATTTTTCTGAAAAAATTCTGAAATTTTAGTAACTTCAAAATAAAAGTAAATAAAATCAAACAAGATTGGTAGTAACTACTCCTACATGTGCCTAGAGCCCATATCATGTATTAGAATTGTTTGGGACCTCATAAATTTGACATGCAAGCTCAAGAACAGGGTCACCTATGCAGCAAAAATTTGCAATGAATAAAGCACTAGAACAAAAACTAATTGGACCAATGGAGGAGTCACATACCAAGCAACAATCTCCCAAAGCAGTTTCGTGAATGGAGCTTTGAGCAAGGAGATCGAAAATCGCAGCAAAATGAGATAGAACTCGTGCTTGAGCTGGATGGGGATTTTTTTGGGAAGAAGATGGAGTGTGTGGGTGCAGGAATAAGTGGAGGGGGACACCATGGGCCCACGAGACAGGGGGGTGCGCCCAAGGGGTGTGGGTGCGCCCTCCACCCTCGCGGTTAGGTGCTTGCCCCTCCTGCAGTGTTTTCAGTGCCTAAAATCCTCAAATATTCCATAAAAAATCATACTAAATTTGCAGGGCATTTGGAGCACTTTTATTTTCGGGATATTTTTTATTGCACGGATAAATCAGAAAACAGGCAGATAATACTATTTTTTCTTTATTTATTCTAAATAACAGAAAGTAAAAAGAGGGTACAGAAGGTTGTGCCTTCTAGTTTCATCCATCTCATGATCATCAAAATGAATCCACTAACAAGGTTGATCAAGTCTTGTTAACAAGCTCATTCCGAATAACACGGAACCGGAGAAATTTCGAATAACACTAAGTTACCTCAACGGGGATATGAACATCCCCAATAATAAGAATATCATACCATTTCTTGATAGTAGGAAGAGGAAATTCAAAACCTCCAATAATGATAGTTGGACTTTTTCCAATAGAATTGATGCTATGAACTTGAGGTTGTTTCCTCGGAAAGTGTACCATATGCTCATTACCATTAACATGAAAAGTGGCATTGCCTTTGTTGCAATCAATAACAGCTTCTGCAATATTCAAAAAGGGTCTGCCAAGGATAATCGACATACTATCGTCCTCGGGAATATCAGGAATAACAAAGTCCGTTAAGATAGTGACATTTGCAACCACAACAGGCACATCCTCACAAATACCGATAGGTATAGCAGTTGATTTATCAGCCATTTGCAAAGATATTTCAATAGGTGTCAACTTATTCAATTCAAGTCTATGGTATAAAAAGAGAGGCATAACACTAACACCGGCTCCAAGATCACATAAAGCAGTTTTAACATAGTTTCTTTTAATGGAGCATGGTATAGTTGGTACCCCGGGGTCTCCAAGTTTCTTTGGTATTCCACCCTTAAAAGTATAATTAGCAAGCATGGTGGAAATTTCAGCTTCCAGTATCTTTCTTTTATTTGTAATGATATCCTTCATATACTTAGCATACGGATTTACTTTAAGCATATCAGTTAAGCGCATCCGTAAGAAGATAGGTCTAATCATTTCAGCAAAGCGCTCAAAATCCTCATCATCCTTTGTCTTGGATGGTTTAGGAGGAAAGGGCATGGGTTTCTGAACCCATGGTTCTCTTTCCCTACCGTGCTTCCTAGCAACAAAATCTCTCTTGTCATAACGTTGATTCTTTGATTGTGGGTTATCAAGATCAACAGCAGGTTCAATCTCTACTTCATTATTTTTGCTAGATTGAGCATCAACATGAACATTATCATTAACATTATCACCAGGTTCATGTTCATCACCTGATTGTGTTTCAGCATCAAAAATAGAAATATCATTGGGATTCTCAGGTGTGTCTACAACAGGTTCAGTAGAAGCATGCAAAGTCCTATCGTTTTTCTTTTTATTTTTAGAAGAACTAGGTGCCTCTAAATTATTTCTCTGAGAATCCTGCTCGATTCTCTTAGGGTGGCCTTCAGGATACAAAGGTTCCTGAGTCATTCTACCATTTCTAGTAGCCACTCTAACAGCAAAGTCATGTTTATTATTTAATTCGTCAAGAAAATCATTTTGAGCTTTAAGTACTTGCTCAGCTTGAGTGGTAACCATAGAAGCATATTTGCTAATGAGTTTAAGTTCATCTATAACTCTAGCCATATAATCACTCAAGCATCCTATTTCGAAAGCATTATTCTTTAACTCTCTACCAACATAAGCATTAAAACTTTCTTGTCTAGCCATAAAGTCATCAAATTCATCTAAGCATGGGCTATGAAATTTAGTAGAGGGAATTTCAACTTTATCATATCTATAGAGAGAATTTACCTTTACTACCTGTGTCGGGTTATGAAGACAATGTGTTTCTTCGACAGGCGGTATATTAAGACCATGTATTTCTTCAATAGGTGGTAAATTCTTAACATCTTCAGCTTTAATACCTTTTTCTTTCATTGATTTCTTTGCCTCTTGCATATCTTCAGGACTGAGAAATAGAACACCTCTCTTCTTAGGAGTGGGTTTAGGAATAGGCTCAGGAGTTGGCTCAATTGGTTCAGGAATTGCCTTGTGAATTGGCTCGGGAAGAGTCCAATTATTTTCATTAGTCAACATATTATTCAATAGTAATTTAGCTTGGTCGACTGTTCTTTCCCTGAAAACACAACCAACACAACTATCCAAGTAGTCCTTGGAAGCATCGGTTAGTCCATTATAAAAGATATCAAGTATTTCATTTTTCTTAAGAGGATGATCAGGCAAAGCATTAAGTAATCGGAGAAGCCTCCCCCAAGCTTGTGGGAGACTCTCTTCTTTTATTTGCACAAAATTATATATTTCCTGCAAGGCAGCTTGTTTCTTATGAGCAGGAAAATATTTAGCAGAGAAGTAATAAATCATATCCTGGGGACTACGCACACAACCAGGATCAAGAGAATTAAACCAAGTCTTAGCATCACCCTTTAATGAGAATGGAAATATCTTAAGGATATAATAATAGCGAGACTTCTCATCATTAGTAAACAGGGCGGCTATATCATTCAACTTGGTAAGATGTGCCACAACAGTTTCAGATTCAAGGTCATAAAAAGGATCAGATTCAACTAAAGTAATAATTTCAGGATCAACAGAGAATTCATAATCCTTATCAGTAACACAAATAGGTGAAGTAGCAAAAGCAGGTTCAGGTTTCATTCTAGCATTAAGAGATTGCTGCTTCCATTTAGCTAATAACTTTTTAAGATCATATCTATCTTTGCAAGCAAAGATAGCTCTAGTAGCTTCCTCATTCATAACATAACCCTCAGGAACAACAGGTAATTCATAATCAGGGGGAGAACTTTCATCATCACTATCATCAATAATAGCATCTTCAATAATTTCATTCTCTCTAACCCTAGCAAGTTGTTCATCAAGAAATTCACCTAATGGCACAGTAGTATCACGCACAGAAGTAGTTTCATCATGCATAGCAGAAGTGGCATCATCAATAACATGCGACATATCAGAATTCATAGCAGTAGCAGGTTTAGGTGTCGCAAGCTTACTAATAATAGAAGGAGAATCTAGTGTAGAGCTAGATGGCAGTTCCTTACCTCCCCTCGTAGTTGAGGGCAAAATCTTAGTTTTTTCGTCTTTCAAGTTCCTCATGGTGATCAACAGATATAAATCCCAAGTGACTCAAAGAATAGTGTTATGCTCCTCGGCAACGGCGCCAGAAATTAGTCTTGATAACCCACAAGTGTAGGGCATCGCAACAACTTTCGAGGGTAGAGTATTCAACCCAAATTTATTGATTCGACACAAGGGGAGCCAAAGAATATTCTTAAGTATTAGCAGTTGAGTTGTCAATTCAACCACACCTGGATAACTTAGTATCTGCAGCAAAGTATTTAGTAGCAAAGTAGTATGATAGTAATGGTAACAGTGGCAAAAGTAAAGATAATAGTTTTGTGGGAATTGTAACAGTAGCAACGGAAAAGTAAATAAGCGAAGCACAATATGTGAAAAGCTCGTAGACATTGGATCAGTGATGGATAATTATGTCGGATGCGATTCCTCATGTAATAGCTATAACATAGGGTGACACAGAACTAGCTCCAGTTCATCAATGTAATGTAGGCATGTATTCCGAATATAGTCATACGTGCTTATGGAAAAGAACTTGCATGACATCTTTTGTCCTACCCTCCCGTGGCACCGGGGTCCTAGTGGAAACTAAGGGATATTAAATCCTCCTTTTAATAGAGAACCGGAATAAAGCATTAGCACATAGTGAATACATGAACTCCTCAAACTATGGTCATCATCGAGAAGTATCCCGATTATTGTCACTTCGGGGTTGTCGGATCATAACACATAATAGGTGACTATAGACTTGCAAGATAGGATCAAGAACACACATATATTCATGAAAACATAATAGGTTCATATCTGAAATCATGGCACTCGGGCCCTAGTGACAAGCATTAAGCATAGCAAACTCATAGCAACATCAATCTCAGAACATAGTGGATACTAGGGATCAAACCATAAAAACTAACTTGATTATATGGTAAATCTCATCCAACCGATCACCGTCCAGCAAGCCTATGATGGAATTACTCACGCACAGCGGTGAGCATCATGAAATTGGTGATGGAGGATGGTTGATGATGATGACGGCGATGAATCCCCCTCTCCGGAGCCCCGAACGGACTCGAGATCAGCCCTCCCGAGAGAGATTAGGGCTTGGCGGTGGCTCCGTGTCGTAAAACACGATGAAACTTTCTCTCTGATTTTTTTCTCCATGAAACGTAATATATGGAGTTGGAGTTAAGGTCGGTGGAGCATCAGGGGGCCCACGAGACAGGGAGGCGCGCCCAGGGGGAGGGCACGCCCCACCCTCGTGGATAGGGTGTGGGCCCCCTAGCCTTGATTCTTTTTCCAGTATTTTTTATATTTTCCAAAAGTTATCTTCGTGGATTTTCAGGTCATTCCGAGAACTTTTGTTTTCTGCACAATAAACAACATCATGGGAGTTCTGCTGGAAACATCGTCAGTCCGGGTTAGTTTCATTCAAATCATGCAAGTTAGAATCCAAAACAAGGGCAAAAGTGTTTAGAAAAGTAGATACGTTGGAGACGTATCAGTAGCGGAAGAACGACGTAGCGGAACTCCATGGCACAGGGACACCGATGTGGACACAGCCTAGACACGAGGTGCGCTCCGATGCGAATCGACTTGCCTAAAAGCTAGCATGACACGCCAAGTCAGTACATTGAATGTACTTGCAAGCTCACAACAAACATAAGCATGATGACAGACAATATCATGATAATTAATCAAATTAAGTTAATGCAAGAATTTACTACGAATGCAAAGCTATGCAAAGCAACCAAACAGCACATCGAGTCACACGGACTCGCTTACCAAACGGTTACCTCGTAACCAAATGGTGACTATACCAGGGTCACACCTGAAACCAATCACTCATGAACACCTCGAGTGTTCAAGGTTCACCACGAAACAATGCATCACAACAATTACTAGTTTGCAAGATTAATTATAAAAGTTGATCCATGGTGTGACTTACTCCCGAGTCTTGCCCATAACTGAGGGCGCGGCTATCGATAGATTAAATACACTCTGTAGAGGTAGCGCACTTTACCCACACTACAGAACCCTAGCCTCACACTCCCATTCGGGTGGACCAAAGCATTCCGACGAAACCCTCCCTTTGCCATGCACTCTCCCCGGCCACTCCGACCAACTCCCTCTTAGGGCTAGGTCTTGGGTGGCCCCGTGTCTACCAAAGACACCAATGGCCACCGTCGTGGCAAAACGGTCCCAAATGGGGACAAGGTACCATAACAACAAAATGAGCACACAAGGTTATGTCTGCCTACCAGGCCAGGGTATGCATGCCCATAACCTTCCCTCGCGGGAGGCACCGGTGAGAGCCACGACGAAGGACCGAATCAAGACCTTCCCATTAGGTAAACGTGGTCGCACTGAATTAAAAACCCGATTCAGTGGCACCATGATGTGATCAACATCATATTCAAGTTGAACTTAATCAAGTTTTAACTTTCAGAAAAGCTTTTTATTACTAACATGATATACCCGAAATGATCATGCAACTACTCGTCATGCAAATCAAACCACTCATAATCATGGATCAAACTTAACCACATATGCATCTTGCAATACTAAGAATCAAACTTCTCTTGTTATAACTCATTTTTAAAACCAAGTAATATTTTCATTAGTTCATTATCTAAATAAAACCATTACTAGCAAAATAACTATCATTAGTTTCCATAGCAAATTTTCATAGGGCAAAATATTATTCTACTTAGCCAAACAAGTTCATGCATTCAACCAGAAGCTAAAACAAGCATATCAAGCATGGTAAAGTAACTAGCAATTAACCAAAGTTATTTATCAAATTTTAAATGCAAATAAAGACTCATATTCAAGTAGAAAATCATAGATATTGAAATAACACCATCCAAATGATGTTGTGGCTTGCCTTAGTGCAGAGGAGGGTCACACTCCTCCTGGTTAGCTTCAAGGCAAGATCCTCCTTCTGAAAATATTTTAAAACCACAAAAATAAATGTCAAAACACCTTCTGAAAATTACCAGAAATTCTAGGCAGCAAGGAAAAATCCACCTTTTGGTGTGCTGCTAGAGCTTTCTGTAACAAAGACAATGCAAAAAGAATCAACTCATTTGGACTTGTGGTTTAAAAGTTATGGCTGGTCAAAGTTTGGTCAAAATTTTGAATAAATTCGAATTAAACAGAAATTCCAGGGGGGGTGACGTCGAAGGCGTAAAGTGGGAGTGTGCCTCCACTCGTACCGCTTCGGGCGCGAGTGGTGAGGCTGACACTGGGCCCCACCAGTCAGGAGAGAGAGGGGGGGATCGAGATCAGAGGAGGGACAGTGTTTCGCCGGAGCTCACGCTGACGATGAGGGGGTTTGGGGCTAGGCTAGAGGGATAGAATGGAAGCGGGGCTCGCGGTGCACCTGCCTGTACCCGTGGCTTGGCGAGAGGTGGACGGAGCTGGTCGCAGTCGAGCTCGCAAGCTTTGGTGGCGGGCAGGGTTCGCCGGAGAGGAAGAAGACGGCGGCGAGAGACAGCTCCAAGGGCTTGGCGGGGTCCAGGCAGCTCCAGCAGACCACCAAGGCCCTGCCCAAGCACCTGCTTGAGATCGAGAGGCCCTGGAGAACGGCGGCTGGCCTGCGGGGATCGCCGGAGACCTTGGGTCGGGGCGACGGCCAGAGGCCTGCCCGACCAAACTGCAGTCGTTCTACGTGTTTGTGGTGGTTGTGTGGAGTGGTGCGTGGCCAGGATTCGAGTCGGGGTGGCCTTATATAGCCGGAGCAGGAAGGGGGGAACGTGTCGCCGCCGGAGCGCTTTGGACACGCGGCGAACGTCGACGAGAGGCTCCAACGTGAGGGGACAGGGTGCCGCGTCAACGTTAGCGCTTGCCCACGCTCGCGGACGAGCACAGGGGGCGGTTGGAGATGGGGACAAGCACACGCGTGCACTATGCCATTTCAGCCACGACTGGACTGGCTTGTTGCAGCGGCTCCGGCGTCGGCGAGTGCCAGGGAGGGGTCAATGGTGATGGGTCGAGGGTTGTGGCACGATGCGGTAGTCGGAGGCGAGCGCTTGCATGCACACGCGCGAAATAGAGCGCAAGGCGCCAGTGAGAGCGCGTCGAGACGCATGCTAGGTGTCGGGGAAGCTGATCCACGAACACCTATGGGGACCGGTGGACCGGGCCCCTTTCGGTTCGGCGGGGGGCGGAGATCGCAGGAAGAGCAGATCGAGGCGAAGCACACGAGCAGTTTACCCAGCTTCGGAGCACTCCGGAGAGATAATACTCCTACTGCTGCTTGTTTGATTGTATTGAGTTCTTGCTCGGGAGCGCTGAGTGATACAGTACACTCGAGCTGCTAACGAGACCGAGCGTGAGTGTTTTCTGGTTCCGAACCCCCCTAAACGTTGCGCACGGTCCTCCTTTTATACGCACAAGGGGTCACCGACAGGTGGCAACGTAGACAAGGGTAAAAATGGAAAAAGAGGGGTGGTTGGTACAGCTACCCGAACAGTGCATCCTACCTAACCCTGATGGCAGGGGACAAAGGCATTAAATGCCCGTCTGCGTCGCCCAAACAGTGCAGAAAAGGACCGTCAGGGACGCCACCGCTCGCCACGATAGCAATCTTGTCAGCGTCGCATGCCACTGTGCACCGCTGGCTGCACAGCCTCTCGCCACGCGCGCCTGGAAAGGCCCCAGGGCGACACGTTGGTGGATGTGCTGGAGCATGGGTACATAGTGGTTGCCTGCCGCGGCAAGCGCCTTGCTGCGGCCGTTGTCTTGCCGCGCCCGGAAGCTTGTCACTCACCGGGCCTTGCCGGGACGCACGGCGCGTCGCGACAAGTTCCTTGAGATGCCTTGGTTGGTCTTCCCGGCAAGCTCCTCTTGCCGGGGCCTTGTCTCCTTGACTTGAATACTTTGTTCTTGAATGGCTCAAAAAGAACCACGGAGGACCTTGGCGGTCACCCGGCAAGCCTTGCCGCGGGGTGCTGCAACTGCCCGTGCACAAGTTCGGTATACTAGGGTACCCCTACTCTAGTACACCGACAGGAGCCCCCGGGCCTGGGCCACACACGGTGCCGAGCGCTGTTGGGCCAGGCCCAAAACAGGGCACGGGCACACGCGGCCTGGGTTACGCCGTATCTTACTCCGTATCCACCGCGCCCTCCCCCAACGGCACGCGTCGAATGCGGCGTCGTGGGAGAGATCGTGGGTGGTTTCTTTATTCGGAAGGGCGAAACGTCCGCCCCCTTCCTCTTTATAAGCAGGGGAAACAGGGGCAGTTCGCCCATCTCGCCGGTTGTTACTCCAACTTCACAAATCTCCGCTGCTCCCCCCTTCTTCTCAAAGCCGAAAGAGAGCAGCGCTCCGCCCCCCATCGCCACCAGCACCACCAACGCCGTCGATCTCCCCCACCACCTCTGCCATGGCTCCGAAAGCCGACAAGGGGAAGGGCGTGAAATTGGTCGAGGCGCAGCGGCTCGCGGCACTGCGAAAGGAGCGGGCCATCTTCCCCCCTCAGCTCGGCGCGAAGGAGCTGAGGGAGTACTACTACCTTTTCTGGTCGACGGAGACGCGAGCGCATCCGCGCACGAAGGTACTCCCGGCCGCTGCTTCTGAACTAGCTCCAAACGGGTACCCCTTCTTCGCGTTGTTCTTCTACTGCGGGCTCTGCCCGCCCTTCTCTGAATTCTTCTGTGACATCATGAACACCTACGGGTTCCGCCTCCTTGACTTCACCCCCAACGCCGTTCTGACCATGGCAGTTTTCGCACATCTCTGCGAAAACTTTGTCGGAGTCCATCCAAATGTAGCCCTTTTCCGCCACTTCTTTATGCCCCGGGTCGAGAGAGGAGAGCCTCTTGCCGGCGGGATCGCCTGGATCTCGAGAGTCGGCAAGAAAGAAGCTTATCTGGAGGGAGAACTCCGTAGCAAGTGGGAGGAATGGAGAGCAGAGTGGTGCTGGATTGTCGAGGAGAACCCGCAGCCATTTACTGCCCTGCGCCAAGCCCCAATAGTGCGCGGCAATGATTGGAGCAACGTGGCCCCGGAAGACGACAGGTTGAAGATTGCCGTCACCCGGATCCTACGCCTCAGGCTTGCCGGGCTCACCGTAGGCGCCGTTGGCGCAGATTTTCTTCGCCGCCGCATCGCCCCCTTGCAGGAGAGGAGCAGACCCGCCTGGGAGTTCCAGAACTCGGCGGATATCATGAGGCTGCGCCCGGGCCTCAACTTCAACTTCACTGTCCTGGAGCTGGACGCGATGCTCCTGGAACTGTTCAAGCGCGATCCTCAACACCCATTCATGTTGCCGAGGGGTGTGGTTCCGTTGTGCAACAACTCCTCGCTCGACCGCATCCGTGCAATGATGCCGCTGTGCGACTCGCATGGGATTGTCCCAACTTGGCAAGAGCCTGCAGACGACGTCGTGCGAGATTTCTTTGACGGCTTGGTAGAAGTGCCGGTCCGCGCCGACGAGCAGAAGAGCCTTACTCGCGACACCACTGACGCGGAGATGCAGCGCATCGCCACTAGGCTGGAAGAGGCGGTGGCGGCCGCTGCCGCGGGTGAGTTTGGATTCATCGTGGAGGAGGCAGAGGCAGCAGAGGCGGCAAGCCTTGCCGAGCGCGAGGAGTTTGTCGGCGAGGAAGAGCTTGTCGGGCCCAAAGATGAGTCGAACGAGCCCGGCGAGGGAGAGCCCGTCGGACCCGAACCTTCAGGCATCTCGTCGCAAGCGGAGCCCCCAGCTCCACCAAGAAGGCGTCTCCGCAAGGCCGTGGACGTAGCGGGGCGGCAGACGGGTCAACAGCCGCCGAGCCGCGCGACACGCTCTACCGCGGCAAGCACTGTTGCCGCGGGAGTGCCTCACGCCGCTGTGGCAACTGGGGCGGGGTCTTCCCGGTCCACCGCTACTGCCCCTGCCAAGCGGGCAAGGGAACCTACTCCTCCGCCTCGTCGCACCGGAGGCGAGCCGGACTTCGATCTCTCCGCGCTCAGCTCCGACGAGGAAGAAGGAGAGTAAGATTCCTTGCTGTTCTTGTAGTTCTTCAATTTGTTGTTTTGTCTTGTATCTGACTTGCTTCACTCTGAACCCATTCCTTTTCAGGACGCTGGCCCAGAGAGCGGCGAAGAGAGCCAAGGCCCCGGCGATTGTCATCGAGGACGATCCCATTGCGACGGCAGGGGACATTTCTGAAACCACCTTGCCGGACCCGGCAAGCATTCCTCAAAGCAGCCCCCAGCGCAGCCCCCAGCGTAAGTATATGGTTTACTTCTTGCTGTCAGGCGCTCATGGGTGCTCTTTCTTCGCTGGTATCTGACTGTTGGTTTGTGTAGGAGCAGAGCAGCCTCACCAGGAGTGCCCGGAAGACGCTCCCGAAGTGCCATCTGCTTCGACTACACCGCCAAGGGAGGCTTCCCCGGCAAGGGATCGTTCTCCGGCAAGGGGGAATTCTCCGGCAAGCAACAATTCTCCGGCAAAGGACAGCACCAGTGATCCTCCGGTGGTTGAGACCATGACTGCGGATCCTAGCATAGGTAATCTACTTGCTTGAAAACTTCCCTTTGGTTCTTCTTCTTCTGATTTTCTTTTTTGCATATTTGCTTGACTCCTCTCCCTTTTCCGTTCGTCAGATCCACCTGCCACGGAGCCGATGAAAACCGAGGTCACCGGCGAGGAGGGCGCGCGCGGCGACACCGACGACGCCGTCGCCACCGAAGGAGAAGCCGGCGTTGATGATCCCGCCGGCGAAGAGGCCGCCAAGGCTGCCGCCGTAGAAGCTGGCGAGGGATCCGGCGATCGCACTGATGGCCCCGAGGCCGTAGGAGCGCCAGGCGCTGCGCTGACCGCCGATCCCTCCACCGCTGCTGCAAAGCCAGGCTCCGAAGAGCCCCAGCCCGGCGCCTACTTGAAGGCCGGCGATGGCATCTTCATCAAGCTCCCCTGGGCGTCAAGCTCCAGGGCGCCGGTCGAAGGAGAGATTCTGGATGGAGAGGTGCTCGCCTCCGCTGGGCTGACGTTGGTCGACACGCCAAGCAGCAGCAGCGACGAGCCTGAGGAGGAGCGGCTGCTGCGGAAGCTGTTGTCGCTCTACCGCGCCCGACAGGCCAAGCTGGCATCCCGAGAAGCGCTTGTCACGAAGGCGGGAGTGGATATTGAGAAGCGCGCGAAGGAGCTCCGGGGTCTCAGGCAGGAAGCTCTGCGATCTCTAGCAGAGGAGCGGGAGCAACTCGCCGAGGAGCAGAAAGCCTTCCTCCTCGGGAAGGCTGAGGTTGAAGAGGAGCAGCGGCTTGCTGCCGAGAAGCTATCTGCACAGGAAGGTGAGTTGGCGCAACGGAAGGTGAACCTTGACAGCCACGAGGAGGAGCTTGCCGCGCGCGAGCAAGCAATTGGCGGGGCTCTCAAGGAAGCAAGGGATGCTACCGCAGCTGCCGAGGCCGCCAAGAAGGAGCTGGAGACGAAGGTGGCGCAGCTGGAAGCCGATCTCAGGGCGAGCAGCGAGGAGCTTGCCGCGCTCAAGCGTGAGCGCGAGAAGGACGCTGCCGCTCATGGTGAGCTGCAGGGTCTTCTCGCTGAGAGGAGCAAGGAGCTCAGCGCCGCCAAGGATTCCAATGCAGATCTCGAGTTGAAGTTGGCTACTTTGACTCAGACGCTGGACGGCGCCAGGGAGAGGGAGGTGGCCTTGTCGGAGAAGATCAAGGCCAACGAGGCGCTGCTGGCGAGTGCTGCTGCCGCCCACGATGCTTTCAGGGAGATTGTGGAGCATTGGACTGAGGGTCTTGTGGGTCTTGCCGCCGCCATCGACGGGGAGCTGGCGCAGCTGGGGATGGAGGATCTCGGGTACTCCTCCGACGAGCACCTCCAACCCAGCGCCAAGCTCAGCTTGTTCTTCAAAGGCGTGGCGACGGCCCTCCAGCGACTCCGGGAGAAGATCCCAAAGCAGCTGGCCGAAGAGTCGTGCAAGATCTGCGCGGGGGCCCTTCAAAAGGTGCTGATGAAGGTGGCCTTCCGCAACCCAGGCCTCAACTTCACCAACGTCCTCAAGTCCTTGCCGCCGGATGCTGATCTGGAAGCGCTCAAGGCCCTTGTCGCACCCATTGTGGACAAGGTGAGCGGAATCAAGAGGGTTGAGGGCGATCGCGTAGATTAGGCCGCCCGTTTTCTCTTTCTCTTTGTCGCTGCTAGTCATGTCATGAGAACAATCTGTTAGAGCTGCGACGAGCTACCTTGTAATATAACTCTATTTTCGGTAGAGATTTGCTATGTTATTTCCTTTACTTGATTCCTTCCTTTGTATGTTTTTGCCCTACGCTTTTAGGGAACTTGCCGGTGCAGGTACCTTAGCCGCGAGCGCTGAGTGCGGGACCTCAGCAGCCTACTGGCGGTGCCGCTACCGACAAGAAACCTTGTCGCAACTAGTCGCAACTCACTTAAATTGTTGAGCGGACTCGAAACAAAGTAAGGGCGCAACTAGCTACGAGTTGGTTCCTCCGCGCACAGGTTTTCCATACAAAGCATGGTCGTTCGAGGAAGATAACTTAAAAATTTAAAAACTGATTGCTCAAACTTTGGCAACTTAGCTTTTCTGTCGCTTGCTTTCCGGTAACCCGGTAAGGCGAAACTTCCTTGAACGATGCCTGATCCACACCATTATCTCCTCCTTTCCCCCCGGCAAACTTGTGTGCGAGGGAATCTTCCCTTCCTTTTTGAGAAAAAGAAAGAAGAGAAAATAAAGATATGGAGCCTTACGGCTCGTTATTGCTTACCGGGGGTAGGTGCTGCACAAAGTGTCAGATAACGCATGCAAATATAAAGTAGAAAGCATGAAATTGACAAGATGTGTGGAGCACATGAGCTTTACTTATGCACGGGGTCTGCGCCCGGCTTTGTACAAAGGATTATATGCAACATCGGCAAGACTTTTACAAAAGGTGGTTGCCGGAACAGGTTCCGGCAACCGCGCCCTACGAGTAAAACTTACGAAGATGCTCAATGTTCCAGGAGTTGCTCACCGGAATGCCATCTTCGGTCTCAAGGCGGACAGCGCCAGGCCTCGTGACTCGTTTCACCCGGTAAGGGCCTTCCCACTTCAGCGTCAACTTGTTGGAATTCTTGGCGGATTGAACGCGCCGAAGAACAAGGTCGCCTTCCTCGAAACTTCTGGCATTAACTTTGCGGCTATGGCAGCGGCACAAAGCTTGCTGGTATCGAGCAGCTCGTATAGCAGCCTGAAGACGGTCCTCCTCAAGGAGCAGCGCGTCATCTTGTCGCAGCTGCTCTTGCTCGAGCTCATCATAAGTGAGCACTCGAGGTGATCCGTATACGAGTTCCGTGGGGAGAACTGCCTCTGCTCCATAGACTACAGCGAAAGGTGTCTGGCCAGTGGCTCGATTTAGCATCGTCCTGATCGACCAAAGAACCACCGGCAGCTCCTCAATCCAGTTCTTTCCGCACTTGTGCAGCCTGTCGAAAGTTCTGGTCTTGAGCCCGCGCATCACTTCAGCATTTTCCCTCTCCGCTTGACCGTTGCTTCTCGGATGAGCAACAGAAGCGAAGCAGACCTTGGCGCCAAGATCTTGGACGTACTGCATGAAGATGCGGCTCGTGAATTGTGTACTGTTGTCGGTGATGATCCTGTTAGGGATCCCGAAATGGCAAATAATCAACCTGAAGAACTTGACTGCTGACTGTGATGTCACCTTCCTCACTAGTTCCACTTCCGGCCACTTTGTGAACTTGTCGATTGCAACGTACAAGTACTCAAAGCCCCCGACAGCTCGGGGAAAGGGGCCGAGGATGTCGAGCCCCCAGACCGAAAACGGCCAGGATAAAGGGATCGTCTGGAGAGCTTGAGCTGGCTGGTGTATCTGCTTGGAATGGAACTGGCACGCTTCACACTTGGTTACTTGTGCAGTTGCATCCTGGAGGGCTGTCGGCCAAAAGAAACCTTGCCGGAACGCTTTGCCGGCAAGTGCTCTTGCGCCAATGTGGTGACCACATATGCCTCCATGTATCTCTGCCAACAGCTTTTGTCCGTCTTCCCGGTGAATACACTTCAATTTCACACTGTTGAGTCTTCTTCTGTACAGTGTGTTGTCGACAAACTGGTACATACTTGACTGCCGGGCTACTCTTTCCGCTTCTTCTTGCTCTTCGGGAAGTTTTCCTGTCTGAAGGAAAAGGACAATCTGTTGTGCCCATGTTGGAGCTTGCGGCTCGACAACAAGGACTAAAGGCACATCTGCTGCTGCGGGAACATCCGCTTCTACGGGAAGAACCTGTAGCTCAGCCGGAGCTTGATGTTCCCCGGCAAGCTTGCCGGAGCAAAACTTGTCGGGAGCGTCTGCTTCAACGGAACAAACCCTAGGGCTTGTCGGAGCAGACTGCTCCTCAGCACCCTTGGTGTTGATTTTGACGACCTTCTTGGCGGCGGCTTCGGGGAGCTCTGCCAGAAAATAATCACCAGAAATCAACTTCTTCTTCTTGCTCTGTCCAATTGATGGCGTTACAGATGGTTGAGTTAGCTTGAGCACAAAGATCCCTGGTTCCATAGGTAACTTAAGTGCGGCGCACTTTGACAGGCCATCGGCGATGTCGTTCTGAGCTCTTGGAACATGTTCCATCTGCAGGCCGTCAAAGTGCTCTTCTAGCTTTCTCACTTCATCAACGTAAGCTTCCATCAAGGGACTCTGATAATTCTTGTTCACTTGGCGGACGACAAGCTGTGAGTCACCCCTGACAATGAGCTTCTTGATCCCAAGGTCTGCTGCGATCCTGAGACCGGCAAGCAAACCTTCATACTCTGCTGTATTGTTCGTTGCTTGCTCCTTGGGAAAGTGCATCTGGACTACATACTTGAGGTGTTCTCCAGTGGGTGCGATAAGTAGCACGCCTGCACCGGCGCCTTGTAGCGAGAAGGCACCGTCAAAGTACATCAGTCACTCCTTGCTTGCTTCCTTGATGGGGATGCTCGTCTCTGGAATTTCTTCATCTTGTGTTGGCGTCCATTCTGCTATGAACTCTGCCAGTGCTCTGCTTTGGATAGTTGAAGTGCTCTCAAACTTGAGGCCAAAGCTTGACAGTTCCAGTGCCCACTCGACAATCCTGCCTGTTGCTTCTGGATTTTGCAGTATCCTTTTCAGCGGAAAACGAGTGACGACTGTGATCTCATGTGCTTGGAATTAATGGTGCAGCTTTCTCGAGGCCATGAGAAGGCCAAAAAGCAATTTCTGCACACCAGAGTACCTTGATCTAGCCCCCTGCAGAAGGGAACTGACAAAGTAAACTGGGCGCTGCACCATTCTTTTCTGCATCTTGTCACGCTCCTGCGCAGATCCATCTTTGTCGGGACCAGAGCTTGCCGGTGAAGTCCCCTGCTTGTCGCTGGATGCATCTGCCGTGGTTGCTAGCTCATCATCCGCCTCCCTCTCCGCTACTAACGCAGCACTAACCACTTGATTGGTTGCCGCTATATATAGCAGCAACTTTTCTTGTGGCTTAGGTGCGACAAGTGTTGGAGTGGAGGACAGGTATCTCTTTAAGTCCTGCAGCGCAGCCTCCGCCTCCGGAGTCCATTTCATTGGACCTGCCTTTTTTAATATTTTGAAAAACGGCAGGGCGCGCTCAGCAGATCTAGAGATAAACCTGCTGAGAGCAGCCACGCAACCAGCAAGTCTTCGTACATCCTTGACGCGCTTTGGTGCTTCAATCTTCTCAATGGCCTTGATCTTGTTGGGATTAGCTTCAATTCCCCGCTGAGACACGAAGAACCCGAGAAGTTTGTCGGAAGGGACTCCAAACACACACTTCTCGGGGTTAAGCTTGAGGTTGATCTTGCGCAGATTTGCAAAGGCTTCGTCTAAATCTTGAATCAGAGTCGCCTTGTCCTTGCTCTTGACCACTATATCATCCATGTAGGCTTCCACATTTCTGTGCATTTGCGGCTCAAAAGCGTCATGGACTACCCTTGGAAATGTTGAACCAGCATTCTTTAAACCGAAAGGCATCCGTACGAAACAGTATGTGCCACACGGGGTGATGAATGCGGTCTTCTCCTCATCCTCTTCTGCCATGAAGATCTGATGGTATCCTGAGTATGCATCAAGAAATGAAAGCAAGTCACATCCGGCCATGGAGTCAACAATCTGGTCGATGCGCGGCAAGGGAAATGGGTCTTTGGGGCAAGCTTTATTGACATCGGTAAAGTCGATACAAAGCCTCCATTTCCCGTTTGCCTTGCGCACGACTACAGGGTTGGCCAACCACGTAGGATGGAGCACTCCTCTGACAAGGCCTGCTGCTTCCAATTTCTTGATTTCTTCTGTGATGAATTCTTGGCGCTCTAGTGCCTGTTTCCTGACTTTCTGCTTGACGGGCCCGCATGAGGACAGACGGCAAGATGGTGCTCGATTACTTTCCTGGGAACACCGGGGATGTCAGACGGTTGCCACGCAAATACGTCGACATTCACCCGCAGGAAAGCAATGAGCGCGCTTTCCTATTTAGGGTCGAGAGTGGCACTGATGGTGAAGGTACCACCAGTGCCGTCCTCCTTGGCGGACACCTTCTTAGTCTCTGGTGGAGCTGCCATTGTCTTCTTACACTTGTCGGTGGAGCTCGATGGTGCGTCCTCGACGGTAGCACAACACTCCGAAGAGGTGCGCTTGCCGGAGTGGGCATCAGAACTCTTGCCGGACTTGGTCTTCTTCTTCGCCCCGGGAGCTTCAACGGCAAGTGACTTGCGATCTGTTGCTGCTGCTGCTTCCCGATAGATTTTGTCGGCGCAAATAAGAGCATCCTTCTTGTCTCCAGGGACAGAGATGACACTTATCGGTCCTGGCATCTTCAGTATGTTGTATGCATAGTGAGAGGCTGCCATGAATTTGGCGAGTGCTGGACGGCCGAGTATTCCATTGTAAGGCAATGGAAAATCAGCAACATCAAAAGTAACCCTCTCAGTCCTGAAGTTCAACTCGCTGCCAAATGTTACCGGCAACGTGATCTTTCCCTTCGGCTTGCTCCTTCCCAGATTGATTCCTTGGAATGTGCCGGTCTCTTCGAGTTCGCCATCAGGGATCTGGAGTTTCTGGAGTACCGCGGAGGAGATCAAGTTCAAGCCGGCCCCGCCATCAACTAGCATCTTAGTGACCTTGAGGTTGCGGATAGTTGGTGAAACCAACATCGGCAAGCACCCGACCGCAGTTATGCGGTCAGGGTGATCCTCAATATCAAAGATGATAGGCGTGCTGGACCATTTCAGAGGCTTGCGTGACTCGATGGGTGGTTCTGCTGCATTGACTTCCCGCACCCATTGCTTGAGTTGGCGGTGTGATGTATGCAGAGAAGCACCGCCGTCAACGCACAGGACCTCTGTGGCTTTCTGGAACTCCTGCTCATCGGTCTCATCATCATCCATATCTTCATCGTCGTCGTCATCTTCATCCTTGTCGCGGCCACGGGGAGGTCTGTCTCCTTGCCGCTGCTTGGCCTTGCCGCGGTGTCCTCCTCGGCCGGGACGTTTCTTGCCGGCTCCTCCAGTACCTTTCTGGGCTTTCTCCTTGTCGCGTCGCTCGTATTCAGCCTTTTGCTGCTCGACAAGCTGCTCGACCTTCTTGCAGCTCTGGAGGTCGTGGCCCTTGGTGCGGTGGATCTTGCAGTACTGCTTGTTGGCGCCGTCCTGCTTGTCGGCGACCGCCACAGCCTGGTGGTTGGTGCCCGCGGCAATCTCCTTGTCGGAGCTACCAGCTTTGGCTTTCTTGCCGGACTGCTCAACGACTAGCACCTCTTTGCCTTTCTTCTTCCTGTTGTTCCGCCGCCGGTTTCTCTTCGCCGGGGCAGTCTCCTCACTATCAGATCCTCCTGCTTCTATATTTTCTCCGGGTAGTTTCCTCCCTTCCTCAGCATGTGCACACTTGTCGGCCAGGGCATATAGCTCACTAACGTCTCTGATCTTGCACATCGCCATCTCCTCCCGCATCCTGCGGTTTCGCACGTTCTGATGGAACGCGCTGATTACCGCGGCAGGGTGGACATCTAGGATGTTGTGCTGTACACGGCTGAACCTCTGAATGTACTTGCGCAGGGGCTCTCCTTCCTTCTGGGCGAGCAGATGAAGATCGCTCTCTTGGCCATGAGGCTTGTGGCCGCCTGTAAAGGCGCCGACAAACTGATGGCATAGGTCTGCCCAGGAGGATATGGAGTTATCCGGCAAGTGCATGAGCCAGGATCTGACATTGGGTTTGAGCACCAGCGGGAAGTAGTTGGCAAGGATCTTGTCGTCCCGTCCCCTGGCAGCTTGCACCGTGATGGTGTAGATGCTGAGGAACTCTGACGGATGCGACTTGCCGTCGTACTTCTCTGGCACGTCTGGCTTAAAATTCTTCGTGTGGGCCACTGGACTTGCCGCAGCTCACGAGTGAACGCAGGGCAACCTACCGCGTACGGCAAGTCGCCTGGTTCCCCTGGCGCATGCATGTCGACAGGAGGCCCAGCGTGCTGGTCGGATTGACGCCGCGCTTCTCTTCGGCGCTCGATGCGAGTACGAGCGTCTTCTTGCTGTCGTTCGTGAAGAACTTGGCGCTGATCGCGACGAGCTCGTGGATCCGATGATGCGGTGGAGTCGCTGTCGAGGTGGATCCGACGAGTCAGCGATCTTGGCCTTCGGGGTGGAGAGTGCATGGTGGTTGCACCCCCACCGGTTTCGTCACCACCGGCTCGCGCCTGGCGGTCCTGCCGCGGCCGCGATGTACTTGGCTGCCGCGGTGTGTCACCGTTGGCGAAGCCGATGAGACTCTGAATGGTGGCCCTCCATCTGTCGATCTTGTCTTCCGTTGGAGGGTAATCCAGGAGCAGTTGAGCTCGCGCCAAAGCTTCTGCTGGAGTGGTGGGAGGCAGTGGCGAACGGTGCGAGGAGCGGGATATGCTCGGACTTCTAACTATGTTAGAAGGAGTAGTATCCCGTCTAGGCGACCGCGTCTCACTCGTGTCAGCATGTTGGCGTGCATGCTGGTCTTGAGCACCCCGAGATCCACCAGCTCGATCTTGGCCCAACAAACGTATGGTACTGCGAGTACCATGACGTTGCCGGTCCTGCGCCTCCTGAGATGGGCGCGGAACATGTACGGACGCCGAGGTCTGCGCAGCCTTGTCCTTGGACCTGGCAGCGTCGTGAGCTCCCTCGTCGATGTCCGTTCTTCCACCGGCGTCTACCCCACCACTCGTTTGCTCCGGTGGTGGTGGGATCGACGTGGACGGAACAGCTGCCGCCGAAGTCTTCTTCTTCGGTGGCATGTCGATGAAGAAAATGAAGATCTAGCTCGTGTGACCGCCGGATCAGGTTCACACAACCTCGACGCCCCCTACCTGGTGCGCCAAAGATGTCGGGGAAGCTGATCCATGAACACCTATGGGGACCGGCGGACTGGGCCCCTTTCGGTTCGGCGGGGGGCGGAGATCGCACGAAGAGCAGATTGAGGCAAAGAACACGAGCAGTTTACCCAACTTCGGAGCTCTCCGGAGAGATAATACTCCTACTGCTGCTTGTTTGATTGTATTGAGTTCTTGCTCAGGAGCGCTGAGTGCTACAGTACACTCGAGCTGCTACGGAGACCGAGCGTGAGTGTTTCCTAGTTCCGAACCCCCCTAAACGTTGCGCACGGTCCTCCTTTTATACGCACAAGGGGTCACCGACAGGTGGCAACGTAGACAAGGGTAAAAATGGAAAAAGAGGGGTGGTTGGTACAGCTACCCGAACAGTGCATCCTACCTAACCCTGATGGCAGGGGACAAAGGCATTAAATGCCCGTCTGCGTCGCCCAAACAATGCAGAAAAGGACCGTCGGGGACGCCACCGCTCTCCACGATAGCAATCTTGTCAGCGTCGCATGCCACTGCGCACCGCTGGCTGCACAGCCTCTCGCCACGCGCGCTTGGAAAGGACCCAGGGCGACACGTTGGTGGATGTGCTGGAGCGTGGGTACAGAGTGGTTGCCTGCCGCGGCAAGCGCCTTGCCGCAGCCGTTGTCTTGCCGCGCCCGGAAGCTTGTCGCTCACCGGGCCTTGCCGAGACACGCGGCGCGTCGCGGCAAGTTCCTTGAGATGCCTTGGTTGGTCTTCCCGGCAAGCTCCTCTTGCCGGGGCCTTGTCTCCTTGACTTGAATACTTTGTTCTTGAATGGCTCCAAAAAGAACCACGGAGGACCTTTGCGGTCACCCGGCAAGCCTTGCCGCGGGGTGCTGCAACTGCCCGTGCACAAGTTCGATATACTAGGGTACCCCTACTCTAGTACACCGACACCAGGCACCTTGTCCATGTGTGGTCACCAGGCTGGCATGGTCAAAACGACGCCCAGGAGCTGCGAAACCTTGTCCATGCTATCGACCGTGCAGTGTTTGCTCTAGGGGAGGTGATGCATCATGCCCAGATCGACCAGAAGTGACTCCACCTTGCTGACAAGTTTCTAGTCAGAAACTTGGTCACCAGGTTTGGCCACCTTCTAGAAGGCCATTAGGGCTAATCTCCTGGGGTTTAGGGTTTCTTAGGAGGGTGTTTAAGCTCAAGAAAGATAAAGGCCAAAAGCTTAGGGGGAAATTCACTTGCTGTACAAAGTGCATTTCTGGTTCAGAAGTGAAAAGATTTTCTACAGCAAAAATATTACAAAAAGTGACGCAATATTTTTGCATGGGGAGATGTGCCATGGTCCTAAGAATATTTAGGAATTATCTCAGATTTTTCTGAGCAAGAAAAATTGAGGTTGCTTTGGATCACAAAGTTCTGAAATGGACTTAAGAGAGAAGAATGAATATTTTCTTTTTAGGAAAAATATTCATTTTATTATTTTGGGGTTTTGTGGGAGAAATAAGATAGATAGGTCACTTGGGTGAAAGCCAAGGATATGCCCAAGTGACAAGTCCATTTGAATTGATCCAAAACCCAAATCAAATTAGGGCAAAAACCACGATGAAAACCAAGTCCGGAAAGAGAGAGAAAGGCAAGTCCGGTAAAAAGAGAGAAGGTAACAATCCAGGCTGTCACAAACCTCCCCCACTTAGGATGAATCTCGTCCTCGAGATTCGGTTGCTTGGGAAAACCATTCTGGGTATGCAGTCCTTAAAAATTCCTCTCTTTCCCAGGTTGCTTCTTCTTCGGTGTGATGCTCCCACCGAACCTTGTAAAATCTTATCTCTTTGCTGCGAGTGACCCTTTCTATCTGATCCAATATTTTTATTGGCCTTTCCTCGTAAGTTAGATCCTTAGCCAATTCTATCTCGGACATATCAGTCCTTTTCTCTGGTGGCGAGATGCATCTTCTTAGCTGTGAGATGTGGAACACGTTGTGTACTTATGACAATTCTGATGGCAACTCCAACTGGTAGGCAACTGTTCTGACTCTGGCCATGATGGGGAATGTACCAATATATCTGGGTGCCAATTTTCCTTAGGTCTGAAACCTTTTGACTCCTTTCATCGGGGTGACTCGGAGATATATGTGTTCTCCGGGTTCGAAGCTGATTTGACTATGTTTGGCATCATAGTAGCTCTTCTGTCGAGATTTGGCCAGTTGCAGTCTGTCTCGGATTTCCTTGACTTGCTTCTCGGCTTCGAGCATTAAATCAGTCCCAAAAATACGGCTATCTGCAGTTTGAGACCAATTTAATGGAGTGCGGCCGGCCATACAGGGCTTCATAGGGTGGCATCTTTAAGCTGGCCTGGAAACTGTTGTTGTAGGAAAACTCGGCGTAGGGCAGAGAGTCTTCCCACTTGGTTCCTTGTGCCAATGTACATGCCCGGAGCATATCTTCGAGTATTTGATTTACTCGCTAAGTTTGTCCATCTGTCTGAGGTTGAAAGGTCGTGCTATACTTCAGAGCGGTCCCCAAGGCTTGATGAAATCAGGACCAAAATGCGGATGTGAATAGAGATCCCCTGTCGGAGGTGATAGTCTTGGGTACTCCATGCAGACTGACGATTCTTGATACATACAGTTGTGCAAGTTGATTTGCATGGTATGTAGTCCGGATAGGTAGGAAGTGTGCCACCTTGGTTAGAGTGTCCACTATGACCCATATCGCGTCATTTCCTTGATGTGACCTTGGTAATCCAGTGATGAAATCCATGCAAATATCGTCCCATTTCCATTTGGATACCGGCAGAGGCTGGAGGAGTCCGGCGGGTTTTTGGTGTTCCGCCTTTACCTTATTGCAGACATCGCAGCAGGCCAAAAAATACACGATGTCTTTCTTCATTCCATCCCACCAAAATATCTGACGAAGATCCTCATACATCTTGGTACCACCGGGATGAATTGAGTATGGTGCTTCATGTGCTTCCGCCAATATCTTCTTCTTCAGACTGTCTTGCTTGGGTACGCACAGTCTTCCTCGGAACCTTAGTGAACCTTGCTGATCCATAGAGAAATCAGGTGCTTGCCCTTGGTGCAGCTTCTAAACATATGCTCGTAACACCTTATCATCCGCTTGAGCTCTGCAGATTTCTTCCTCGAGAGTAGGAGCAACTTCCAATATATTAGTAAGACGGGTGTCGGTGATTACTAGATCCAGTTGCATGATTTCTTCATAGAGCTCTGGAGGCAAGGAATCCATTAGGGCATTGAGGTTGGCTGGTTTGCGGCTGAGGGCGTCAGCCATCACATTAGCTTTGCCCGGGTGATACTTTATTCCGAGGTCATAGTCCTTAACCAACTCGAGCCATCTTCGTTGTCAAAGGTTCAAGTCGGGCTGAGTGAATATATACTTGAGACTTTTATGGTCGGTGAATATCTGGCACTTCTTCCCAATCAGATAATGTCTCCAGATCTTTAAAGCGTGCACCACTGCGGCTAATTCCAAATCATGACTAGGATAATTTCCTTCATGTTGTCGCAGTTGGCGAGATGCATAGGTCACCACTTTGCCATCTTGCACGAGCATGTTGGGGAACGTAGTAATTTCAAAAAAAATTCCTACGCACACACAAGATCATGGTGATGCATAGCAACGAGAGGGGGAGTATATCTTCATACCCTTGAAGATCGCTAAGCGGAAGCGTTTATCAACGCGGTTGATGTAGTCGTACGTCTTCATGATCCGACGGATCAAAGTACCGAACGCACGGCACCTCCGAGTTCTGCACACGTTCAGCTCGATGACGTCCTCGGCTTCTCGATCCAGCAAGACGGGCGAAGTAGTAGATGAGTTCCGGCAGCACGACGGCGTGGTGACGGTGTTGGTGAAGAACAATCTCTGCAGGGCATCGCCTAAGCACTACGGAAACTATGACGGAGGATAAACTAGAGGGGACGGGGTTGCCGGCACACGGCTTGGTGTTTCTTGATGTGTCTTTGGTGCTAGCCCTGCCCCTCTATTTATATGTTGAGCCTTGGGGTCGAAACTTGGAGTAAAAGCCTCCACAAAGTCGGTTTCACCCGAAAGGCAAGAGTCCTTCTCGGACTCCAGGGCCAGACGCCAGGGTTCCCGGCGTCTGGACCCAGACGCTAGGGACCCTGGCGTCTGGCCCCTGGACTCCGCAAAACTTCCTTTTGTGCTTTCCAAAAACCTTGTGGGCTTTCCCCTTTGGCCCAAATAATGAGTTCTCATACCCAAACATTTCGGGAAACATCCGGAACCCCTTCCGGTGAATTCCGGAACCCTTCCGGAGATCAAACACTATTATCCCATATATCAAACTTTATCTCCGGACCATTCCGGAGTTCCTCGTCATGTCCATGATCTCATCCAGGACTCCGAACAACATTCGGTTACCAACATACATAACTCATATAATATTATATCGTCAACGAAACGTTAAGCGTGCGGACCCTACGGGTTCGAGAACTATGTAGACATGACCTAGAACTGTTTCCGGTCAATAACCAATAGCAGAACCTGGATGCTCTTATTGGCTCCTACATATTCTACGAAGATCTTTATCGGTCAAACCGCATAACAACATACGTTGTTCCCTTTGTCATCGGTATGTTACTTGCCCGAGATTCGATCGTCGGTATCTCAATACCTAGTTCAATCTCATTACCGGCAAGTCTATTTACTCGTTCCGTAATACATCATCTCACAACTGACTCACTAGTTGTAATGCTTGCAAGGCTTAAGTGATGTGTATTATCGAGAGGGCCCAGAGATACCTCTCCGACAATCGGAGTGACAAATCCTAATCTCGAAATGCGCCAACCCAACAAGTACCTTCGGAGACACCTGTAGAGCACCTTTATAATCACCCAGTTACGTTGTGACGTTTGGTAGCACACAAAGTGTTCCTCCAGTAAACGGGAGTTGCATAATCTCATAGTCATAGGAACATGTATAGGTCATGAAGAAAGCAATAGCAGAATACTTAAACGATCAAGTGCTAAGCTAACGGAATGGGTCAAGTCAATCACATCATTCTCCTAATGATGTGATCCCATTAATCAAATGACAACTCATGTCTATGGTTAGGAAACATAACCATCTTCGATTAACGAGCTAGTCAAGTAGAGGCATACTAGTGACACTCTGTTTGTCTATGTATTCACACATGTATTATGTTTCCGGTTAATACAATTCTAGCATGAATAATAAACATTTATCATGATATAAGGAAATAAATAATAACTTTATTATTGCCTCTAGGGCATATTTCCTTCAGTCTCCCACTTGCACTAGAGTCAATAATCTAGTTCACATCGCCATGTGATTTAACATCAATAGTTCACATCTTTATGTGGTTAACACCCATAGTTCACATCGGCATGTGACCAACACCCAAAGGGTTTACTAGAGTCAGTAATCTAGTTCACATCGCTATGTGATTAACACCCAAAGAGTACTAAGGTGTGGTCATGTTTTGCTTGTGAGATAATTTTTGTCAACGGGTCTGTCACATTCAGATCCGTAAGTATTTTGCAAATTTCTATGTCTACAATGCTCTGCACGGAGCTACTCTAGCTAATTGCTCCCACTTTCAATATGTATCTAGACCGAGACTTAGAGTCATCTAGATTAGTGTCAAAACTTGCATCGACGTAACCCTTTACGACGAACCTTTTATCACTTCCATAATCGAGAAACATATCCTTATTCCACTAAGGATAATTTTGACCGCTGTCCATTGATCTACTCCTAGATCACTATTGCACTCCCTTGCCAAGCTTAGTGGTAGGGTATGCAATAGATCTGGTACACAGCATGGCATACTTTATAGAACCTATGGCTGATGCATAGGGAATGACTTTCATTCTCTTTCTATCTTCTGTCGTGGTCGGGTTTTGAGTCTTACTCAATCTCACACCTTGTAACACAAGCAGGAACTCTTTCTTTGACTGTTCCATTTTGAACTACTTCAAAATCTTGTCAAGGTATGTATTCATTGAAAAACTTATCAAGCGTCTTGATCTATCTCTATAGATCTTGATGCTCAATATGTAAGCAGCTCCACCGAGGTCTTTCTTTGAAAAACTCCTTTCAAACACTCCTTTATGCTTTGCAGAATAATTCTACATTATTTCCGATCAACAATATGTCATTCACATATACTTATCAGAAAGGCTGTAGTGCTCCCACTCACTTTCTTGTAAATACAGGCCTTTCCAAAAGTCTGTATAAAACCATATGCTTTGATCAACTCATCAAAGCGTATATTCCAACTCCGAGATGCTTGCACCAGTCCATTGATGGATCGCTGGAGCTTGCACATTTTGTTAGCACCTTTTGGATCGACAAAACCTTCTGGTTGCATCATATACAACTCTTCTTCTAGAAATCCATTCAGGAACATAGTTTTTGATATCCATTTGCCAGATTTCATAAAATGTGGCAATTGCTAACATGATTCGGACAGACTTAAGCATCATTACGAATGAGAAAATCTCATCGTATTCAACACCTTGAACTTGTCGAAAACCTTTCGCAACAAGTCGAGCTTTGTAGATAGTAACACTACTATCAGTGTCCGTCTTCCTCTTGAAGATCCATTTATTTAACTTGGCTTGCTGATCAACAAGCAAGTCAACCAAAGTCCATACTTTGTTCTCATACATGGATCCTATCTCAGATTTCATGGCCTTCAAGCCATTTCGCGGAATCTGGGCTCATCATCGCTTCCTCATAGTTCGTAGGTTCATCATGGTCTAGTAACATGACTTCCAGAACAGGATTACCGTACCACTCTGGTGAGGATCTTACTCTGGAAGACCTATGAGGTTCGGTAGTAACTTGATCTGAAGTTTCATGATCATCATCATTAGCTTTCTCACTAATTGGTGTAGGAATCACTGGAACTGTTTTCAGTGATGAACTATTTTCCAATTCAGGAGAAGGTACAGTTACCTTATCAAGTTCTACTTTCTTCCCACTCACTTCTTTCGAGAGAAACTCCTTCTCTAGAAAGGATCCATCTTAGCAACGAATAACTTGCCTTAGGATCTGTGATAGAAGGTGTACCCAATAGTTACCTTTGGGTATTCTATGAAGACGCACTTCTCCGATTTGGGTTCGAGCTTATCAGGTTGAAACTTTTTCACATAAGCATCGCATCCCCAAACTTTAAGAAACGACAACTTTGGTTTCTTGCCAAACCACAGTTCATAAGGCGTCATCTCAACGGATTTTTGATGGTGCCCTATTTAAAGTGAATGTAGTTGTCTCTAATGCATAACCCCATAATGATAGTGGTAAATCGATAAGAGACATCATAGATCGCACCATATCCAATAAAGTGTGGTTACGACGTTCGGACACACCATAACATTGTGGTGTTCCAGGTGGCATGAGTTTGTGAAACTATTCCACATTGTTTTAATTTGAAGACCAAACTCGTAACTCAAATATTTGTCTCCGCGATCAAATTGCAGAAACTTTATTTTCTTGTTACATGATTCTCCACTTCACTCTGAAATTCTTTGAACTTTTCAAATGTTTCAGACTTGTGCTTCATTAAGTAGATATACTCATATCTGCTCAAATCATCTGTGAAGGTCAGAAAATAACGATACCTACCACGAGCATCAACACTCATTGGACCGCATACATCGGTATGTATTATTTCCAACAAGTCAGTATCTCGTTCCATTGTTCCGAAGAACGGAGTTTTAGTCATCTTACCCAAAAGGCATGGTTCGCAAGCATCAAATGATTCATAATCAAGTGATTCCAAAAACCCATCAGCATGGAGTTTCTTCATGTGCTTTACACCGATATGACCCAAACGGCAGTGCCACAAATAAGTTGCACTATCATTATTAACTTTGCATCTTTTGGCATCAATATTATGAATATGTGTATCACTACGATCGAGATCCAACAAACTATTTTCATTGGGTGTATGACCATTGAAGGTTTTATTCATTTAAACAGAACAACAATTATTCTCTGATTTTAAATGAATAACCGTATTGCAATAAACATGATCAAATCATATTCATGCTCAACGCAAACGCCAAATAACATTTATTTAGGTTCAACACTAATCCCGAAAGTATAGGGAGTGTGCGATGATGATCATATCAATCTTGGAACCACTTCCAACACACATCGTCACTTCACCCTCAACCAGTTTCTGTTTATTCTGTAACTCCTGTTTCGAGTTACTAATATTTAGCAACCGAACAAGTATCAAATACTCAGGGGCTACTATAAACACTAGTAAAGTACACATCAAAAACATTTATATCAAATATACCCTTGTTCACTTTGCCATCCTTCTTATCCACCAAATATTCAGGGCATTTCCGCTTCTAGTGACCATTCCCTTTGCAGTGTAAGCACTTAGTTTCAGGCTTTGGTTCAGCTTTGGGCTTCTTCATGGGAGTGACAACTTGCTTGTCATTCTAGTTGAAGTTCCCTTTCTTTCCCTTTGCCCTTTTCTTGAAACTAGTGATCTTGTCAACCATCAACACTTGATGCTCTTTCTTGATTTCTACCTTCGTCGATTTCAACATCACGAAGAGCTTGGGAATCGTTTTCGTCATCCCTTGCATACTATAGTTCATCACGAAGTTCTACTAACTTGGTGGTGGTGACTAGAGAATTCTGTCAATCACTATCTTATCTGGAAGATTAACTCCCACTTGATTCAAGCGATTGTAGTACCCAGACAATCTGAGCACATGCTCACTAGTTGAGCGATTCTCCTCCATCTTTTAGCTATAGAACTTGTTGGAGACTTCATATCTCACAACTCGGGTATTTGCTTGAAATATTAACTTCAACTCCTGGAACATCTCATATGGTCCATGACATTCAAAGCGTCTTTGAAATCCCGATTCTAAGCCATAAAGCATGGTGCACAAAACTATCAAGTAGTCATCATATTGAGCTAGCCAAACGTTCATAACGTCTGCATCTGCTCCTGCAATAGGTCTGTCACCTAGCGGTGCATCAAGGACATAATTCTTCCGTGCAGCAATGAGGATAAACCTCAGATCACGGACCAAGTCTGCATCATTGCTACTAACATCTTTCAACTTAGTTTTCTCTAGGAACACATATAAAAACATAGGGAAGCAACAACGTGAGCTATTGATCTACAACATAATTTGCAAAATACTACCAGGACTAAGTTCATGATAAATTTAAGTTCAATTAATCATATTACTTAAGAACTCCCACTTAGACAGACATCTCTCTAGTCATCTAAGTGATCACGTGATCCAAATCAACTAAACCATGTCCGATCATCACGTGAGATGGAGTAGTTTTCAATGGTGAACATCACTATGTTGATCATATCTACTATATGATTCACGCTCGACCTTTTGGTCTCCATGTTCCGAGGTCATATCTGTATATGCTAGGCTCGTCAAGTTTAACCTGAGTATTCCGCGTGTTTAACTGTTTTGCACCCGTTGTATTTGAACATAGAGCCTATCACACCCGATCATCACGTGGTGTCTCAGCACGAAGAACTTTCGCAACGGTGCATACTCAGGGAGAACACTTCTTGATAATTTAGTGAGAGATCATCTTAAAATGCTACCGTCAATCAAAGCAAGATAAGATGCATAAAGGAAAAACATCACATGCAATCAATATAAGTGATATCATATGGCCATCATCATCTTGTGCTTGTGATCTCCATCTCCGAAGCACCGTTGTGATCACCATCATCACCGGCATGACACCTTGATCTCCATCGTAGCATCATTGTCATTACGCCATCTATTGCTTCTACGACTATCGCTACCGCTTAGTGATAAAGTAAAGCGATTACAGGGTGTTTGCATTTCATACAATAAAGCGACAACCATATGGCTCCTGCCAGTTGCCGATAACTTTGGTTACAAAACATGATCATCTCATACAATAAAATATAGCATCACGTCTTGACCATATCACCTCACAACATGCCCTGCAAAAACAAGTTAGACGTCCTCTACTTTGTTGTTGCAAATTTTACGTGGCTGCTATGGGCTGAGCAAGAACCGTTCTTACCTACGCATCAATACCACAATGATAGTTCATCAAGTTAGTGCTGTTTTAACCTTCTCAAGGACCGGGCGTAGCCACACTCAGTTCAACTAAAGTGAGAGAGACAGACACCCGCCAGTCACCTTTAAGCACGAGTGCTCGTAACGGTGAAACTAGTCTCGCGTAAGCGTACGCGTAATGTCGGTCCGGGCCGCTTCATCTCACAATACCACTGAACCAAAGTATGACATGCTAGTAAGCAGTATGACTTATATCGCCCACAACTCACTTGTGTTCTACTCGTGCATATGACATCTACGCATAAAACCTAGGCTCGGATGCCACTGTTGGGGAACGTAGTAATTTCAAAAAATAATCCTACGCACACACAAGATCATGGTGATGCATAGCAACGAGAGGGGGAGGTGTATCTTCATACCCTTGAAGATCGCTAAGCGGAAGCATTTATCAACGCGGTTGATGTAGTCGTACGTCTTCACGATCTGACCGATCCAAGTACCGAATGCACGGCACCTCCGAGTTCTGCACACGTTCAGCTCGATGACGTCCTCGCCTTCTCGATCCAACAAGACGGGCGAAGTAGTATATGAGTTCCGGCAGCATGACGGCGTGGTGACGGTGTTGGTGAAGAACAATCTCCACAGGGCTTTGCCTAAGCACTACGGAAACTATGATGGAGGATAAACTAGAGGGGACGGGGTTGCCGGCACACGGCTTGGTGTTTCTTGATGTGTCTTTGGTGCTAGCCCTGCCCCTCTATTTATATGTTGAGCCTTGGGGTCGAAACTTGGAGTAAAAGCCTCCACAAAGTCGGTTTCACCCGAAAGGCAAGAGTCCTTCTCGAACTCCAGGGCCAGACGCCAGGGTTCCCGGCGTCTGGCCCCAGACGCCAGGGACCCTGGCGTCTGGCCCCTGGACTCCGTAAAACTTCCTTTTGCGCTTTCCAAAAACCTTGTGGGCTTTCCCCTTTGGCCCAAATAACATGTTCTCGTACCCAAACATTTCGGGAATCATCCGGAACCCCTTCCGGTGAATTCCGGAACCCTTCCGGAGATCAAACACTATTATCCCATATATCAAACTTTATCTCCGGACCATTCCGGAGTTCCTCGTCATGTCCATGATCTCATCCAGGACTCCGAACAACATTCGGTTACCAACATACATAACTCATATAATACTATATCGTCAATGAAACGTTAAGCGTGCGGACCCTACGGGTTCGAGAACTATGTATACATGACCTAGAACTGTTTCTGGTCAATAACCAATAGCGGAACTTGGATGCTCATATTGGCTCCTACATATTCTACGAAGATCTTTATCGGTCAAACCGCATAACAACATGCGTTGTTCCCTTTGTCATCGGTATGTTACTTGCCCGAGATTCGATCGTCGGTATCTCAATACCTAGTTCAATCTCGTTACTGGCAAGTCTCTTTACTCGTTCCGTAATACATCATCTCACAACTAACTCATTAGTTGTAATGCTTGCAAGGCTTAAGTGATGTGTATTACCGAGAGGGCTCAGAGATACCTCTCCGACAATCGGAGTGACAAATCCTAATCTCGAAATACGCCAACCCAACAAGTACCTTCGGAGACACCTGTAGAGCACCTTTATAATCACCCAGTTACGTTGTGACGTTTGGTAGCACACAAAGTGTTCCTCCGGTAAACGGGAGTTGCATAATCTCATAGTCATAGGAACATGTATAAGTCATGAAGAAAGCAATAGCAGAATACTTAAACGATCAAGTGCTAAGCTAACGGAATGGGTCAAGTCAATCACATCATTCTCCTAATGATGTGATCCTGTTAATCAAATGACAACTCATGTCTATGGTTAGGAAACATAACCATCTTCGATTAACGAGCTAGTCAAGTAGAGGCATACTAGTGACACTCTGTTTGTCTATGTATTCACACATGTATTATGTTTACGGTTAATACAATTCTAGCATGAATAATAAACATTTATCATGATATAAGGAAATAAATAATAACTTTATTAGTGCCTCTAGGGCATATTTCCTTCAGAGCACACACCCCAGTCCTTTTCTGGAGGTGTCGCAGTAAACATTGAAACTGCGGTAGATATCTGGAAGAGTTAATACGGGTGCCGATGTCAGTCTGGTTTTTAACTCATTGAAGCTCCGTTCGCAGTCTTCAGTCCATACGAACTTCTTGTCCTTCTTGAGGAGCTCAGTCATTGGCTTGGCAATCTTGGAAAATCCTTTGATAAAGCGGCGATAATATCCGGCCAGTCCAAGGAAACTCCGGATTTCTAAGACCATGGTGGGTGCGGACCAATCAAGTACATCTTTTACCTTGCTTGGGTCCACCGAGATTCCTTCTGCTGAGAGGATGTGTCTGAGGAATCCCACTTGCGGGAGCCAAAACTCACATTTGCTGAATTTGGCATACAATTTATGATTGCGAAGCCGTTGCAGAACTGCGCGAAGATGCTCCTTATGTTCGTCCTTGCTTTTGGAGTAAATGAGGATGTCATCAATGAACACCACCACAAATTTGTCCAAGAAGTCCATAAACACCTTGTTCATCATATGCATAAAGAATGCAGGAGCGTTGGTGAGGCCGAAGGACATCACGATATATTCGTAAAGATCGTACCGAGTGTTGAACGTGGTCTTAGGAATATCTTCCTTCTTAATCATGAGTTGATGATATCCCGTCCTCAAATCAATCTTTGAGAATACTTTGGCCCCACTGAGTTGATCAAACAGATCGTCAATCCTCGGCAGTGGATACTTGTTTTTAATAGTGACGTCATTCACACTACAAAAAAAATACACTTCCGTGATGATACGTGTTTGTCACAGTAGGTCACGTTTTTTGTCATGCATGTACATCCATGGCGATTTTATGATAGAATCAAGATAGTCATACCTGTGCTGTCGTAGAAGTGTTCCATGACATTACCAAAATTATCATCACGGAAGTGTCCACTTCCATGACGATAAATCGCACGTCACAGAAGTGCTTTCGTCAAGGGTGAACGACACGTGGCATCCACCATAATGGATCCGATAACCCGTTAACAGCCCCGACCAATGGGGATTTTCCACGTGTAAAATCATCATTGGCTGGAGGAAACACGTGTCGGCTCACCGTTGGGACAGATGTCATCCGCTCATTGGACCGAAGCTGCCTATGATACGGCGACACGTGGCACGGCCCAATAGAGGCCCATTCCTGTGAAAAGGCCGGCCCATTTGACTTGGTCAAAAGGTGGCGGGTCGGCCCACGGAAAGCCTATTAACGGTCTGTTCGCATATAGCCCATTTACAGCCCGCTAACCCAGGGCCCGTTACGCCCTATCCAAATTTGACCCAGTAGCGTCATCTGGGCCGTCCAATATGATTCCAGCCCGTTTTAACTTCCGGCCCATATGAGGCCCTTTGTAACTCTTGGCCCATTAACGGCCCGTGGTGAAACTGGCCCGTAATGAACAGTGTATCACTTTATACCCGTTAACGGTCCGTTATTCTATTGGGCCGTTTCCAGCCCAAGTTATCTTTCGGCCTTCTCAGGGCCCATTGATTCTTGGGCTCATTTGCAGCATTCGGTTACATACGGCCCGTTACTATCATTTTCTGCTTGTGGGCCAAATTCAAACCGTCGTTACAGTCAGCCCGTTTGCAGACCGTTAATACGTTGGGCCGTTTTCATGTCAAAAAAACCCGTTGGGCTGTTTTCATAGAGTTATCAAATACGGTCTATTAACGGCCCGTTATGGTCCATGAATTGTACGGCCCATGATTGGTGAAATGATGATACGCCCCGTAGAAGGCCCATGGATCTATGGCCCGTATGAGGCCCATGGATCTACGGCCCGTAGAAGGCCCATGGGTCGTACGGCCCGTAGAAGGCCCATGGACCCTAAGGCCCGCATAGAAGGCCAATGGATTCTACGGCCCGTATAGGAGGCCAATGGATCCTACGGTCGAAAGAAGGCCCATGGATCATACGGCCTGCAGGAGGCCCATGGTTACAACAGTCCGTGTGTTGCCATGATTATTTTTTGCCTAGTTACCAAAAATAGGCTATTGTGGCCACTAGAAAAACACAGAAAAAGAACTATAGTGACTACAAGCAAACAACTAAACAAGACAATAAAGACATAAATAAGCAAGCAATTAACGCTAGCCTATTACCGCTATTACACATATTACATCCACTAGGCATCAAAGTTCGCCATGAGTGCAAATATAGGGAACAAAGCAGCATATTACATACACTGGCCGTCAAAATTGGCCACCAGTGCAAATAAACGCGGCAGCAAAAAAAGAGCATAACTGAAACAACTTCAGAAGAGCTCAAGAAACGTTATCCTGGGTATCCACCATGCTGGCAATAAGCTTAGCAAGCTGATTAGCTTTGTCCTGTTTGGCGCTAAAATCCTCCAACGCTTGCTGTTGCACCAAAAAGTATGCATCTGAATGCTCCAGGGACTTCCGCAGTCCTTCCGCTTCTTGTCGCAGCACAGCTGATCGATGTCTTTCAGCTTGTAGTTGAGACTAAAGAAACCGAACTGATTCAGACAGTGAGTTCGAATAGCTTGTGCGAGCGGTAGTGGCCAGTAACTCGAACACTAAACCAAGATAGGACTTTGGGGTTGTCTCGTTGTATTCAAGATAGTCTTCCTTAGCTATTTTATCAGCTTTGTTGGAGACCAACAAGGATGTGTCACTATCCCGAACCTTATCTGCATTACTTCCTTTATCATTGCTTAATAAGGCACTCTTCCCCAATATTCTGTCAGCATTCTAAAAGAAGAAACAAGCAGACACATAACAAGTTTAGCATGAACTAGTATATGAAACTCATTTCGGTGAACCAGTTCATTAGTAAGGTGGACAGGATTAAACTACCAAGTCTTCTATTGCCAAGTACTAGTACATAATAAAAGCATCAAACAAACATATATCTATGTCCTATGGTCACTGCATTGTCTTCCCAAATCAAAATAGAGACACGGTTCAAATCATATCAGTTCAAGACAAAGCAGCAGTGAAAGAATACAAAGCGTGGGAAACTACACGGCACAACAAGATTTCATATGGGTACCACGGGTCTACATGTACAACAACACTATTGGCTCTATTGTGATGCTAGTAATGTGCATGATGTGAAAGTCAACTGTATACACAATTGAAATTGAAATCAAAAGAGCTATTGATAAGAGCAAACCTGTTAAAGAAACATGCGTGAACATACCTGTTGTGCCATTGGAGTTTTGATTGGATCCTTCAATTTTAAAAAAAGTTTGTATCAGTAAATACAGTGATACAAGAGCAAAGCAATCATAGTTAAAAAAGGCGCGCCTAAGCGAGCACTTAAGCGCGCCTAGGCTCTAGGCGTTGGCAAAATGTATTGCGCATAACTACGCTTAATCTGTGCATAACTGCGCATAAGCATGCGCTTTGGTCAGTAAAGCGCAAGGCGGTTGCAAAACGCATAATTAACGCCTAGTGCTTTTTTGAACTATGATAGCAATGGAATCTTAAATTAGAACAGTTGTTCTTCAGGTTTAGGCACTTGTTCTACATGAACAGAGTACAGTAAGACACAAGAATATAATACTTAAAAATAGAAAATGAGCTCATAGACCTTACCACATTCTTGGTTCGGGACCAGTACAGAACAAGGCGTTCCCAGTCATCGTCCAGCAAATGTGTCTCAGGAGAACGTAAGGGAATTTGATGAGTTTCTTTGCCGGTGAAGTACGTTTTCTTCAGGTAATTTCGATACTGCCACCAAGCATTCTTGAAGATAGCAGAGGTATTAGAACAGGTTACCTCATCCTGAGTTTCCAAATCGGTCCTTCTCTATAGAGAAAAATGGGAAAATTTGTTGTATTATAACGATCATGGAGGTAGGATGTATGGTACGAAGCAAAGTAATTGCCATGAATAACATTACTTACACATAACTCCTGGACAAACACCTGCAACTGGAATTTTCCTTCATCTTCAGTATAATATTTCCAAGATGGGAAGATACGCACATACGATTTAACAACACCAAATGCGATAGATGCTAAACTACGACTAGCTGGTTTGTGCTTCCTCCACAGGAATAGGCGTACTAACTGGTGGAGTTGGGGTTCACCGTGATAGTACTGGCCGTTTGGGCACTGGAGCTGCCTTACTAACTGCTCCTGCTTGGGAGCTCTATGGTGGAGATGGTGTTGTGTCAACAGGAACTGGGTTACTATCAGCTGGGGTTGGGGTTAGATTGGGTGAAGCTGGTTCTATGTCCATCGCAGTAGGGGTACAATCTGCGAGAGTTTGGGATATGTGTGGTAGGGCTGGTTCTTGTGCATGTACAACCGGGGTGCTATCTTCACCAAGAGGTAGCACTGTTTTATTTGAAGACTGAGTTTTTATTCCGCTAGATACTGGCATCACCCGCTCCAATTCAAATGGCTGATAAACAGGAAACATAGTTGAATGTACAGACATTGTATGAGAGATAGATGCAATAGATAGTGTGGAAAAAAGAGGGCATGAAATAGTTGACATGTATATTGTTTAACTAAAACGGATAGCATGACATAATTTCACATATATGATGTCTATCTAAACCGGATAGCATAGCATAACATAATTCAAAGATATGATGAATAACTAAACAGGATCGCATGACATAATTCACCTACATGTTATCTAAGTAATCAGGATCGCATCATTTAATTAACATATGTGATTTATATGCTAAACAGAGGGCATTCGATATGATGTCTGAACTAAGAACATGGTGTTGAATATTGTGTATATGATGTCTAAACTATGCAATGCAAGACACCGTATGCATGATATGAGCAGTATAACCATGACAAGTTAGAGCATACACCTCAGTGGGGGAATAGGACTGGTCATCTGTCTCTGAATCCATCTCTAAGGAGCTATCGGGACCCAACAAGAGATCTACTTCGACAGGTAGCACTGTCTGCTCTGAAGGCCTTGTTTTCACTCCAGATTTTTCCATCTCCCACCCAAATGGCTGATTCACAGGAAGAGTAGTTTAATGTACAAATATTGTCGACAAATGGAAATGTAATGAAGAAAAGGATGGGCAAGATATCATTCAAATAGATGATGCCTGGTTAAACAGGATGGCATTGCACATTTCACATATAGTATGGCTGGCTAAAAGACATGAGACTGCATAATTCTCATATATGATATAGAAACTAAACAGGTGGCATTACAAAACATGTCTAAACTAAGCAGATGACATATATGATGTCAAAAGTAGGCACTGCAAGGCAACATATGCATGATATGACTAACATCATCATGCCAAGGTAGAGCAAACACCTTGGGGGGTAAATACGAGTGGTCAGCGGCGTCTGAATCTGCCTCAGAACAGATATCTTCCTCTGGATTACAATCTGGAGAGGGGTGGGGAGGGTTTGCCATTGAAACCACCATGGAGCAATGTCTGCATGACATTGTATTGCCGCGCAAAACTCTTCTCTTTTTCTCTACATGTTCAGCATGACTGTGTACAATATCTGACATGCATACAAAAAAATATGGTGAGATTATGTAAGGAGAGCATGCAGAAATTTAGAGTGATGGTAACAACCAGTGGATGGATCCAAAAATAATGATAGTAGGCTGATGATTGCTTTAAATTAAGAAAAAGACAGATGATGATTGCTTTACTATTTGTTTCCCACCCAAGATGAACAACATAGGCATACCCTAGGTGAACCAGATATTAGACAGACAGACTATTCATTATTGCCTCGATATGTGCCCCACAACTAATTTAGAACTCAAGTTTTAACATTAATTTGGACCTGACTTGGGAGTCCAAGAGCTGAACAGGACGATAAAGTGGCAGGTAAGTTTAAGCAATGCATAACATAAGCAGAAACAAAAGAGTGCGACCTCTCTTGTGGACCTGTGTACTCCTCAGGTTCATCTGCTGAGTCGATGATGGTGATGCCGTTGCGGTGGGTGCCGGCGGCAGGGAAGGAGATCTGAGGTGGCGAAAGACGGTCAGGAGTCGTGATGTCTGGTTTGGTGGATGCTTCTGTCGATGGAGCAGCTCAGGTGAGGTGGACGACGTCGCGGCAGGAGCGGGACAAACCACACAAAGTTCCCTTCGACACGTACCTGTAACTGAAGTAATTCTGTAAGGGCTCATTTGGCTTGCATGATTCTTAAAACGCAGGGATAGGAAAAACACTGGAATAGGATAGGAAAATGCACATGGTAAATAGAGCATTTGTAAACACAGGATTTCTGTCAACTTGGGTGTTTGGTTTACAGGAATTGGAAGAGCAGAGGAATGCAAAGAAACATGGCCAAAATAAAGTGAAACCATATGAAAGCTTGTACAGTTAGAATGTTATTCTGGCACTAATGCACTTGGTCTTGTTTTCATGCATAGAATTTTGAAAAGTAGGTCCAGGTGGATGTTTTGCTTCATTCCTTTCAACAAAATGCATGAATAATTGAATAGTAGAGTGCTATTGGAAAATTCCCTATTGCTATGTTTTCCCGTTGAACCAAAATAGCCCTAATGGATCGACGTGAATGTATAGTAATAAGTCATGCAACAAGTGTACAACCTCTTCGCCGTAGCTGTGTCGACCTCAGCATCATTGGGTTGGTCGCTGAAGCAGTTGAGGCAGAGGTGGTTGTCGAAGGTGTGGAGGAAGATCTGAGGAATCTGTAGACGGCGTCCAGGGCACTACTCTGTTGTGATGGATCGTTCTGTCGTTGGAGCAGCTCCAGTGAGTCGTAAGACGTCAAGGCTGAAGCAGCACAAGACAGACATCGTCAATCTCAAGTGGGATTCTAATAGCATCTCCAATAGATGATGTAAAATGGATGTAAAATTAACATCACCAAAAACCAGCTGACTACAACAGATGAGGTAAAAACTGTTGACTCTGAACTTAACTGTCGAAACTGAAATTTACTGTGGAATCCGAATGCTACTGTTGAAACTGAACGCAATGGTAGCAGAGAGGCACTTGACATGTAGTTTAGGGAGGGCCTGTAGTTCATCTTCAACCTGCACCCCCCTGAGCCGCCAGCCACCACCGGCCGAACCGCCGGCCCCAGCGCCGCCTCGCCGCCCCGAAACAACTCGCCACCGCCACCCCGGCCAGCCCTCTAGGCCCCTCACCCTCCACCCTGAACCCTAAGATAGATAGTGGGGTACCTCTCCGGCGAGCCCCCGTCCCTGCTGCGGGTGGTTCTTCCTTAACTCCAGCGAGCCCCCTAACCCCTGAAAATCGACTGACCCAAAAGTCGATTCAGTCGACTGAAGTGTGGCTTAATCGGAGCAAAGCAGCAGCACGAGCGAGGGGGAGAGCAGCAGCAGCAGCTGGGCGAGCGAGCGATCGGGCGAGAGCCTAAGCAGCAGCAGCAGCGCGAGCGAGCGAGCGAGAGCTGGAGCAGCAGCAGCAGATCCGGCTGGTATGGACACCGCCGCCGAAGGGGCCTCGCACTGGCGGAGAGTCGCCATGGAGATGTCGCCCGCGGAGCTGGCTTCAAGGTAGCCGCTCCATGGGGGTGCGGGATGGAGCACCGTCGGCACCGGGAGGTCGAGTTAAGGAGAAGGTGCGATGCGATGAGTGTACAACCTCTTTGGTGGCGCCAAGTAGGCCTCGGCTTCGTCCGAGGAGTCGGTGAGGATGTTGCGGTTCCGGTGGAGCAGGTTAAGGCGGCGTTGTGGGGATGGAGCAGCCACGATAGACGAGGCGATCGTCGGAGCAGCTCCTTGGAGGTGGAGGACGGGGCGGCTGAACCGGCGGGACGACAAGATGGACGACGGATACTCATCCGGGGAGGTGGACGAGGGACATTGAGCTGTTGCGGTGGACGACGTCGTCAGGGAAGAGGCTTCGGCTGGGCAGCGGTGACGTGGCGGACGAAGGAGGGTGGGGTTTCGCGGCTGGAGCGGAGAGGTTATGGCAGCCTGGGATTTCGAATGGCGAAAAGGGGGCGATGGGAGGGGGTGAAGCATGACTTAGGGGCACGCTTGTCCAAAATGTAGGGTGTGTTACAAAAGTACCCCCCACCGATTTGAACTAGCGGCCCTTTCGGCTCAGGGTTAGAAGGGGGATTTCACCTGTCGGGATTTGGCAGCTAGAGGGAGTTTTCACGCGCGTTGTGATTTTGGGATAGCAAGGCGCGGGTTGTGAAGGCGCCAGTTTTGGGAGCACGATATCTGAATTTTCGGGATATAACAAGACGCGGGTTGAATTTTAGGGACAAGCCTAACGTGTAGTAATATTGTACTTGTACGTACCAAATCAATTCGCACTTCCCTCAACCAAAAAGAAAACAAAAAAATAAAACTATTCACACCACACAAAGAGAGAGTCTTGCCCCGTTTTACTATACAAATGCTATTCAAAGCTACTCCCTCATTCCATCTATATAGGGCCTAATGCGTTTTTCGATGCTTAATTTGACCAAATATTAGAGCAATGGTATATGACATGCAACTTACACAAAGCACACCGTTAACTTCGTCGGTGAAAGGTTCTATCAATGATATACTTTTCACATTGTGCATGTCATGTACTATTAATCTTGTCAATAGTCAAAGGCGGTCTTAAAAATCTCATTACGCCCTATATAGATGGAAGGAGGGAGTATGATTAAATTTTTTCGCTTGCTGTATAATGCATGTAACCTACTCATACCAACATTTTAGTGCATTCCAAATGTCTATACTACCGCTGCAATTCGAACTAAATTTGAATTCATTTCTCTATTTCAATAAGAATCTACAATCATGATTGTTGCCAACTTCAACCATCATTCGTGTATTACCTTAATAACACACCACATGATTACTATAGAGATAGATATGAACTATGTGTACTACGTGAACTTGAATTCTATTTTTTGAATACACTTGATGTTGATTCCAAATAATAGTACATTTGATGTACTAACTATATATTCATAATCTAAACCATGTTCCATACGTACACCGTGTTTATCACACAAAGTATAGTGCCCCGCCCCTACATTATGACAAGTATTTAGACCTGAGTTGCAAATGCCACACATTAGCCCAAATTATAATCAATGTTCTACATTATGATATCTTCTTCAAGTATCCGTATCCACTTTTTTATAATGAATTATGATCTTTGTTCGTCTTTTACACCTTCACGATCCTCTTCTATTTGTAGCTAGCTAGCGCTAACTTTCTATCGTGCATGCACACGCCCGCCCCCCTCACACACCCTTAGCGTCCCCTCCATCGTGCACGTTCATTATTTCTCTTTAGGTCGTCCACCAGCGGTGTGTGTAGTACCCTAGCTCCTTCTTTCTGGCACACACCGATCGATATACCTCTCTAGCCAAGTGTGCCTACAACAAACACATATATACTTCCCCTCTTCTCTTCTCACCGTCCATGCCCCCATATGTCCAATACGATTCCACGCAGGTGCACACTCCCGCCCCTCTTTTCATTAATCACATGCTCGCACACTCCTCCCCCTCGACATGGTAGGCCTCTCGCACCACCTCCTAGCCACACCCTCTCCCATGTCTGCCTCTCCGGACCTTATTTGCTTCTAACACATGTAGGCGTGTATATGAACTGATCTCCCTACATATAGCCAGGTCGACTATAATTCGTTTTCACCAAGCATCGATACACTTACCTCGCTAGTTATGTCTCTCCTTTTCTCGGACACACGACGGTTGATCTTCCTATGTAGTTATGCATGCTTACCACAACCATATCTTCTCCCCTCATCATCCTTGAATACCTCCCGACCCGTCTCTCACACGCATGTGCATAGACAGACAGACATCCCCCACCCTCTCTTATTGATATTGCACTCATACCCTCCGTTTGTCTAGCAGGCCTCTCCCACCATTTGTGAGACGCCACTCCACCACCAACCCCCCGACGCTCTACCTTTGTCTTTTTCCCAACCTTATTCCTCTGCTACACATATCCATGGATGTCGATCGATCTCCCTCAATACATAGCTAGGTCTCTCTCCTTCCCCACACATATACTAGTCGACCGGTCTCTACCCCCCCCCCCCACACACACACCGATAGTCAAACATTGTAGGTACGTATCCATGCCACGGAGAAGAACTGCACCTCTGCCCTCTCAAATTCCAGTAGGCCAGCTGTCGGTGTCAAAATCGGCGGATCTCGGGTAGGGGGTCCCGAACTGTGCGTCTAGGCGGATGGTAACATGAGACAAGGGACACGATGTTTTACCCAGGTTCGGGCCCTCTTGATGGAGGTAAAACCCTACGTCCTGCTTGATTGATATTGATATATTGGATGTTTACAAGAGTGGATCTACCACGAGATCAAGGAGGCTAAACCCTAGAAGGTAGCCTATGGTATGATTGTAAGGGTCGTTGTTGTCCTACGGACTAGAGCCATCCGGTTTATATAGACACCGGAGAGGGCTAGGGTTACATAGAGTCGGTTACAATGGTAGGAGATCTACGTATCCGTATCGCCAAGCTTGCCTTCCACGCCAAGGAAAGTCCCATCCGGACACGGGACGAAGTCTTCAATCTTGTATCTTCATAGTCTTGGAGTCCGGTCGATGATGATAGTCCGGCCGATGATGATAGTCCGGCTATCCGGACACCCCCTAATCCAGGACTCCCTCAGTAGCCCCTGAACCAGGCTTCAATGACGATAAGTCCGGCGCGTATATTGCTTGGCATTGCAAGGCGGGTTCCTCCTCCGAATGATAGAAGATTGTGAACACCAGGATAGTGTCCGGCTCTGCAAAATAAATTCCACATTCCACCATAGAGAGAATAATATATACACAAGTTCAATCTGCTGATGTTTTTTTGCGGCATGTCATCACGCCACTATCAAGCCATTACGTGAATCGTTTTTTACTCCACCACCTTAGCGCATTTAGCGAAGCGGTTTCCTTGGCACGTCTTGTCGAAGTAGAGATCGTGTTCCCCCTTAATCCGGGATTCTCATCAATACGGACGTGGGTAACCCAACCGCGCCATTGATGGTGACGCTTGGGGGATAAGCGAGTTTTACCAGGCCGGTGGGGGACGCGTAGACTTCGCCGCCCATATAAGGGATAAGGATTCACCTTTTCACCTACGCCTTCTTCCTCCTTTGCTTATCCATCTCCGCGCACTCGAGCTCCAGCGCCCAAGCCCGCACATCTCGTCTCAACCTTCCCCAGTTATGTCCGGAGCGGGAGGCAAGTGGATGACCTCCTCTGTTACGGAGGAGCACATCGAAAGATTGCGCAGCGCCGGCTACCTGTCCGGCGACATCGCGCACCGGCTGCCCGACGAGGGGCAGCTCATCCCCACCCCCAGGCCCCATGAGAGGGTCGTTTTTCTTCCCCACTTCCTCCGCAGACTGGGTTTTCCACTTCACCCCTTTGTCCGGGGGCTCATGTTCTACTAAGGCCTGGATTTCCATGATCTGGCGCCGAACTTCATCCTCAACATCTCGGCGTTTATCGTCGTGTGCGAGGCCTTCCTCTGCATCCAGCCCCACTTCGGCTTGTGGCTCAAGACCTTCAATGTCAAGCCGAAGGTAGTGAAGGGAACTCAAGCGGAGTGCGGAGGCGCCATGTTGGGCAAGATGCCCAATGTCCTTTGGTTCGAAGGGGCCTTCGTGGAATCCGTCAAGGGGTGGCAATCGGGGTGGTTCTATATCACCGAGCCACGCGACCCTAAGTGGGCGGCGGCCCCCGAGTTCAGATCTGGTATCCCCATGCAGCTCACCTCCTGGAAAGAGAAGGGCTTGCTGTGGGGTAGTTCGGAGGAGGTGACGGGACTCCAAGCCTGTATCCAGAAGCTGGTGAAGAAGCTCAGGCTGGTTAACGTGGTCCAAGTCATGCTCGTCCGCCGGATTCTCCCATGCCAAGAGCGGGCATTCAATCTGTGGGAGTTCAATCCGAAATAGCACCAGGCACTGAGCGGGCTCTTCGACACGACGTACGAAGGCGCCTAGAGGGTGCTGTTTAAGGGCGCCGAAGCCCCCGCATCCGCGACTGAAGATTGCGGATTTCGCTCGCAGCGTCAAGCCGACGAGGTAAGTGATTCTACCCCTTTACGGGACACTTGCTTTTCATAGTTTGACTCTATGCGGGTTTTAATTTCCCCTTTTCCTTTGACAGGACTGGATGAGGAAGGCGGAGCAGATTATCTGCCCGGCTCCCATGCCAGAAAACCCAGTAGACGCCCATCTAGCGAGGCTGCTGGTTCCGGCACCGCACGTGGTTCCGGAGAAGAAGGCCAAGAAGGAGGCCACGGGTGCTCGAAAGAGTTCCCGTTTTCAGGTGTCCGACGACTCCGGGGCGGACTCCTCCCCCAAAAACGAGGAGGAGAAAGAGGACTCTCTCCCAGAGGAGGGAGATAGGAAGAGGAAGGCTTCCCCAACAGGGCCAAAGGGTCCAAGAGGGGAAGGACTATTCCCCCGGACAGCTCCGCCAACATCAACGTTGGCGAGGAAGAATGGCCTTCAAGGGCCAGGCCTCCAGCGAGATCGTAAGTATCCGGATTCCTGAGTGATTTATAATTTCTTTTTCTGTGTCACATAGTGTCATTCTGATGCCGCATGCTGCCTGTAGTCCGGCCAATGATGATCTCCCCGCTTCATCGAGTGGGTCGTTGGCTCCGTCGGATGTAGACTCCATCCCGACCACCTCCACTCCTCGCGACGCCGAGGACGCCGAGGTGGGATCCCAAGAAGGGATCCATCAGGGGGAGGCTCCGGAGGCGCCACAAGGCGTCCTCCCGGACTTTGCGCCGGACTCCATATCAGAATCCGCAGTGGTTCCGGAGTCCGGCCGGCGGCCCCTTCGCACGAAGGGCAAGACCGTGACACCGGCGGCTTCCGTCCAACCGGAGGCGCCGGACAATTTGTTGGAGGCTCTCCAGAGCGCTTCCATCAAGGAAGAACACCGCACTATTATGAGTGCAGTGATTCAGAAGGTACAACTTGCCAAGAGCGGGCTGACCGAAGCCTGTAGTAGCCTTCTATCAGGCTTTGAGGTAAGAAGATAAAAATATGCAATGTAATATCGCATAGACAGTAGCCCCTGATGCTCGGTTCGGTGTTCGAAAAGAAAAGCCGGAGTGAGGATCTGAAACAAAAAGATATACGCAGGGTTGCTAAAAAATTATGTCAATATGGGTTGCAGGCTGCGCTGCTGACCTCTGCCGCACTGACTGCGGAGGTCGGTGCTTTGAAGCAGGAGCTCGAGCGGTCCGAGCAAGAGCTCGGCCGCGCCAAGAAGCAGCTCCAGGACAAAGAAGGTGAGTAACACCACTTTGAACTTGTACCTTACAGAAAAGGATTTAGGTTGCAACAAAAAATAACAAGGATAACATGGGTACTGCAGGGGCCACGAACGAGGTGGCGACCCTGAAGGAGGCCGTGTCTGCGGCCGAACGCAATGCGGCCGCGGAACGGGCAGAGCGAGAAAAGCAGGAGGCGCGGGTGGCGGTGGTTCAGCAAGAGCTCCAGGCTCTCATGGAAAAGCATGAGAGTTTGGAGCGTGACTCAAAGACTCGAGAGTCCGAGCTTGCCTCGGCTCTCGAAAGTGCCAAGACTGCTAAGGCCGATGCCCATAAGTCCCTTCAGGAGATTGAGTTGGTGAGGAAGATAGCGGCGGGTAAGGCATTTTTCATGCAAAGCAAGCATGTGAATGTAAATTACGTGTTACTTACCCGAATTCGGAGCTCTCCAGGGGCATTTGCAGATCTGCCTCGCAGCATGTCTGATGCCGCCGCATTCTACCGAGCCGAGGAGGGGAGCTCAACGGAGAAGGTCTTCTGGTCTCAGTATGCTGAGGCCGGCCATCCGGTGCCCCCTAGCGACCAGCTGAAGCAGCTGGTCGAGCTCCACAAGGTGGCCGAGCAGGCCATGAAGGGCCTCATAGTCCGGCTGTGGCCTGGAGAGGCCATGCCTGGGAGCTACTTCGGTCTCGTGCGACGGTTGGTGGATGCGTGCCCCTGGGTGGAGGTTATCAAATGCTCCGCCTGTATTGAAGGTGCTCGTCGGGCCCTTGCCCGCGCAAAGGTGCATTGGGGCAAGCTGGATGTGGAGAAGCTAATCACTGATGCGCCACCAGCGGGCAAGGAATATCGTACGCCCGAGATGTACTATAAGACTGTCCTGAAGGGTGCCCGCAAAATTGCGGATGAGTGCCCCAAGGATGTAATTATTGAGTAAATTCGCAATGTGTTATCCTGTGCGCTGAAAACTTTGTTCATATGCGCTAAGAAACGCTTGTTAATTTAAAATATTACCTTCTATGCGGTCGTTTATTAAATTTAAGAGATGGCAAGTCGTCGGCTTTAGCCCCCATGCCACGAGTGCTGGGGTGCTCGGGATAAACTTGAGCGCTCTTGTTCCCATTGTTGGGTCCATCTAGGGAGGCGCTCAACACAACGAACAAGGCAACCGGACTTATAGTGCTTGAACACTCTCACTTAGCCATAGAATTCTATAATTTTAAATTTCGGCGAAGCCCCTAGTATTCGAAAGACCGAATTCGGGGCGCTATCCACGCCTTCGTCGGACATTATCCGGAACTTCGCGCGAAGCGGCGTAGGTCTTTAAGGACCCGAAAAGACCTCTCGAACAGCGACCAGTCTCTCGCCTTATCATGATGGTCAGTTTTAGCTTTCTCCACTGAGGCGTTAACCCGGCTCAATCGGGGCGCAATCGCAGTGGTTCTCCTAGTGCTACCTTAGCCGATAGAACGGAACGTAAGGTGCCAAACTTGGGAGCCGGGCAAACCCAACTATTGACCCAAGACATGATTCGGAGCCGATTCATATAATGCTATAAGTTCGGGGTGCCGCACTTGTCAAAGTGTGCGGACTTTATCACACCATAATGCAGGGAACATAAGCCCCTGGTGTATTTGGCCGTACCAAAATGTACGGATGCAACATGTCGTAAATGAACATATATATATAAGGTAATGCAATTATGGGCAAAAAGTGCTGCATTTTATTCGAGAAGATCTACTATGAGTGCGGAATGATACAAATAGTGCGGAAAGCAAGGGATTGGACGAATTAAAGGCATCTCCCTCCAGGGGTAGGCCGCGGAATGGTGTATTTAACAAATTTAATGCTCGTGATGGAGACCACCTGAGTGTTCGTCGCGGCCTTTGTCCCTCCCTGGCTGTTGCATCATGAGTTCGGCAGGTTCGCCGCCGGACAGAGTTCTGTATAAAAAAGAGAGAAATAAAAGATAAGAAGAGCGACACACTTGGGAGCCCCTGGTGTGGTCGAACCGCACTCTGGGTCTGTTGTGGTTGTGCCTCTCCCCCTATGCCCATGGTATCTCCAGGGCGTAATTATGTACGCGGAGAGTTTGTCTTACAATTGTGCGAGGGCTCGGGTTGAGGCCGCATTGCCACGCGTGCTCGGAACGTGCCAGGTGGTCTTGGTTGATGTTGCTCCGGGCGCGTTTGGCCGTGTCCGGTTGTTTAACGGCCGGACTTGAAAATTGCCTTAAAAGGCTGCTCTGTACTTCTGCCGCGAGAGCCGTTGTATATTCCTCCGTTCGGAGGGAGCGTTCCGTGTTTCCATTGACCGTGATGACTCCACAAGGGCCTGGCATCTTGAGCTTAAGGTATGCATAATGCGGCACCGCGTTCAATTTTGCGAACGCGGTTCGTCCAAGTAGAGCGTGATAGCCACTGCGGAACGGGACTATGTCGAAGATTAACTCCTCGCTTTGGAAATTATCCGGGGATCCGAAGACCACTTCCAGTGTGACTGAGCCTGTACAACTGGCCTCGACACCTTGTATGATGCCTTTGAAGGTTGTCTTTGTAGGTTTAATCCTTGAAGGGTCTATGCCCATCTTGCGCACTGTATCATGATAAAGCAGGTTCAGGCTACTGCCGCCGTCCATCAGGACTCTCGTGAGGTGAAATCCATCGACGATTGGGTCTAAAACCAATGCGGCGAATCCGCCATGGCGGATACTGGTCGGATGGTCTCTTCGATCGAAAGTGATCGGGCAAGAGGACCATGGGTTGAATTTTGGGGCGACTGGCTCCATCGCGTATACGTCCCTTAGTGCACGCTTCCGCTCCCTCTTGGGTATATGCATTGCGTATATCATGTTTACCGTCCGAACTTGAGGGGGGAATCCCTTTTGTCCTCTGTTGTTCGGCGGCCGGGTCTCTTCCTCGTCATCGCTGTGTAGCCCCTTGTCATTGTATTCGGCGATTAATTTGCCTGCCTGCTTGAATACCCAACAATCTCTGTTGGTGTGGTTAGCTGGCTTTTCGGGGGTTCCATGTATTTGACAGGAGCGGTCGAGTATTCGGTCCAAATTGGACGGGCCCGGAGTGGTTCTTTTGAATGGCTTCTTCCGTTGACCGAGCTTGGAGCCTCGGAATCCGGCGTTGACTGTCGTATCCTCATTGTTGTCGCCGTTAATGCGGTGTTTGTTTTTGTTTCGACGTGACCTGCCATTGCGGTCCTTGGTATCCGGACTGCCAGCATTTTTGCTGAGGTTGTTGCTGCGAGCTAGCCAGCTGTCCTCTCCCGCGCAAAAGCGGGTCATGAGTGATGTGAGGGCTGCCATGGATTTCGGCTTTTCCTGTCCTAGGTGCCGGGCCAGCCACTCGTCGCGGATGTTATGTTTGAAGGCAGCGAGGGCCTCTGCATCCGGACAGTCGACGATTTGATTTTTCCTTGTTAAGAACCGTGTCCAGAATTGCCTGGCCGATTCGTCTGGCTGCTGGATTATGTGGCTTAGGTCATCTGCGTCCGGTGGTCGCACATACGTGCCCTGGAAGTTGTCGAGGAATGCGGCTTCCAGGTCTTCCCAGCATTCAATTGACTCTGCGGGCAGGCTGTTAAGCCAATGCCGAGCTGGTCCTTTAAGCTTGAGCGGGAGATATTTGATGGCGTGAAGATCGTCGCCACGGGCCATATGTATATGGAGGAGATAATCCTCAATCCAAACCGCAGGGTCTGTTGTGCCATCGTAGGATTCGATATTAACGGGTTTAAACCCTTCAGGGATTTGATGATCCATTACTTCGTCAGTGAAGCATAGTGGGTGTGCGGCGCCTCTGTATTGAGCAATATCGCGACGTAGCTCGAGAGAGCGTTGTCTGCTGTGTTCGGCCCGGCCGGAGTAGTTGTATCCGGCACGACGGTATTCGTTGTGGGTCTTGGGGCGCCCACGTGATCCATAGATAGATCTGGATTGTCTTGCCTTGTCCTCCAATATATCCCGCAAGTCCAGCGCGTTCCCCCGTGGCTTCATGCTTTTTGAGCGATGCCGGGGTACGGTTTTTGTGGAGGGCTTGCATGCCTCTCTGTCACGGCCACGAGGTGGTCGGTCTGCCGTATTGTGCACTGGTGATGCAGGTTTGTACGCTTCCTCCTCTAGTCGGGGGAGCAACTTGCGTTTTGGGTAACTTTTGGAGGGGCGTTCGAGTTCATACTCTTCGGCCGCGAGGACCTCGGTCCATCTATCGGCCAGTAGGTCTTGATCAGCTTGAAGCTGTTGCTGCTTTTTCTTTAGGCTGTTTGCCGTGGCCATTAGCCTACGTCTGAAACGCTCTTGTTCGACGGGATCCTCGGGCACGATGAATTCGTCGTCGTCGAGGCTTGCCTCATCTCCGGAGGGAGGTAAGTAATTATCATCCTCGACCTCTTCGTCTGCCGCCCTCTCGTGAGGGCTTGCTTCTGCCTCCTCTGCGCTGGATCGTGTTGGAGGGGGTTGTCTTCGGCACTTTCTGGGGTGTTATTATCTCCTGTGCCGGAATCTCTATTCTTGCTGTGGCGGGATTTAGAGCGGCGCCGCTGATGCCGGCGCTTGGGCTGTTTCTTTAAAGAATCGGCCTCCGTTGCTTCTTCGTCGTCCCCATCTTTTGGGCTGTCCACCGTATATATGTCGTATGAGAGGTGGTCTTCCAGTGTCCTGTAGGCACTGGTTCTTGATAGTCTCCGGCATCGTCGTCCATACCGTCGATGTCTTCAGAGTCGTAGTCGAGTACGTCGGTTAGATCATCGACGGTGGCTACGAAGTGGGTGGTGGGTGGGCCCTGAATTTCTTCGTCGTCTGCATCCCAACCATCCTGGCCGTAGTTCGGCCAGGGCTCTTCGGATAGCGAGAGATGCTTCAGTGAATTTAAGATATCGCCGAAGGGTGAGTGCTGAAAGATGTCCGCAGCGGTGAATTCCATGATCGGCGCCCAGTCGGATTCGACCGACAGGGGCGCAGGAGGTTCGGAGTCCGGCAGAGAGTCCGGCACCTCGGAGTCATGAGCTTTATGCGGGACAAGGTAAGTGTTCGGCTCCATCACCGTAGAAGTTGCAGCTCCCGAGGCGGTGTCCAGCCATCCGTCCTCGATCTGAGCGATCGGCTCTGGACTATGGGTCGGAGCGGATTCGTGCGCGGCCTCCAAGGTGCTGTCCGGCGGCAGAGTTAGGTCGTGCCCATCGTGACAGCGCGGCACGCTCGGCTGTGGCTCAGATCCATCGAAGATCAAGTCCCCGTGGATATCGGCCGTGAAGTTTAGGCTTCCAAACCTGACCTGACGGCCAGGGGCGTAGCTTTCGATCTGCTCCAGATGGCCAAGTGAGTTGGCCCGCAGTGCGAAGCCGCCGAATACGAAGATCTGTCCGGGGAGAAAAGTCTCACCCAGGACTGCGTCATTGTCGATTGAAGAGGCCATCAAGCCTATCGGTGACGACACAGAGGAACTCTCAATGAAAGCACCAATGTCGGTGTCAAAACCGGCGGATCTCGGGTAGGGGGTCCCGAACTGTGCGTCTAGGCGGATGGTAACATGAGACAAGGGACACGATGTTTTACCCAGGTTCGGGCCCTCTTGATGGAGGTAAAACCCTACGTCCTGCTTGATTGATATTGATATTGTGGATGTTTACAAGAGTGGATCTACCACGAGATCAAGGAGGCTAAACCCTAGAAGCTAGCCTATGGTATGATTGTAAGGGTCGTTGTTGTCCTACAGACTAGAGCCATCCGGTTTATATAGACACCGAAGAGGGCTAGGGTTACATAGAGTCGGTTACAGTGGTAGGAGATCTACGTATCCGTATCGCCAAGCTTGCCTTCCACGCCAAGGAAAGTCCCATCCGGACATGGGACGAAGTCTTCAATCTTGTATCTTCATAGTCTTGGAGTCCGGTCGATGATGATAGTCTGGCCGATGATGATAGTCCGGCTATCCGGACACCCCCTAATCCAGGACTCCCTCACCAGTCGTCCTGTATCTTTGACGTGGGCAAACACAAATTCGATGGCACTCTTTATCGATCGCGCAGCCACACACTTCATCCCCGTTTTCAATTCTATCGATATCTCACGTCCATGACTCCATTTCACACACATTGCATATGTTACGTTTTTCTGATTGAGATATCATCAACACATTGCCTCTATTTCGCACAAACCATCTCTCTCACACCCACCCACATACGTACCTGCACCTAAAGAAGAAGTGCACGCAGGACGCACGTACTCACGTCTCGTTCCTGGCCACACCCGCGCGGGTACACGGTGGAATTCGTTTCTGTATGAAAAGGCAGCCCATGTGATAATTTGACGCGTGTAGCGGTTGTTTACTCGAAGGAGGGTCGGGTACCACGCCTAGAATATAAAACGATTGCCGTAGGGAAAATGGGAAAATGGGTTTGTCTCTCGTCACACCATCTCACACAAGGCCGCCATGGCCTCTCTCTCTCAGCGTTGGTCAGTGATCCGGCCGCATCCCGTTCGCCGGCGGAAAGGGAGGATGTGCATCGTCTCTCCGTTCGACGGTGTTGAGGCAGATCATCCCGATCTGTGGTACCTGCCGTTCTCTCTGACCAAGCTCCGACGCGGTAAGGCCTTCGCCAGTTGCTCGCTACCGTAGTATGGGCAGAACCCGACCGCCGGCGCCCTCCTAGTAACATCCCGACGACCCTCAGGTACAGCTTCCTCTGGCCTTGCTCCACTGCCCATCTTCCCACGTTGCTGCATGTGGATCTTCTTTAGTTGTTTGCTTAAATCGTATCTCGGCCGGCGTACTTTCCATCTTGCAATCTAGTCCTCAAACCATTTTTGATAAACCACCATGTGATATCTTTCCCTTTTTACATGGAACATGCTTCTTTTTTGTCGGCGTATGTGTCTTCAACTCGTGTTATTGGGCAGTAATTGTTTCCTTTGGACCTCCTTTTGCAAACAGGGCTATCCATTTTCACCTCGTTGCTATTGCGACCTTTTGGTGAACTGCACAAATCACTTTTCTGAAGAGTGTTTTGTGCAGTTCCGCCAAAATGTCACACGGGCAACGTTTTTACATTTCTATGGGACTACAGAAAGGGAGATTGGTTTTGCTATCCTCCTCATCCAACTCCATGCCTAATCTTCTCCAACAAGAAGTTAGTCCTAAAGAGAGATCGTAGAGGTGATCGGCTTCTATTTATGTGTGTTATGTTTCATCATCTAGTTCCACTATTATTGTAATCACACTGACTGGATATCTTTGCAAACAGGGATGGTCCACCCGATTTTAGTGGAGCTGCACAAAATGATCGGATTGTGGTGTCCTTCATACACCTCTTTTTTGGCTACAGAGCTGGGTGAAACTAGCTGCCAAGCAATGAACACTGTGCCAAGGAAATGGAGCCATGCCTACGAACAACATCGATCAATTATATTTTTTTCTTTATTTGTACACCTTCTCACAACTTTGTCTTCAGTTGTGATGTGAATATTGGTGCTGATCTGCAAACCATTGGGATGCATTAGCCATGGTAGTTTCATTTGTATTTGATGGAATGTTGTAACGAGATAATCTCGAGGCAAGACACATGAATCCTAAGTTGAAACCTTTTTTTCCTGCGGGAACCAGAGTTGAAACCTTCATAGCATCACAATACAATTTCATCAAAATTATGCGTACATATAAACAAATCCTGAAGGATTGATAGCAATGCCAGAAACAATTCAACTTCGTTTCGCCGACATGTTGGACATCCTTCATCCGGCTCCACCTGCCATGCAGCAATATTGAGTGCACAACACAACTTCAGGGAAAGATTCACCCCGGTCGTTGCGCCGCAGTAGTAATGACTAGTGAGCAGCCAAATCACAGAGCCCCACCTTCGCCACAGTAAGTTGCTCGGACGAAGCAACCATCATTTCTCTGTTCCTTGAATCCGCTGGTACTCCCATATTCCCACAGTAATAAGTTGCTCGGGCGAATCAACCATCACTATATCCGCTCACATGTGATGATCACAAGAGCTATCCATTCAGATTGCATGTTAAAAAAAATAAAGGTCGATAACTAATGCGGCAAACTTTCAAAAAAAAAACTAATGTGGCACCTCGAGCCAACGCGGCCAGATCGCATTTTGCACGATAAATTACACACCATGTTTCGTTGACATGTGGTCCCGTTCCAACCTATCAGTGAGACGAGGCGAGTAGTAGGAGTATTTTCGAACCGACGTGTAGGCCGGGGCGCCCCTTCGTGAACCGTGGCAAACTGGCAACCGTCCACCGACTCTTTTCCCTCTCGATTTGGAACTGTTGTCGCACGCTCTTCCTCTCCCTCCTCCATTTTCCTTCAGCCCTTCACCCTTTCTTCTGCCATTGTTCGATCGTCTTCTCCATGGAGGGAACAGGACGGAAACGACCCCGTTATTCTTGCCCTGATCTGAAAGATGACGTGGTGGAGGAACTTATTGATCGGTGCGACGTCATCACCTCGGCTAGCATGGCAGGTTCGTTCAAGCCCATTCTCGACTCAACTAATAACATCATTACAAGGAACCCAAGAGTCAAGGAGCGGTTTGATCTCCCCTATCTTCTTCGCCGTGACCCTGATGACTGGTGTCGTCACGACAGAGGCCTCGCCCTGTGCAAGTTGATGCCGCTTGATAATGATACGTATGATGTTAAGATGCCATCGCTTGAGGGCAAGGCTTGGCCAGGCGCAAATGGAGATTGGGTTGTTTACATTGGGTCCAACTGCGAGTGGGAACTTGTGAATGTGTACACTCGTGACCGGGTTCCACTTCCAAAAATCTCAGCAGACTGCCCAGAGGTTGAGCACGTCGGTATTGTACGCACGTTAAAATAAAATCATGGTGACTGTCTTCTACGAAAGATAGCAATTTCTCGATTTCCCAACCGCTCTTGGAATTACAACAACTATGAAGTTGTTGCTATCTTCGACAAGCTTGTTGCCATCCTTGCTGGTTTGACTCGATGGATATTGCTCAAAAATCAGTTTCTGTACACGGATGAGTACTGTGATGCAATTCAATGCGAGGGCCTTGTGTTTGCTGCCACCACTCGTGGCACTATTTTTGCATGGAATCGTTGTTTCGGTACGTTTGTCTTTCACCGTAATTATAATTGTTTCATCCACATGCATGCGGGTTAGCAAGTTTCCCTTTACTAATTAACCTTCTTCTTGTGTTTCCAAGGTCCTGTGAACATTCCACCACCTATACTTGAAGATTTTTATAACCAAGGGGGAGATGACGATGGTGATGATCACGAGCATGAGGACAAGCAACGCCCATATACTCTTTGGCGCCTGGCAACTAATTCCGATGGATCACCTCTTCTCGTGTGTATACAGCCCACTGATGATGTTACTGCTAAGGAAGCAGGTGTAGTCTCCCATGGTCGCACTCTCCGGACCTATTCCAACACCCGTTGCATGGTATTCGAGATTGATACTAGTGTGCTAGTGCCAACACCTTCTCCCTGTTACAGAATTCATAGTCTTGGAGAAAACTCGCTCTTCCTTGGACAAAACTATCTGATGATGGTGAAAGGCAATCCAACTGTTGTTGACACAATGTTACTAGCACCATTTATGAGAAGCAACTGTGTCTATACCTCAGACATTAGCGTGGTTCCCTACCTTGGTACTGATATAGTAGGCCGCTTCAACATGGATGATCAGTCCTGCGTTGGTCTCGAGATCGACAATAGATGCCCCGTCCCAGAGAATCACTTGTGGTTCAAAGCAAGCGTTTCCAACGCCGAGGAATGGTTGAGTTGAAGTTCATTTCATTGCTTGTTATTTATTGTGTGGTGAAAACTTTAGTATTTATAATGTATCCTCGTTGTCGATGTGGGTTGATGACCTGTTGTACGTAATAAAATGATATGCCTGTGATAAACTTACTAAATTTATGAATGGCTTTCGAGTTGCTTCTGTGAGTGAGTGGTGCGACGAGGCAAAAAATATTTTTTGAATACATAATTGTACGTGCATTGCAACAGGTTATTGGATGAGGCCAATCAACAATAGTAGTACTATTTGTACTAGCTTCACATGCTTCGTGCGTCGTGCGGGTGTTTTTACTGTAGCCATATTGTACGTAACCAGCACCTCGAATCCTCGATACTAGTACTATATAGTAAGTAGTAGGAGTAGTAGGGTGGCATGGGCCATAACAAGCACTCACGTCCAGGAGTATGGCACACGCCACCAGCACGACTTCCATCTGATACCATATTTCTTGGAGTCTGTGCTAGAGCAATCTCTTCAACCTCATCGTTTCTCTAACTCAGCCATCGTGCGGCGGGCGAGGTGGGGGTTTGCCGATAGTCGGTTTCCTCAACTGTGGTCCCACTTGTAAGGCCAACTCCAACGCTCTATCAATATATGGATGTACTCTTCTTCCAATAACAAAAACTTGCATCCATTCTACTCCCTCCGTTGCACAATACATGCCTTCTATTTGTCAAAATATATGTGTATCTAGACATGTTTTAGTATATAGGTACATCCATTTTTGGACAAATGGAAGTCAAGTATTTTGGAACGGAGGGAGTACACAATAAAAATTTTAAGTTAGCACAACTAGTCTAATCCGAGAGCACAACCGAAGATTTGGTTGGGTTCTTCCTTCTTTTGCCGACACGTGGGACATCCAGCATCCAGGTCGTGTCATGAAAGAAATAGAGTGGTAGTTGAAGCCATGAGATGTGCATCTTGGGTTAAACTGTAAATAGAATCTTACTACTCTTGAGTAACTCCAAAAGCGGCCACTGAAGATCTTTCTTAGATTTGTTTTTCACCACCAGCACGTCGAGGTGAAAGATGTGCAGGTTCAGTGGGTCCTCTTGCATTCTCACTGACATGTGGGGCCGCATGTGAGCAAACAGACGATGGGCTCCGCGTGTCCGCTGGCTGGCTGAGAAGAGAGATAGAGGAGGGTTGATCACGGACTGCAGGAAATTTGTTCTACGTAACCAGCACCTTGATATTCGTGTGTGGTTGTCTCTAGAATAAAAAAGGAGGTACCCCTACTTATGTTACTCCCACTACGCCTAGCCTAAGGTTAGTAGGTGACCTTGCACTTGGCTCTTCGCCTCTTCCAGAAGTCGATGGTTCTACAGTAGTGCTTCTGGCAATCTGACACCAAATGAACTGCTGCACATCCACCGCTTGTAAGCAAAAGTTTCTCCTCGTGCTGCAAGCCACCGCGCGCGCGTTGGCGAGGGAGAAGGCGTAATCAAGCTTCTCGTCGTTCTGCGAGTTGACAGGACACATCAAAGTTATTTACTAGTAGTACGTACTCTCTCCAAAAAAGGGCTGACCATGTCATTGCTACCATCCCGTGCTCCGTCGTTGAGTACGTGCACTATTCACGTGTCATTCACGTGCCATCGAGGAGAAAAAATATTG
>NC_041387.1:139123150-139132991 GCF_002162155.2 Triticum dicoccoides | reverse complement strand
ACTTACGCACTGCTTATCTGATTATCTCCATTTTCTTGCATGACACGTGCACCTTCATGCTAGATACCTCGCGTGTTGGGAAAAGGATGAACAAAGCTCATGTAAAAGAAAAGAGTTGAAGAGCATAGATTCCCGATGACCGAGGAGGAGCAAGGAACCTCGCGGTGGAGCGTCTGCAAGGAACCTTGCGCGTTTCCCCTGTTTTTTGCCGCCTGCCCACCAATAAACAACTAAAAGAACATGAACTTTTTGCTAACCACTAGAAATGGTACATCAGGATGCTAAGTTGAAGATGTTTTATACTCCCTCTGTTCCCAAATATAAGTCTTTTTAGATATTTCAATAAGGGACTACATACGAAACAAAATGAGTGAATCTACACTCTAAAATATGTCTACATACATCCATATGTTGTAGTCTATTTGAAATGGCTAGAAAGACTTATATTTAGGAATGGAGGGAGTAGTTTATATTGAATTATTGATAACCATGCAACAAGCCACGCATGTACAGGACACATGCAGCCACGCATGTACACAAGCCAACGCACTAACTCCATCCGATCCAACTCATGCACATACGCGCACAGCATGGAGCACACAACGCACGTACACAAGACGTTCATGCACACACGCTCGGCCACAGAATGCATGTGAATAACACATGCATGCGCACACACTCGGCTGCATGGAGGAGTGCGCCATCCATGACGACGTCCGGTTCGTCGTGCTACGGCGAAGCTCGCACGCAATAGCGCATACGCATCTCTTGCAGCACCTCTTTGCCGTCGTTGCTCAACTACTAGTCGGAGACGAAGACGACCACAGCCTCGGACTTAGAGCTAGCACCGATGGAAAAACACGCACGCTGCACGCACACGAGCACATACGGAGTGCCCACGACGTGGTGGTGGTGCGTCCCCAGTCGCCTCTACTCCTTCTGCGCACGTTGTCTATCAGGGCGGCTGCATGCTAATGATGATGTGGGTGAGATCTTCTAGGACTCAGATGATGACGAGGAAAATTATGAGACACAAGGTGACGTACATTGTCAAGGTCCACGGTCAAGGGGGTGCTAGTAAGTGCTTAGATGTGCTTAGAGCAAGTAAAATAGAGCTGAGTCAGCGGGCTATAAGGAATAAACTATAGTATATTTCTGCTTAGTTGGAGGAAAGAGAAGAGGAGAGAGAAGGTAAGCGGGCTCTTCGTGAAGAGCCAGCTCTAGCACGTGCTCCTAGGCACTTAGTGAGAATGAAAGGTGGGCCACAGAACAAAAAAGTAGTAGTACACTCTTTTGATATACTATTGTACATGTTGACTATAAGATGGGCTGTAGATGACATGGCACTGGCTTATAGCCATCAGCTGGCTATACTATTAATGCTCTTTAGATGAGGTTCTAAGTGCATTAAATGACTTAGTAACTCAAGTCTTCAATGCATAGGTGCTTAGTTTATTTGTGCCACATCATATTTTATGCCTACGTGGCAGGCTTAGCAGCTATACATGGTGGAGCACTGGGAGAGGCCAAGGCTGGTCATAGTGGGGAGTAACTTGTACTGTAACATATTACTATGTTACTCTAAACATCTCTATAAAACGGAAAGGAGGGAGTAGTAACATAGACTAGTGTCATATGCAGAGTATGGGAGCACATGATATTTCCCCGTCCGGACCAATTCCAAGTTGGCTTATCACCTTCTTGGCCCAACAAAAAACCCTCCCCCCTCCCGCGCGCGCTTCCCGCCCGGCGCCAGCTGAGCCCGCCGCTCCACATTGATGGCAAGTCAGGGCGACATGACCTCTCACTACTTCCGCCGTTGAAGTGGCGCGCCGACCGAGGGCAACGCCCGCTGCACGCCCGGCATTTCAGACTACACAGTGGATAGTAACTTTTAGAGCAAGTACTACAATTAGATGACATAAGCAGGCTATAAGGATTTAAATATAGTATTTGTGCTTAGTTGAAGGAGAGAGAAGAGGAGAGAGAAGAGAAGCGGATTGTAAACGTGTAGACCATTGTACTCCAACATACTTTGTGAGACAAAAGGTGGGGCCATTATTAATGATATTGTATTTATACTAAAGGGACTAACAGACGCCTTAATTATCGTTTTTTAGACAAACCTTGGTGGGGCTATTATTGACTTTTTTTAGCTATTATTGACTTGGACGTGGGGTTTGGGGGCCAAAGGCCTACTATTATACTCGCACGACCGACCTGACATGCTCTACCCTAGCCGCCGCTGTATCATATGGTTTCGCACCGTTCTAGATCTTAGCGCCGCCACGCAATTCTTCTCTAGCCCTCCTTCCGGCGTGCACCATGAGAAGGGATAGCAGTCCTCCGAACCCCGCCTTTCGTGATCCTGTACGGAAGAGGGGTGATCAGGTTTTTGGGGAGCACACTCCTGTGACTGCTGCCAGCGACGACTTCCTCAACGACAGCCTTCTTCCCCGACCTCGGTAACCTCTTCATCAACGACATGAGTGACAACATCAACCACATCGGTTCTGGTCCCGCTGTACAGTATGTGATTCTGTCCTCCTAGTTTAGTCCGCATCATTACTTTGATGTTTGAAATTGTCGTCGTGATCTATTTACTGCTGATTCAGATTAAATCTCATACTAAATTGCTCATATATTTAACAATCCAATCCAAAAACCTGATCACAGGCAATTTACTCCAAGTGGTTTTGCTGCGCTTTTGAAGCCGCCTACTTTTAAGGGGGTGCAATATAAAAGGTGGCACACAAGAGCAGTATATTGGCTTCAGATCATGTACTGCTATGACGCCACTAAGGGTAAGCCTGAGGGCGATCTTAATCCTACACAGCAGGAAGCTTTTCAGAACATGGATACCCTCTTCAAAGCCTCCCTGTTGAGTGTTCTTGACGATTCCATTGTGGATGCATATATGTCGTTTGACAGCGGCAAAGACATGTGGGCTGCGCTCGAGGCCATGTTTGGGCCCTCGGGCGCTGGCAACGAGTTGTACGTCATGGAGCAATTCTGTGACTACAAGATGACTGATGAGCGCTCTGTTGTTCAGCAGACTCATGAGATACAGTCACTCTCTAAGGAACTTGAGTACTTTAGGTGTGTGTTGCCGGACAAATTTGTTGCTGGGACCATCATTGCCAAGCTTCCACCTTCTGGAACGATTTTGCTACTTCTCTGAAAAACAAGAGACATGAGTTTTCTGTTTTGGATCTCATTAGCACTCTAGATTTTGAGGAGAAGGCGAGAGTTAAAGACACACGTGCTCGGGTCGCTGAGGGAGCTTCTAGTGCCCACATGGTACACGAGAAGAACTTCCAGCCCAACCAGCCCAAAACAACAAGAACAAATCTCAGGGGAAAGGCAAGTTTGATGCAAAGAACAAGCCGTCACATTCTACCAACTTCAAGAAGAATTTTCATAACGGGAAGGGATACAAACCTCAATTTTGGTAGCACCGCACAAAATTTATATGGTTGCATCTACCTGCTGTCAGCTAACCTCATGGTGCTCCAGGTATTCCTACATTCGTAACTAGGTAGAATGACCACCACAAGATGAAATTAGCTTATTCGTACGTTGACTTGCTGAATGCAGTGCGGAACGATCCTGTCATGTGTGGAGGAGCAAACAAGCAGTGCAGCCGAAGGTGGAAATCAACCAAGGACTTATGAAATTATATGTAATCTTCCTCAGGCAGGTCAGTATCCTCTTCGTCCAAATGATCGTGTTTTGTCATGCCGAGCTATTGATATGTGCTACTGTTTTGCAACACCACTTAAGTATAGCTAGTGTTTTCCTATCTTTTTAGATTCAGGACGATGAATATGATATCAGGGGAACTGCACAACATGGACCCATGTTGAGTCATCTCTATTGCCTCATGTGTTTGCTGCAAATGTGTCAGCATCAATTGCAAGATGAGGCAGCTAGCTAGCTGTGGAGTTGGCAACATGCTCAAAGTGCTCGCAACATTGAGAAGAAACAAGCATGCCTAGGAAATTAATGCGTGCGCAGGGAGGCCCTTTGCTCAGAGAAGCATCGACCGATTTTCTTTATTTCCACACCTTCTCATAGCTTTGTATATTGGTTATAGTATGGTGAATCATTGAGATGCATAGACATGTTGAACTTTTGTTCTTCTGAATGTTAGTTTAATGTGAGTGTCTGCATCCAGTACCGCATCCTCTAATTTGGTGGATGCACACAGAGAAAATAAATCTCCTTAATTTACTCCATAACCACCCTATCAAATAGGCCTAGTAACAAACCAGGCGCATGCAGTGGCCGGCGGGCACATGCATCCTGCATGCATGGCCAGTCAGCCAAGCCCATGCGCCAGCTCCAATGCAGCAACACAAAAGAAGAGAGCGGTTCTTGGGAAAAAGTGAGTAGTTAGTGCAGCGGGCCTTATAAACACGAACAACTCGCTCTCCCACTTCCGTCTCCCCACCCAATTCCCCCCGCTCCCCAATCTTCCTCACTCGTCCAGAAAACCCCGCTCACCTTCTTCCTCACTCGTACAGAAAACGCCTGCTCCTCTTCTTCCACTCCTACAGAAATCCCCAGCCCTCCTTCTTCCCCACTCACACTGCCACTAGGCTTGTCTCTGGCTACTCTGCTCAAACCCGTGAGCTCGGCGCGACGCCCACAAGGAAAATGGAGTCGGCTGGCCCCAGCGCCAAGAAGATGAGGCTGCCGCCAGCGGCGACGCCGGTTGTAGATCCCACACCTGGTAGCGCGGGGAGAAGCGGAGAGCCCCCCCCCACCCAGATTTGAGGAACCGGTAGAATCTCCGGTGGACCGCATCAGCGATCTCCCGGGCGTCATCCTTGAGGAGATCATCTCGCTTCTCCCCACCAAGGATTGTTGCCGCACACAAGTCCTCTCAACTCGGTGGCGCCCTCTATGGCGCACCGCGCCCCTCAATCTCGACTGTCGTCAGATATCTATCCTTCCTGAATTTGATCTCATTAGAGCCATCATCTCTTCTCACCAGCAGGGCCCCATTCAATGCCTCTGCATCCCGACAAGCTACTTGTTGTCCATACCCGGCAAGGTGGACGCTTGGCTGACATCCCCTGAATTCGGAAAACTCCAGCAGTTTGAGTTCTACCATTACCACGAAAGTTCCATACCACGAACATACCAAAAATTCGTGCCCACACCACTGTTGTCCATCTCGCGGTTTTCCTCCTCTCTCCACACCGCCACCTTCGCCCGGTGCCATCTACCAGACGATCTGGGACAAATGCTTCGACTCCCACTGCTAAAAAAACTCTTGCTTGTGGTGGTTTATCTGTCGGAGGCCTCACTGCACAGCATCATCCACTCCAGTTGCCCTGCCCTGGAGCGCTTGCTGATTGTTTTGGGAATAGAAATTGGTATCAGTTGTCTCCAAATAAAGTCGCATCACCTTAAAAGCATTGGAATTTGTTTTAAAGGACAACAGCTCATCATCGAAGATGCCCCTTCACTTGAAAGGTCGCTCCTTCATAATTGTTATACACCTTCAGAAATAACTGTCATCTCTGCGCCCAAACTGGAGACCTTGGGTGTAATTTGTGACCCGTTTAATAATCACAAGGAGTTGGTGTTTGGCTCCTCACTTTTTTAGGTACCGTATATTATCATCTACACATTTGTAATCATATGCTGCATTTTGCATTTGTGCGCATAAGTTTTATATCATCTTGGAGTACACTTTGGGTACTAATATTATGTTATATGCTCAATGAAGAGTTCGTCCATTGATAGCCTATCAATGCTGCTGGATTCTGTCAAGATCATATATATCAGACTGTATAGTTTTGATCTGGACATAATTATTGGCTTGCTGCGATGCTTTCGATCTCTGGAGAATTTATACATAAGGTGATGATTTCATGCACATTGAAAGCCCGTATATATTTTACTAGAATTAATTGTTCAGCTGTCGTTCTTTCGACATACTCTTTTTTCAGACCTTAACTGTTTTCAATCTTCATGTCTACTTAGGGAGAACCACATGGAGAAAAACATATAACCAATCGTTGGTGTAATAAGCACAACAATTTTCTCAGTTCTCATGACATTCGTTTGAGGACAATAACGATGGGACGATATGCATCCAACTAGGCAAACAGAACCTTTGTCACATTCTTCCTGTTGAACGTGAGGTTACTATTGTCCATGAGGCTTAATTTTTACAGCAAGAGATTTCTCACGGACGAACATGTTGAACAGAAAAAAAAGAAGTTTCAGGTGGACAAATGGGCTTCTAAACGTGCTCGGCTTATATTTACAATAAGTTGTAGACATCCTGAAATAAACTTTTTTGCACAGGATGTTGATTTTATGGATCAGACCGATCCATTTGTTTGTGACTGCAAAAAAGAGTGGTTGGGTTAGATGTTACTATCAAGTTCAATCTGGGTTTTGTCTAAAAATTTGATGAACAATTAATCCTTGGGCTTTTTGTACCATTTGTATGCTTGACTTGCATGTTGTTGCCCTCATACTCCCCTCCACCTGCCACTACACTGCCGCATCTTCCATGGCTGCTGTTCGTTCCTGTCCGAGGCCTTGACATCGTTCTCCGCCTTGGTTAGCTCATTGTGCCCGCCACCGTCTAGTGTTGTCAACATGGTCAACAACCAAGAGGAATCAGGAGATGACTGTACGTGGAGAGGCTGATAGTAGGGACCCACCAGGGTCATTGCATTTCGCAAGCAGGTGCCTCGTTATTACAAGCCAAAAAAATACTTCCTCCTAATTGTTTGACAACTAGGTTCCACGCCATTGTCAATGTAGTCGATAAACGAGAAAATTACACAACGAGCGGATAACACCAGGGACCCACCAGCTCGCCCAGTTATTTTTCAGCTTCAGAGATGAGCTCAACTGCACGCTGTGCGGGGGCTGTGGCCCGTCTAGCCCATGCTTACGCTTTTATTAAGCACATGATGAGCCCAGTTGATATATTTTTTCTTTCTGAAATTGGCTAGCCCAGTTCTTTTTTTGGAGAATACCAAAACCGAGGCCTACTTGCTTTTCTCAGCCCTGTTGGGCTGCAAATCTTTCAAGACGAGGAGGGATGTAAGTAGTAAGAAATGGGCTTCCCCAGAAAACGGGCTATAAGTTGTAAGAAATGGGTTGTAAATTTTTAAACTAAAGCCAACCGGCAATTGCATTAAAATATCATTTTTTCAGGATTTCTCTACTCTCTACTCTTATAAAAACCAAAGCCAACTGGCAATTACATTAAAATATCATCTTTTCTCCCACAAGATAAACTACTCATACAAATGCATCTTCATGTTCCGTGCAACGAACGGGCATCTTGCTAGTTAAGATTCTAAATTTCATTCATTTTTTTGCGAAGAATTGTTTTTTGAATTTTATTTTGATATAATTTTTTGAAAACTATTTTTAACGTGACTCGAAATTTCGTGATTAAAAGAGTTTGGACCCCACATAAATATGCAAAATTTCGTTGAATTTTCTAGCAGTGCCCAGAATATATGGTATGTAATGCTAATAAAAAGAATATGGGCTTCAAATATCCTTAAGAATTAGCAAATGGGTTGTAAATTATTGAAAATAATGGCTAATGGGTTGTATGCTGTTTTCCACAGATTTGGAGGCTGACTTCTGGGCCTACTAGGTTGACGATGACGCTGTCCTAATTTTTTTTGACGCGGACGCAAGGCTTTGTCAACTTAGTCAACACACAATAGTGACTGTTGGATGTCCATCCAACGGCCGTCGTGCTTCTTCAATCTCTGATCTTCCTGCTCCAGCCGCCCAAACCAGCACCGGCGGGACTGCCTGCTCCCTCCTCCCGTGGATGGTTGTGCTGCTGCCAGGCCATCCCTCTAACTACCCACACATCCTGTTATTTTCCGGCGACGTCAGCCTCACCCCACAGCCGACCAGTCAGCGCTCGTTCTCCCCTCAGCGTGGGCATCCGCTGCGGTGGCTTCGCCGGCTCCGGGTGGTTCTCTTCCTGGGCCTCGCCCTCATCCACCGTGTTTGTGCTCTCGGCGCGGCGAGGTCAACATGGTCAACAAACAACAGCCATCGGAAGAGGCTGACAGTAGGGGCCCACACAAGAAAATGCCTCCTAATTATGCACAAAATAATGATTCCTCCACCTAATAGCTGGGACCCACCGGAAGGGTCTCTGTATTTCGCGAAAAAAATGTTCCCCCCGCTGTCAGCTCGGACCCACCGTAAATGCCTCCTTATTACGCACAAAAAAATGAATACTCCCCCTGCTAGCTGGGACTCACCTTGGTGGGAGGCTGACTTGTGGGCCTACTAAGTTTACGGGGACGGAGGGCTTTGTCAACTTAGTCAATATGAACGACTCTAGCTCCAGTGACCGTACGATGTCCATCCAACGGCCGTAGTGCTTCTTCAACCTCTAGTCTTCGTGCTCCAGCCGCCCAAAGCAGCGCCGGTCGTGCCGCGTGCTCCTGCCTCCCATGGCCGGCTGTGATGCCGCGGAGGCCTCACCGCCCCCTACTACTCCCACCGCTGGCCAGGCCATCCATCTACTCACCCACACCCCCTATTATTCTGCGGCGACGGCAGCCTCACCCTCGTACTCCTCTTCGCGTGGGCATCCACTGCTGCATCTTCCCCAGCTCCGCGTCGTCCCCTTCCTAGGCCTCGCCATCGTCCACCGCAGTGGTGCTCTCGGCGCGGCGTGGTCAATGTGGTCAACGACTGACTTCCATCGGAAGAGTACTGTGCATGGAGAAGCTGACAGCTGGATCCACGGCGGCCGCAAGGAAGTGCCTCCTTATTACGCGCAAAATAATTATTCCTCCACCTGACAGCAGGGACCCACCGGACGGGCCACCAGTATTTTGCGGAAAAAAACGTTTCCCTCCTGACTGCTGGGACCCACCAGCTACATCTTCGCACGCAAGGAAGTGCGTCCGGGCAAAAAAAACCAAAACGATTCGCCCCCCTGACTGCTGGGACCCACTAGCTACATCTTCGCAGGCAAGGAAGTGCCTGACAGTCGAGACCCACTTGGTCGAAGCATACGTAGCGTTGTCATTCTGGTCGCGAACGTGTACGTACATATATACTGGTTGATGTAGAGGCGCGCGCATGTCATAGTAGAGGCACGCACGTAGCATGTACACGTACGTACAATGGCGAGGGTGCAAGAAAGAAAATACGGCCACGTACATACATACGGGCAGGGTCTCGAACGCCTACTCGCGCATACATACATGGCTGGGTCGGAACGGAGAAACAACGTCATCGTCGTGTTCATGGGGAGCCAACCAGCTGGGTCGGAACGGAATGTGTGGTCGTGTTCATCGGGAGGGCTTGGACGGAACAGGCGATGGAAACGAGGCCTGGCGTACCGCACAACGGAGGAAACGGCCTTGTGTTCGACCGGCCACGTTCGAAACGGGATCCTGTTGATCGGGAGGGGCCTGGCGTACTGCAAAACGGAGAAACGGACCTCCTACGGTCGAAACGGGGGTCATGTTGATCGGGAGGGGTATGGCGTACCGCAAAACAGAGAAAACAAACCTCCTACGGTCGAAACGGGGGTCCTGTTGATCGGGAGGGGTGTGGCGTACCGCAAAACGGACGAAACAGACTTGTGTTGGAGCGCTGCGTTCGAAACGGGGGTCCTATTCATCGGGAGGGGTGTGGCATACCGCAAAATGGGACTCCACGGGATACTGTTCATCTCCACTGTCGACCTCCTCCAGCCTCCACGGGCTGCTGTTCATCCAGTCTCCACCGCGCGCTACTCCACCGGCTACTGTTCAACCACCCCTCCACCGTCTATTGTTCATCCAGCCCTCCACACCACGGGGTCCTGTTC
>NC_041387.1:139102414-139122759 GCF_002162155.2 Triticum dicoccoides | reverse complement strand
ATTCTCACTGTTCATCCAATCGATCGGCTTCAGTTAGTAGCAGTAGCGAATGAATTGCTCGATCGGGTTCAGTTAACAGCCATCGATCGATCGCTCGGGTTCAGTAACGCGTAGCCTGCAGTGCAATTGCTCGGGTTCAGTTAGAGCCCAACGCCTCGCTCGGGTTCAGTTAGAGCCAACGCCTCGCACACACGCGCGTACATGTATGAGAGAAACGCGCATCGCTCGGCCCCTGACCTCCCACCGTAACTGGCACTCCCCGAAATTTTCCTCCCCCTCACTTCTACCACGGTTTTTTCCATCATGGACGGCCCAAAGAATGTCATGCAGCTGCGTCTCCGGCCCGCCCAGGACGAAAAGCCCATTTTTGTCATGATTTTTTGTCATAGAAGTAGGAGCGCACCACATCTATGATGACACCGGGTTTTGTCACAATTATCGTCATAGAAGTGTCATATGTATGACAGAAAAAAAATCCTTCGACCCAAAATGTCACGGATGTGTCTTTTTTTTGTAGTGTCAGCTGTTGGTAGTCTACACACATTCGTAGACTGCCATCCTTTTTGTCCATGAAGATTGCTGGTGATCCCCATGGTGAAGAGCTGGGACGAATGTATCCTTTTTGCAGCATCTCATCCAGTTGCTTCTTCAATTCCACCAATTCTGAGGAGGGCATCCGATAATATTTCTTATGTATTGGGGTGGTTCCAGGCACCAGGTCAATAGCAAATTCCAATTCCCGGTCTGGTGGCATGCCGGGTAATTCTTCAGGAAATACATCTCGATACTCGCTGACCACTAGAATTAATTCCACCTCTTCTGCCATGGCTGCAAAAACCATATCCTTCGAGAGGATGCGATTACGGGCATAAAAACTTGTGGTGCGACCTTCCATATTTTTCAGGGTAACTTCTCGGGTCGCACAACTAATGCATACTTGGTATTGGGTTAAACAATTCATGCCCAGAATGACATCCAATTTGTTGGAATCGATGATTATCAACGACGTTGGAAACTTGACGCCCTTGATGTCAATCTCCAAATTTTGGCAGACGAGATTGCTTCTAAGTATGGATCCCGGGGATTGTACTAGCATGTGCTTTCCCAAAATCGAGCAAGGAAAATTGTTTTGGGAAGCAAAATTCTGTGAAATAAAAGAGTGGGAAGCCCAGAGTCAAATAAAATTATGGCGGGTATGCCATTAACAGGAAACATACCAATGATGACTTCGGGGTCCTCTTGGGCTTTGTCTGCGGAGATGTGATGAACTTGCCCTTGGATTATATCGGGGGCGGAATACTGCTCCATGTAGTTGACTTGTGGCTGAAATGGAGTGACGTGCTTGGTGTTCTTGGGACACTGTCGGGCTAGTGTCCGGTTTGACCATAGCTGAAGCACGAATTGTTGCGCTGGCAATCGTCACGCACCGGGCTGGTCACGACATTCTTGACTTGTGTAGTAGTCTTGTTAACGTTCTGCTGCCAATTGGGTTTGTACTCGACCTGAGTCTGTTGCCATGTACGAGCCTTTTGCACTGGTTGCATATCCTTCTTGGGCTCGAATTTGCTCTTGTGGTCATTAGCAACTAACTTGTTGTCATGCAGAAGCTTGTGTTCCCTCTCGGCGATTAGGACCTTGTTCACGAGAGTCAGGAAGTCTGGGAAATCAAACATACTGAGTGTGCACAGGAGATGTTGATGTAGGCCTCCAAGAAATCGGTTGATCTTCCTCTCTTCGGTGGCCACATCGTGGAGAGAGTAGCGGGCCAGATGGTTGAATTTATTCAGATACTCGGCAACGGTCATGCTGCCTTGAGTGAGGGCGAGAAATTTGCGTTGCTTGATCTTCATGACTCCGGCGGGAATATGATATTCGCGGAAGAGATCCTTGAATTTTGTCCAAGTAATTTCCTCGTCGGCAGGCCATATTGCTTTGGCATTATCCCACCATATAGCGGCTGCTCCTTCAAGATAATGCGTTGCGAAGGGAACCTTGTCTCCGTCGTCGGTGCGAGCAATTTCCAGTTTTCTTTCAATAGTCCTTAGCCAGTCGTCGGCGTCCAAAGGATCAGTAGCATGGCTGAAACTGGGAGGCTTGGTTCGCTGAAAATTGGAAAGCTTGGAATGATGGCCATTCCAGTTTCCATTCTGCCCAACCATAACTTGTACACTTTTCAGCATTTCCAGCAGATTGTTGCTCCTTCTTTCTTCAAACATTCGCAGGATTTGCTCGGTGGAAGGCGGTTATGGCGGTGGAGGCGGAGGTGGGTGGTATGGTTCAGGGGAATGTCCTGCCTGTCTTGCGGAGCGATGGACATGAACATCCTCACCAGCTTGACTGTTACTGCCTCCACGCGGCATCCTATTTTTCGTTTTCCCAATACATAGCAACCATGATGAGAAAATTCCAAAATGGGGGAAAACCAATGACACATCCCGGAAGAAAACAGCGAATAAAACCAAGTCGAAAAGAAATCCAACATAATTATACATAGTCCCAACATGAAAATAAACATCAAAATGGGTCTACTACCCTCGTACATGAAACTACGCATCATGACAAATGCAACTACAACCATACATCGAGCTCATGACTACCATGATACTCTAACGATCTACTGCTCGGATGGTGCTGCTGCAGGCTCGTGAGCCGGACCCAGATCCTGAACTCATAGCAGAGACCTCCAGGGGGAAAGAGGTGCGCTGGCGCTGCCTTGAGGGCTCTCCCTCAGGGGCAGGCGGGGGATGGGATCTAAGCATAGGAGCGGCAGGAGTAGCGACAAGAGAAGACCATGCAGCAGGAGCATTGTGAGGGTTCACCGTCAAAGGGTTAACGGTACCCTGCAAGGTCGTCGTAGGGACGGAGGTGGGTGGAGCAGAAGTATAGATAACAGCGGGAAGAGGGTTCCCTATACGAGCAGCAGCGAGAGCGGCGCGAGTGCGTGAGACCTCCCGAGCTAACTCGTAGTTAAGGAGATAGCTAGCGGTGATGTAGTGCGCAAGGTGGCTAGTGGGACGATCGCACGCCGGGTTAATCAAAGGAAAGCGGATACGCCCATTCTCGTGCAGGGATGGGTAGAAGAAAAGTCCAGGGTGGGTGTGCATGCGAACCTCATTGTAGCGCAAGTCTACAAGAGCCTCGATGGCAGCAAATTGAACCGCCTGAGATCGCGTAGAAGCAAGACCACCCTTAGACAAATGAGTGTAAGCGCCGGATGGGTAACTGTGGTGTAGAGTGACCTCAGCATAATACTCATACAATGCACTGGCCAGATGCTCGCGATATAGCCGATACTCTGGATCAGCACCCTGCGGATAGAGTCGTCGCCAGACGTTCTGAAGCAGGTGCGGCGATGTGCATGGAGCTGGCTCAGGATGGTACAAGATCGGTACTGGTGCCATCTACACTCACAAACCATACGATTAGTAATAACAACAATAATTTATGCATGCAATGCAACAACCAATTCCTATGTCTACCGGCACTCAAACGAAACTGCCTACCGTTTTACTAACGCACTGCCGGTCTAGCATGTCCTACAATCAGCGCGGGTCTGATACCAAGCGTTGTGGCATCCCGGCTCAGAGCAACCAGTTTACCCTGCATTGCCAGCCCAGAGATCGAGTCTTCTGGCAATACACAACAACATGGTATAGAAATAACCGCTTTATTGATACTAGTGTGGTACAAAGGTCTGATATTACATCGAGATTCGAGGCCAAGCGGCACACATACGGTGCTGCTGGACAGTATGTACATTATTTAATGAACATGGCTGGGGCCTCGATCACACGAAACTACGCGGTAGCGGAAGAATGACGTAGAGGAACTCCATGGCACAGGGACACTGATGTGGACACGGCCTAGACACGAGGTGCGCTCTGATGCGAATCGACTTGCCTGAAAGCTGGCATGACACGCCAGGTCAGTACATTGAATGTACTTGCAAGCTCACAACAAACATAAGCACGGTGACAGACAATATCATGATAATTAATCAAATTAAGTTAATGCAAGAATTTACTACGAATGCAAAGCCATGCAAAGCAACCAAACAGCACAACGAGTCACACGAACTTGCTTACCAGACGGTTACCTCGTAACCAAACGGTGACCATACCGGGGTCACACCTGAAACCAATCACTCATGAACACCTCGAGTGTTCAAGGTTCACCACGAAACAATGCATCACAACATTACTACTTTGCAAGATTAATTATAAAAGTTGATCCATGGTGTGACTTACTCTCGAGTCTTGCCCATAACCGAGGGTGCGGCTATCGATAGATTAAATACACTCTGCAGAGGTAGCGCACTTTACCCACACTACGGAACCCTGGCCTCGCACTCCCATTCGGGTGGACCAAAGCATTCCGATGAAACCCTCCCTTTGCCATGCACTCTCCCCGGCCACTCCGACCAACTCCCTCTCAGGGCTAGGTCTTGGGTGGCCCCGTGTCTACCAAAGACACCAACGGCCACCGTCGTGGCAAAACGGTCCCAAACGGGGACAAGGTACCATAACAACAAAACGAGCACAGACGGTTATGTCTGCCTACCGGGCCAGGGTATGCACGCCCATAACCTTCCCTCGCGGGAGGCACCGGTGAGAGCCACGACAAAGGACCGAATCAAGACCTTCCTATTAGGTAAATGTGGTTGCACTGAATTAAAAACTCGATTCAGTGGCACCATGATGTGATCAACATCATATTCAAGTTGAACTTAATCAAGTTTTAAATTCCAAAAAGCTTTTTATTACTAACATGATATACCCGAAATGATCATGCAACTACTCGTCACGCAAATCAAACCACTCATAATCATGGATCAAACTTAACCACATATGCATCTTGCAATACTAAGAATCAAACTTCTCTTGTTATAACTCATTTTTAAAACCAAGTAATATTTTCATTAGTTCATTATCTAAATAAAACCATTACTAGCAAAATAACTATCATTACTTTCCTTAGCTAATTTTCATAGGGCAAAATATTATTCTACTTAGCCAAACAAGTTCATGCATTCAACCAGAAGCTAAAACAAGCATATCAAGCATGGTAAAGTAACTAGCAATTAACCAAAGTTATTTATCAAATTTTAAATGCAAATAAAGACTCATATTCAAGTAGAAAATCATAGATATTGAAATAACACCATCCAAATGATGCTGTGGCTTGCCTTAGTGCAGAGGAGGGTCACACTCCTCCTGGTTAGCTTCAAGGCAAGATCCTCCTTCTGAAAATATTTTAAAACCACAAAAAATAAATGTCAAACACCTTCTGAAAATCACCAAAAATTCTAGGCAGCAAGGAAAAAAATCCACCTTTTGGTGTGCTGGTAGAGCTTTCTGTAACAAAGACAATGCAAAAAGAATCAACTCATTTGGACTAGTGGTTTAAAAGTTATGGCTGGTCAAAGTTTGGTCAAATTTCTGAATGAATTTGAATTAAACAGAAATTCCAGGGAGGCGGGGTGACGTCGAAGGCGTAAAGTGGGAGTGCGCCTCCACTCGTACCACTTCGGGTGCGAGTGGTGAGGATGACACTAGGCCCCACCAATCAGGAGAGAGAGGGGGGATCGAGATCAGAGGAGGGGCGGCGTTTCGCCGGAGCTCACGCGGCGAGGAGGGGGTTTGGGGCTAGGCTAGAGGGATAGAATGGAAGCAGGGCTCGCGGCGCACCTGCCTGTGCCCGTGGCTTGGCGAGAGGTGGACAGAGCTGGTCGCAATCGAGCTCGTAAGCTTCGGTGGCGGGCGGGGTTCGCCGGAGAGGAAGAAGACGTCGGCGAGAGACCGCTCCGAGGGCTTGGCGGGGTCCAGGCAGCTCTAGCAGACCACCAAGGCCCTGCCCAAGCAGCTGCTTGAGCTCGAGAGGCCCTGGAGAGCGGCGGCTGGCCTGCGGGGATCGCCGAAGTCCTCGGGTCGGAGCGACGGCCAGAGGCCTGCCCGACCAAACTGCGGCCGTTCTACGTGTTCATGGTGGTTGTGTGGAGTGGTGCGTGGCCAGGATTCGAGTCGGGGTGGCCTTATATAGCCGGAGCAGGAGGGGGGAATGTGTCGCCGCCGGAGCGCTCTACACATGCGGCGAACATCGATGAGAGGCTCCAACGCGAGGGGACAGGGTGCAGCGTCAACGCCGACACTTGCCCACGCTCGCGGATGAGCACAAGAGGCGGTTGGAGATGGGGACAAGCACACGCGCGCACTGTGCCGTTTTGGCCGTGACTGGACTAGCTTGCTGCGGCGGCTCCGGCATCCAGGAGCGCCAGGGAGGGGTCAAGGGTGATGGGTCGAGGGTTGTGGCACGGTGCGGCAGTCGGAGGCGACCGCTTGCATGCACACACGCGAAATAGAGCGCAAGGCGCTAGCTAGAGCGCGTCGAGACGCATGCCAGGCACCGTGTCCACGCGTGGTCACCAGGCTGGCATGGTCAAAACGACACACAGGAACTGCCAAACCTTGTCCATGCTATCGACCGTGCAGTGTTTGGTCTAGAAGAGGTGATGGATCATGCCCAGGTCGACCAGAAGTGACTCCACCTTGCTGACAAGTTTCTGGTCAGAAACTTGGTCGCCAAGTTTGGCCACCTTCTAGAAGGCCATTAGGGCTAATCTCCTGGGGTTTAGGATTTCTTAGGAGGGTGTTTAAGCTCAAGAAAGATCAAGGCCAAAAGCTTAGTGAAAAATGCACTTGTTGTACAAAGTGCATTTCTGGTCCAGAAGTGAAAATATTTTCTACAGCAAAAATATTACAAAACATGATGCAATATTTTTGCATAGGGAGATGTGCCATGGTCCTAAGAATATTTAGAAATTATCTCAGATTTTTCTGAGCAAGAAAAATTGAGGTTGCTTTGGAGCACAAAGTTCTGAAATGGACTTAAGAGAGAAAAATGAATATTTTCCTTCTAGGAAAAATATTCATTTTATTATTTTGGGGATTTGTGGGAGAAATAAGATAGATAGGTCACTTGGGTGAAAGCCAAGGATATGCCCAAGTGACAAGTCCATTTGAATTGATCCAAAACCCAAATCAAATCAGGGCAAAAACCACGATGAAAACCAAGTCTGGAAAGAGAGAGAAGGCAAGTCCGGTAAAAAGAGAGAAGGCAAAAATCCAGGCCGTCACAAATGCCTCGTGCCGTGTCTCCGGTCACCCCTACGGTAATTGCTATGGCGCGTTCGGGCGCCGCAACCGGCAAGAAGGGTCGTGACTGCCAAGTGGCCGAGGAAATGCCAACAAGGTAATAAAACATCGTTTACATTTCGGCCAATGAATTTGACGGTGATTGTTGGTGGCCGATGATGATGGGTCTTGTTGGTTTGTTGCTGTAGTGTGGAGATGAGCACGGTCGAAATCTTGGCGTCTTTAGAGTCCTCGACCAGGATGGGGCTAGATGATCTCAATTATGATTCAATTTGGGATCATTCGGAGGTGGCCGAAGAGGAGATGGAAGAAGAAGAGGAGGTGGCGAAAGAGGAGGTGGCCTATGGCGACGAACTTGAGGAGGTGATCGAAGCAAGCACGAGGTCGTCAAGGTCACAAACTCACAACTACGATCAAGTTGAAGATGCTGCTCTATGTTATGCATGAATGAACATCTTCGTGGATGGGAGAGAATTGCTGAGTACTACAAGAACTCCGTGGAGGTGCAATCAAGCCATATGCAACGGTCTCTTGGGCATCATTGGGGCACCATTCATGGCCAATGCAACTGATGGTCTGGTTGCATCAAGCAAGTGAATCATGCACCACCAAGCGGTGTGCAAGTCACGGAGTAACGCCCATGCATCCAAAGAATTTGAAGCATAGGAATAAGAAGTTTGGCCACACGCCCTTCGCGTTGCATCATTGCTACAAAAGAGCTTTGCAAAAACGAGAAAGTGGATAAAGGGAGTTGTGGAGATCACTCAAAAGAGATCAAGGTTGTGCATATCCATTGAGGAGGACGACCAGGTGGAGGCGTAGCGATTAGGGAATGATGCATAGCCCAACAACAGAACCAGGCCCAAATGATGCTGCCCAAGCCTACCAGCGACCAGGCCTCCTGTTTCATTTCGTTCCCTATTCCCCCTAGCGACAAGTCAGAGCATTTTTCTCGCTATTTCTCGCTTAGTGCGGATTTTTTTCCTCGCATAGCAACTGTGCCGACCCATTACTATGTTTTTTTTGCTCACTGGTTCGCTCCATTTATTTTCCTTTCTTTTATTTTTTCTTCTGGTTTTCTTTATTGCTTCATGGTTTTATTTGTTTTGTTTTTACTTTACTAAACTTTGGTCTTCTTTTGTTTTCTCACTGGATATTTTTAGAAGGAGGGCAGCGCACTGTCATTGCTTGCGTCTCCTAGACGTCATTGAAAGCTTCATTATCGTTATGTTAGTTTTTTTTATTGAAACATGTCTACATTTTCATTGCATTTGGTTTTTGTTTGTAATGTTCATTGTTAGTGTATATTGACTCTTTTGATTTGTATAAAAAATCTTTGCTTAAGACTTCGCCCTATAATATTTTTATTTCGTCCTCTGTCTCTATATATTGTGAAGTATTTGACCTATGCAATTTTTTACTCCACTAAATTTAGGGAATTGGCTAGATGCGGCCACCGATAATGGAGTAAACGTTTACTCCATTGATAACTTCACTCGGTTGGATCCTCCTCTATTTTTTAGGGATAGGCTACAGTTGCTCTTAGTAACATATGTTCTTATCATATCCTTTTATCTCCTCTTCACAAGCTTTATCTTAGAAATAAAACCCCTATAGAATTATCACAACAGTAGGCTAAAAGCTTTATCTTAGAAATAGCCCCCCTATAGAATTATCACAACAGTAGGCTAAAATCAAGATTAGCCTTGTGCAGTATCTCTTGTACTCCCGAATCATGTAGTATCATGTTCTATTCAACTTATGAACCTTGTAACAGAAAGACATTACTCCTATAAAGGATGGTGGAGTGCCCGTTTCTCTGGGCTCTTCACTCGCGAGCAGAGCATCCTGGTCGTCCGCTGCCGGATGGCTAGCCGCGGGAGCCTCTCGGGGCGGTTTTGGGTCGTCCGATTTGCCCGGACGACTTGACCCAGGCAGTCCGGCTGAAAGGTCCATGACGGGTGGATGCCCAATATGTTTTTCTACCTTTTTTGCTCATGTTGCATCTTGGCCCAGTCACGGCCTATCTTGCCAGCCCGTCTCTCCCGGTTGAGAAATCGTAGAGCGGCACAGGTATGGGCATATGCCTCTATATCGCTTCACGTGAGTTGGAAAGAGGCGCCCGCCTGGACTGTACAACACATAACCACAGTTCAAGAATGCTGGCAGCTCCCTCACTCGCGGCTCGCCCTCCTCCAATGCATAGCTAAATCCAAGTCAACGCATGTATACATCAGGTGTGCAGCTACAAGATGTTTTTTCTTTTTTAGTATTTTTTTAAACATAAAATTACTTAAAATAAATAAAATCGTGAATTTGAAGAAAAAAATTAACACATATTCAAAAAAGTTCAAATATATATATTTTGCAAAAAAAATGTTAATCGTGCATTTGAAAAAATGTTAAACATGTATTAAAGTTGTTTCTGATGTTTACGAAAAATGTATAGCCTATATGAAAAAAGTAGACATCAAACAATATATTTGAAAAAAATATTTATCTTGTATTTAAAAAATGTTAATGCAATAAAAACTGTTAGGATAGTCTAAAAAATCTTGATATCATTCAAAAATATATTCCAACATGTATTTGAAAATAATTGTATTCAAACAAAAATTGAAAAACATGTGTTTGAAGAAAAATGTCAATCATGTAAGGGAAAATATTTAATGTGCATAAAAAAAGTTTCAAGTGTATATGAAACATGTACAATGTATATGAAAAAAGTAGACATCAGAGCATACGTTCCAAAGACCCGTTAAACATGTACGGTGAACGATTTTCAATACATAATGTGCGCTGAACATTTTGAAAATATGCTTTGAACCTTTTTAAAAATACGCTGACAATTTTTTAGTGTATGCTGAGCATTTTCAAAATACATATTGAACTTTTTTGTAGAATATGTTCAAGAAACTTTTAGCATATGATGAATATTTTTATGATGCACATGAACTTTTTTTAATACTAGATGATGCCCCGCACGTTGTTGCGGGACTTGATAGCATACGGAGGTGCAAAAGTGCACGACTGTGTAGCCGCCACAATGTGAAAACTCTTGATGGAAAATTGATGACATGTTTTTCGTTTTCCTAAAAACTTGGTAAGCTAAATTAACCTGTGTTACGTGCATATGTTAGCCACCACACTGGACAGATACATGCATGTGCTATTTACAATGTACATATCTCCAAGGCAGTTCTTATATGTATGTTAACCAACTAAATTGTACATCCGTCAATATAACAATGACATTTGCCAACAAATTGTTGGTATTATCTTCACCAAATCTTGACATTGTTTGCAAATTATATATAGGAACAGAAAATAAAATAACCTGATTACTTCAAAAATAGTGAAATTATTTTTAATGTAAAAGATGTAGCACTGAAGACTCAACTTTTTATTACCACATATGTCTATTGTACATACTAATATCAAAAAAGAAAATCAGTAAATCATAACATGTGGTAGGAATTTTATACCACGTGGCATATGTGGTAAGCTATAAAAAAACAACATATCAGAAAGGGAAAATATAGTAGCAATTTTAGATTTATATATAGATAATACCAGACGGCGTACCCGGTGGTGTGTCCTATAGGGGCACAGCGAAGTAGGCTCGCGCTTCCGACGACAGCGTACCTAATGATGCTTCTGGCGTAGCGGCTATGTTGTGTTAGGCAGGAGGCAACTCGCGTGTCCCTGGTGGCTCTTCGTGTCTCCCAGCTGACAGGTCATGAAAAAGGGCTTGGGTGGTGGTGGTTGTTTGGTTGGGAGAAATCCCTGGTGGCTTGTCCATCACCGACGTGGTGACGCCTGCGGGCGCCGCCGGACCTTCCTGAAGAGCGTCGGATCTGCCCCTTCCCCACTGCCCTCTGCGTACCGGGGGAAACCCTTGGACTTGTCTGGGCAGCAGCGTCGTCGTCGTCGCATTCCTTCCTGAAGGTGCTGCTCGGTACGCGACGCCTCGGAGTGCTAGAAGCGCGGTGGTACTTCTCCGGTGGGTGCAGCGGTCACTGGCCATCTTTGTTTCGTCAACCTGCCATTGTCGGCATTTGTTTCTTTTTCTTTTCTTTTTCTTTTCTTTTGGGCGTGCTTGTGCTGCTTCCGCCCCAGCCCCTATCGTGGATTGTATCGGATGGTTGCTTTATAATACAAAGCGGGGGGAAACCCTTTTTCTTGAAAAAGGGCTTGGGTATTGTTTCAAGGTTGTAGCGAAAAGAACAACCTGAAAATAATCATGGAAAAGTCCAAGTTGAGGTGAACAAATCAGTAGCAGCAAGGACCTGCATAGGCATGGAGCAACAGGGGAATAAAGAGTAGACAGAGGTAACATCACAGTGGTATGAGATGAATGCCACTGAGACCTGCTAGGAAGGAGATGAAAAGTCGTTCAGACCTAATAGGATGGAGATGAACATATCATAATCCCATGCATAGTACTAAGTTCATGGTAGCACGACATGCCCTGTGTTGACAAAACTGTCATGTAGGGGATCAGTGAGGGAAGTACTTGATTGGGATGACAATGACATGCTTGAGTTAAAAAGATTCGCTGATGTACAAAGCATAGGTAGACCTCCATGTGTTTTGGGCATGCGTGCAATGTTGACCGTGGCAGCAGTGCATGATCAGAGGAAGCAGGGAGGATGGCGAGGAGCCGTGGAGTTCAAATACCATGATGCCATGGATGGTAGGAAAGGCTACTTGAAGTAGGCAAAGAAGAAGAACAGCAGGGAAGTGGATGAATACAATTGGAAGCCATAGAAAAGAAACTGAAAGAATGTACCGCATGGGAATCCAAAGTGGTGGAAACTGATGGGTAAATGAATGCCTTGGTCAGTTTTACGTGCACTCATGGCTGCATTTGTGGCTGGGAAAAACGTGATGAGCATCTTTCACTTACAATACGTGCCATGGAGAGAAATTATTATAGGAAGATTATAGAGAGGTGGGAAAAGTTTGTACTTGGAAATATTTGGTCAGACCTGAGTGGGACTGCATGAGGTGTGACGTGTCAAGATGTGAATGGATGCTGATGTGTCTATGCTGCATGTTGAGATAAATCAAGTAGTGGGGGTGAACTTCTTAAGTATATAGGATACGGTGAACATTTTCTTAATATACGATAAAAAAAATCGTAACACATGGTGAACTTTTAATATAATATAAAAAATCTCAGAACATAATGAAAACTAGGGATCAAGCCCTAACAAAACTAACTCGATTACATGATGAATCTCATCCAACTCCTCACCGACCAGCGAGCCTACGAAGGGATTACTCACTCCCGGTGGGGAACATTATGGAATTGACGATGGAGAAGGGTTGGTGATGACGAAGATCGAAGATCCCCCTCTCCGGAGCCCCAAACGGACTCCAAATAAAGAACAAGAGACAGCGGCGGCTCCATCTCGTGAAACGCAATAATTCTTTCTCCCCGGTTTTTTTCTGAAAAAATAGGATTTTATAGCGTCGGTTTCAGGGTCTACGGGGCCACCATGTGGGGACAACCCACCTGGGCGCGCCTGGAGGGGGTGGTGCGCCCTGGTCGGTTGTGCCCACCCAGGTGCCCCCTCCGGTGGTTCTTGGCTCCAAAAATTCTCTTTTATTGTATAAAAAATCCTCGCAAAGTTTCGTTCCATTCCGAGAATTTTTATTTCTGCACAAAAACAACACCATGGTAGTTCTGCTGAAAACAGCGCCAGTCCGGGTTAGTTTCATTCAAATCATGCAAATTAGAGTCCAGAACAAGAGGAAAAATGTTAGGGAAAGTAGATACGACGGAGACGTATCACCGACCCTGCGCGGGAACTTCCGACCAGGGTGGCGACCCAGCGGCCCGGGGCGGTGGCGCCTGCTGGATGACCACCGCGCGATGCTCGAACGCACGAGTGTAGTACATGGCCTCTGGAGGTCCCGTGGCCCACACATCTCCACGTCCATGCGAATGTGGTCCGATAAGCCGCCGATGAAGAGCTCATCCTCCTGACGAGCCAAAACGCCCGGGGCATGGCACGCCAGTGCCTGGAAGCGCTCGGCGAAGTCTTGCACCTAGATGAGGAATGGAAGGCGTCCAAGCTTCCACAGACGGCTCCCGCGTATAGGCGGACCAAAGCCCAAGAGGCACAATTCACGAAAGTGCTCCCATGGTGGCATGCCGCCCTCGTCCTGTTCGAGGGCATAGTACCACGTCTGCACGGCTCCTCGGGGATAATACGAGGCGATCCAGGTGCGGTCAGACACGAGCATGCGATGTCCCCTAAAAAATTGGTCGCATTGGTTGAGCTAATTTAGGGGGTCGATGGTGCCGTCGTAGGTCGCAAACTCCAGCTTGGAGAATCTCGGCGGCGTCTAGAAGTGGACGACGGGTGGGTGCGCCTCGTCAGCACGGCGCAACGAGGATGACGGGGCCGAGTAGGCGGGCATCAGGGTGTCGCCTTGGAATAGGGGCCCATCGACGCTGGCGAAGGGCTCGGCGTAGCCCGAGGACCCGCCAAACTGCATGGCTGGGTGCATCGCCGGCGGAGGCAGCACGTGTGGCCCGACCGAGGCCGTCGTGTTGACCGGCGCAAGGGACCCAGTGAGCCAGGACGATAACGGATACGACGACGGGGGAAATCGGACCTGGTGGATGGGCACCCCCGGGCCCGTCGTCGGGATGCCCAGGGCCGCGGTCGCCGGTGGCGGCGGCTGCAACTGTTGCCCCTGCTGCATGGTGGAGGCGTGCATGGCGGCGGCAATGGGGGTCGCCGAGGATGGCGGCTGCCACGACGACTGCTGCGGCGGCGGGGCGCTGGCGAAGGGCACAGGCGGCTGTGGCTCATAGGATCTCGCGAGGAACATGTAGATGCCCGTGACCGCCTGGGTGAGTTCCCGGATGGCAATCGTCATCTCCTCCGGGGTGAAGGCGACGGGGACGGGTGCGGCAGAGGTGACTGGCACCGGGAAGAGTGGAGCGCTAGCCGTGGTGGCCATCGGGGCGGTCGTCGCGATCGGCAGCGGAAGGGTCGGGATGGGCGGCGACGAAGACATGATCGCACCAAAGCTATATGATACCAAATTGATAGGAACCGGATCCCCACTAGGATGTGGTCTCAGGTTGTAGGGGTGGAAGGAGGGATGGCACGGAGGAAGGCGTGGTTGCCGGTGCTGGGGCACCGTCGTTGCGTGTGCGCGCGCGAGAGAGAGATAGAGAGAGAAACAACCAAACCGAAGAAAATAAAAACCGAAGAAACAACCTATCCGATAAAAAAACAAAAAAACAAAACCAGAGAAATCGATGAAGAAACAAAGAAAAAAAGCACAAAAAAGCTGAAGAAATAAAGAAAAAACAAGAAAAACAAAGAACACCAGGTAAAACATGTAATAAAATAAAAAAAAACCCCAAGGAAAACCGGACTAGTCCAGGTCCAGCCACCATACAGTGAATGAACCAGCGAGCACATGTTTAAATATATGGTGAATGGTTTTCAATACAGTGAACATTTTTGTAATGTACGGTCAACATTTTGAAAATATCCCGCAAACCTTTTGTAAAATACACAGACCAATTTTTAGGTGTACGCTGAGAATTTTCAAAACGCATATTGAACATTTTTGTAGAATATGTTGAAGGATATTTTAGCATACGATGAACATTTTATGATGTACATGATTTTTTTAATATACAGTGTACGTTTTGTTAATATACGTTAAACATTTTCGTAACACATGGTGAACTTTTTGTATAGTATAAAAATGAAAAGAAAATAAAAATAAAAAAAGAAAGGGAAAAGGAAACGAAGAAAAAGAAAAACCGAAGAAACAACCTATCCGATATGGGCTGGCCGGCCCAAGTACGGGCCGCGGATAAGCCTCACGCGCGTACGATATAACGAAGTCGTATTCGACGCGTAATTTATACGGCATAACGAGGTCGTATTAGCTTGTATTCTACGCAAAAGGCGTATTTCAGATCGATAAATCCCAAATCCCTGACCTAATCCCCTTTCCCTCGCTCTTTCTTCCTCCCGCGCCCTTTGCTGCTCCAAAGATCCACTTTTGATTTCGATTTCGCCGATTCATCCGCCGGTGCCGGATATGGCGTGCGTCGACATCCATGGCATGAGCGTGACGCTCACGTTGGTGGACCAGCTCTCGCTCGCCGGGAAGAAGAGATCCGCCGACGAGGATCTCGTCCTCGCCGACGAGTCCGAGGCCCGTGGATGGTCGTCGGCGGTCTCCGACCGCAGGCTCGCCCTGCGCCGCCGGGGAGGTCCGGCTTCCTCTTCCTGCCGCCGCGGCTGCATCGTGATGACGGAGGCGCCGGACTGCCGTGCCGAGGAGGCGGTTCAGCAGGTTGCCGCGGAAGAAGACGAAGGCATTCTGGAGCGCGAGGCTTTGTCTGTCGAGGAGCTGGTTTACTTCACCATCTTCTAGTCCATCGATGCTAAATCCTGAGGCCTGCTTGCCCAAGTCTCTGAAGAAGGTCAGCCTGTTTGTGTCTATTGGATTGCAGAGTATTCTTTCTAGATCATATGAATAACCTATTTTCTCTTATTTTTTCTGGTAATGTCGGAACACTGCGGCGTCGAGGAGGCGAGGCTACCACAAGTAATCAAGTCAGAAGTCAAGGGGGATGTGCTGGAATGTCACTCACTTTCTTCAGTTAGCTAGCATGGTCATGTCAGTCAGTTTCTTCAGTTAGCTAGCCTGGTCATTTTCAGTTAGTGCTTAGTACTATAGTTGTTTCCTGTAATATCGTGGCTCACGGCAGTATGTAAGCCGGAGAGTGGGTGGAGGGCGGCACGATATGAATAAAACCATAGTTTTCCCTATCTTGCATTGTTTCCAGAACCACGAGTTGGTTGTGAGACCTTATGGGTTTCACCTCTAGCCTACCCCAACTTGTTTGGGACTAAAGGCTTTCCTTAGCTTTATGTTTTCTGCTCTCGTCTTTGCGCCTTGCCACGATATGAAGAGTTCATCGGCAGACCGAAAAACCTCTCCTTTCACCTTGTCCGCTCTGTAAACACCCGATCCTTCGCTCGACTCTTGCTAAATCACACATGGAAGGCGAAGCCAGGGAAGATGAGGTGCTGATGGCCAGGAGTTCTTCTACCTCGCTGTCATCTAGTTGAATCTTCCAAGTCTTGTAGAAAGAGTTCCTCCTCTCCTCTATTTATCTTCCGGTTCGAGTCGAATCAGCCCAGAACTATTTCGATGTGTTTATGCCAAGTGATGGGCCATGTTCTTGTAGGACAGAGTCCAATTCATGTATTAAAGTCGACAAGTTAGAATGTAATTGGCTCGTTTGATAAATAAATTGAATATAATATATGCTGAGTTCGAAATGTGCTCACATCGGTTTACTGTTTTGTGGTGTGACTATAAGTGTCTTGCAACTCAATGGTTTGACAGCATATGATGTATTTCTTCACAACATAAATGGTTGCCATAGGTTCAGCCGTTCAGGTAAATGGTGATTTACCAAATGGGTGAAATTTTGCTTCCACAAAGTAGTGTAAGACTGAATATTTTGATAATGGTTGGCTCTTTTAGTGTTTGGCTGTGACTACTGCTGTACTGCAAATATGAATTCCTTAAAAAAAAGAAAAGTACATGTCTATTAAGATTTGAGATTTTTTTCAGCCCCAAAAAAATGATTTTGGTGTTTCCAAAACAATTCTGATTCTTAGAAATCCTTACAGAACTACTCTTTTTGGTGTTTGTGCTGTGGCTATTACTGTACTACAAATATAAAACTGGATCTGGTCATTGAGGTTTGTTTCTAAGTTAATTAGAGGCACTCTAACTTATGTTGTGTTATGCTATTCTGATATTTATTAGCTTTAAATCAGACTTAAGGTGATCGCTTTCGTTAGATCATTCTCTGCAGTACCCAAAGGCGCACAATGAATGTTGATTTCAAATTGTGTGCGACGGAATCTTGACAGAGAATAATCTAGCAATATGGTGCCAAGTTCTGTGAACTAAACAAAACATGGATATATTTCCCTCCTTTTTCTGAAGCACCGCCTCTGAACAAATTAATGATGTGGAGGTTTAGCATGCTACAGTTCATCTCTTTTTTGGTTGGGATGCGGTTTAAGTGATATCTTGGGCTGCGGTTTATCTTGATATTTTTTTGATGTTCCTTTTCTATACATAGTGAAGTCATAATAATTTTAATGGCCTCCTGATGCTATTTTTAATGTTCAATGGAATATAAACATGGGTACCCATGTTTTTTTTTCTATGAAGTTGAGTCTGATGGCCCATTAGATTCTTGCCTTTGATTTGTCATGTATGCACTTTACTGGATACATATGGTGTCTGGATTCCGACAACATGTATTCGGTGTTTACCATAAATATTTCTTTCTATTTACATAGATTTCCCCATAAATCAGGATAATTTTTGTTCCTACATCTACTTGGATAAAAGAGAGTCTTTCCGGGTACGAAAAGGGGGAGGGGGGAGTGAATTTATTTTCTCAACTGTATGTTTCCTTGAGCAGTTTAACTTTTCTTCCACATAAGCTCTTACTTAATGCACACATATACGCCTCTCAGGTCAAATTGATAGGCATCCTGCATCTTAGAATTTTGCATGTGAAGACTTAGAAACCGCGATGCTCTACATAGTTACTTTCGCAAAAATAAAAATCTCAGAACTCACTGCTGGCCTCATGATTCCTTGTTAAATTCTCGCCTTTGAATTTTTTTTCTGCCCTGTAAATGGTTCAGGACAGCTATTTCCTGCTGTAGGTTCCTACGGCAAAAACATTGTCCTAAGAGGATCCGTTCTCATTTCCTTTGCGTTACAATGTCCTTCCCGCGGCAAGATATGCACCAATTTTACCTTTTGTCTGCACAAGATATAATGTAGTTCTTCATCACAACGTAAAAGGTTGCGATAGGTTCAGCCTTTCAGGTAAATGGTGATTTACCAAATGGGTGAAATTTTGCTTCCACAAAGTATTTGTAAGACTGAATATTTTGATAATGGTTGGCCCTTTGGTGTTTGACTGTGACTACTGCTGTACTGCAAATATGAATTCCTTAAAAAAGTGAATAGTACATGTCTATTAAGATTTGAGATTTTTTTTCAGCCCCCCAAAAAAATGATTTTGGTGTTTCCAAAACAATTCTGATTCTTAGAAATCCTTCCAGAACCACTCTTTTTGGTGTTTGTGCTGTGGCTATTACTGTACTACAAATATAAAACTGGATCTGGTCATTGAGGTTTGTTTCTAAGTTAATCAGAGGCACTCTAACTTATGTTGTGTTATGCTATTCTGATATTTATTAGCTTTAAATCAGACTTAATGTGGAGGTTTAGCAATGCTATAGTTCATCTCTTTTTTCGTTGGGATGCAGTTTAAGTGATATCTTGGGCTGCGGTTTTTCTTGATATTTTTTCGATGTTCCTTTTCTATACATAGTGAAGTCATAATAATTTTAATGGCCTTCTGATGTTATTTCTAATGTTCAATGGAATATAAACATGGGTGCCCATGTTTTTTTCTATGCAGTTGAGTCTGATGGGCCCATTAAATTCTTGCCTTTGATTTGTCATGTATGCAGTTTACTCGATACATATGGTGTTTGGGTTCCGACAACATATGTCCGGTGTTTACCATAAATATTTCTATCTATTTACATAGATTTTCCCGTAAATCAGGATAATTTTTGTTCCTACATCTACGTGGATAAGAGTCTTTTCGGGTACGAAAAACGGAGGGGGGTGGGGGGTGAATTTATTTTCTCAACTGTAGGTTTGCTTGAGCAGTTTAACTTTTTTTCCACATAAGCTCTTACTTAATGCACACATATACGCCTCTCAGGTCAAATTGATAGGCATCCTGCATCTTAGAATTTTGCATGTGAAGACTTAGAAACCACGATGCTCTACATAGTTACTTTCGCAAAAAAATGCTCTACATAATTACAGTAGGTCAGAGAGAAAAGACTTGAAAATAGATCTCTCAAGTTAAAGTTCTCTGATTTGGGAAATAAATTCTAGTGCAAGTTCAATTGATCAAATTCACGGGGGAAATTAAAATCTCAGAATTCACTGCTGGCCTCATGATTGCTTGATAAATTCTCGCCTTTGAAATTTTTTCTGCCCTGAAAATGGTTCAGGACAGCTGCTGTAGGTTCCTACAGTAAAAACATTGTCCTAAGAGGAACCGTTCTCATTCCCTTTGCGTTATGATGTCCTTCCCGCGGCAAGATATGCACCAATTTTACCTTTTGTCTGCACAAGTTCAATCTTCTCCCCTTGCTCGCTCCGCTCCTGCTTTCCTACCGTTGGGCAATGGACAGTAGGCGTTTTGATGAATTGTTATCTTGCCAGGGCTTCAGTAAAAGCAGAAGGGGTTTTCCTAGGAATATATAGCAAACTTTTGGTCAATCAGCTGCTAATATTGTAAAACTAGAAATTGTTCTAGTTCATTTTAATTGTGAAACCATATCTTCTTATTGGTTGTAGCCATCAATGAAATCTGATATCAATTTGGTGAACTGCATAGGAGGAAGTATTTGCTACTCACATGTTGGGAGTATTTTTCGCAGCAGGCCAGTACATGCTTTCTCAAGGAAAATGATCACATCATACATTTATTGTAAGTTTTAACCTTTCTTTTATGCAGCGTTACATGCACTACATTTCAGAAATTGTATTGATTCCCTTGTGACCATGAGGTCATGGGTTCAAGTCCTGGAAACAGCCTCTTACAGAAATGTAGGGAAAGGCTGCGTACTATAGACCCAAAGTGGTCGGACCCTTCCCTGGACCCTGCGCAAGCGGGAGCTACATGCACCAGGTTGCCCTTTTTTTTTTTTTTCCCTTGTGAGTTTAAGATTTGTCTTAACCTGGCCAACTAGATGAACACGTTCTTTTTAATTGCTATTAGAATTGAGAGAGCCAGCAAAAATATATGTCAAACTGTTTATTGTCTAGCTATTGGTTTCTATTGATATTCATGTCAAATCTCGATTTTCATGTCAAACCTTTGTTAAACATGTAGTATGTCACGTCTCAGATAGGTGCGGCCAACCACCTTATGTGAGGATCCAGGAGTTGTTAGGAGATAGACATTGTATTTTATCTTTGTACTCTTATCTGAGTTATCTCTATTTCGATCTCCTCCATCTAAATCAGGATAATTTTTGTTCCTATATCTACTTGGATAAAAGAGTCTTT
>NC_041387.1:139094865-139101980 GCF_002162155.2 Triticum dicoccoides | reverse complement strand
AGCTCTTACTTAATGCACACATATACGCTTCTCAGGTCAAATTGATAGGGATCCTGCATCTCAGAATTCTGCATGTGAAGACCTAGAAACCACGATGCTCTACATAGTTACTTTCGCAAAAAATAATAATCTATACATAATTACAGTAGGTTGGAGAGAAAAGACTTGAAAATAAACTGCTCAAGTTTAAGTTCTCTGATTTGGGAAATAAGTTCCAGTGCAAGTTCAGTTGATAAAATTCACGGGGAAAATTAAAATCTCAGAAGTCACTGCTGGATCAAATAAGAAGTCATCAAGGATCAGAACATGTAAGCATAGTGTAGTCATAATAACTTTAATGGCCTCATGATTGCTTGTTAAATTCTCGCCTTTGAATTTTTTTCTGCCCTGAAAATGGTTCAGGACAGCTATTTCCTGCTGTAGGTTCCTACAGCAAAAACATTGTCCTAAGAGGAACCGTTCTCATTTCCTTTGCGCTACGATGTCCTTCCTGCGACAAGATATGCACCAATTTTACCTTTTGTCTGCACAAGTTCAATCTTCTCCCCTTGCTCACTCCGCTCCTGATTTCTTACCATTGGGCAATGGACCGTGGGCGTTTTGATGAATTGTTATCTTCCCAGGGCTTCAATAAAAGCAGAAGGGGTTTTCCTAGGAATATATAGCAAACTTTTGGTCAATCAGCTGCTAATACTGTAAAACTAGAAATTGTTCTAGTTCATTTTAATTGTGAAACCATATCTTCTTATTGGTTGTAGCCATCAATGAAATCTGATATCAATTTGGTGAACTGCATAGGAGGAAGTATTTGCTACTCACATGTTGGGAGTATTTTTCGCAGCAGGCCAGTGTTATGACCGGGCAGACTTATGCCCGTAGGAGGCCCACCGGGCAGGTTTAGTTAGGGGCTTGGCCCACAAGTTATCTTATTTTCTAGCATCGTGGTTATATATACTAGCTGTAAGACTATTTTGAGATTTAAGCAATAAGAAGAATTCTATTGCCCGGCTCCCAGCGGAGCCGGACCCTAACCCTAGCCGCCTCCCTCTCTCAGCCTCCGCCTCCTTCCTCCCATCTCGCGTCGGCGCCTTTGCGCCGGCCACCGCGCTCTCGCCCCTCTCAGCCCCCGGTCCTCCCCTGCAACCTAAGGAGCAGGCCCGGTAGGACCCTAGGTTCTACCAATTTGGTATCCAGAGACTCGGTTTCGATCATGTCTTCATCAACATCCTCGCCGCCGCTGCCCATCGTCACCACCGTCGGGGCCCCCACGCTGTCGGGGCCGATCACCACCGTGGAGTCCCCAACACCACTGACCCCAGTCACCTCCGCGCCGCCGATGACCGCCGTCTTCACGCCGGAACAGGTAACCACCACGTTGCGGGATCTCGTGACGGCCGTCCAGGGACTCCATCTGTACCTGGCAGGGCCGTACGCACCACTGCCAGCGGCGCCGATCGCCGCCTATGACCACCCCACCCTGCCGTGGCCGTCCCAGAGCGCGCCTGCAGGCGGCGGGCCCCCGCTGCTGCCGTTCCAGGCAGGGCACCCCAACGGCCCGCCATCGCCGCTGCTGCATCATCATCAGCCCCCAGTCGCGGCTCCTTTCTGGCCGCAGTGGCCAACTACGGCCCCCGCAGCACTCGTTGCACCCGCCCACCGTCCACAGCAGGCGCTGCAACCATCGGCGCCACCTTTGCCCAGCTTGGGGGCGCCCTCGTCGGCCGGTTTGCCAATCCATCAGGTCCGGTTCCCGCCCTCCCCGTCGCCACTACCAGCGTGGGCGACTGGGTCTTCCCCATCACCGGTCTACACCACGGCTCCCGAACAGCCGACCCCGTTCCCACAGTTCGGCGGGCCATCCGGCTCCGCGGGTCACTACCCGAAGTACTTCGACCAGGCGCCACCTGCCTCCTTGTTCCGCTCCGCTGAGCCAGTTCGACCCGGCGCTCCGACCCAGACACCGCCATGGTTCGCCAAAATCGACTTCGCCACATATGACGGCACGGAGGACCCCCTCAACTGGCTCAACCAGCGCGACCAGTTCTTTCACGGGCAGCGCACCCTCGCATCGGAGCATACCTGGCTCGCCTCCTACCACCTCCGCGGCGCGGCGCAAACATGGTATTATGCCCTCGAGGAGGACGAGGGCGGCATGCCTCCTTGGGAGCGCTTCCGCGAGCTCTGCATCCTTCGCTTTGGGCCTCCGATCCGTGGGAGCCGCTTGGCGGAGCTCGGCCGCCTTCCCTTCACCTCAACAGTGCAGGACTTCGTTGACCGTTTCCAGGCCCTGGCGTGCCACGCGTTGGGCGTGACGGCGCAACAGCAGGCCGACCTCTTCGTTGGTGGACTTCTGGATCACATCCGCGTGGACGTGGAGCTTTGTGGACCTCAGGATCTTCAGACGACCATGTATTACGCCCGCGCTTTCGCGCACAGGCCATGCAGCCGATAGCCCCGACTCGAGGAGGCCGATAGGCCGCCCGGCAGCCCCCAGCGCCGGGCTGGCCATCCTCGGCCGCTCCGACGACTACCACTCCGGCCGCGACGCGACCCTTCTGTCGGCTCTCTCCGGCAGAGCAGATGGAGCGGCGGCGCCAGGGCCTCTGCTATAACTGCTATGAGCCCTATACGTCGAGCCATGTCTGCCCGCGCCTCTTCTACTTGGAGACGGCCGACTACATCGAGGAGGACGCCCTGGCCGACGGGGCCGACGCACTGCCGCCCCCAGCGCCTGCTGACGTCGCACCCGCGGCCGCCCCGGCGACGGCACTCGTGGTCTCTCTCCATGCGCTCGCTGGCATCCGTGACGAGCGGACCATGCTTTTGCCGGTGATGATCCACGGCGAGCGCCTGGTGGCCTTGGTGGATACAGGCTCCACCCGTAACTTCCTGCCCGAGGCTACCATGCGTCGCTTAGCGCTTCAGCCGACGGGCGGGGAGCAACTTCGGGTACGGTGGCCAACGGCGATCGTCTCCGGTGTCATGGGCTCGCACGGAACGTGCCCATCACCATCGGCGACTGTCGGATATCGGTTCCGGAAAAACCCTTAAGGTTCGAACTCTGGGGTGCGCGCGAAGATCTACTCCCTATCGATCCACGTACCACGCTTCGCCGTGAATCTAAGCTACACGATGAACAACCAAGGAACACAAGGTTTATACTAGTTCGGGTCACCGTTGTGGTGTAATACCCTACTCTAGTGTGTGGTGTGGAGGATTACCTCTGGGGCCGATGATGAACAATACAGACGAAGAACAGCCTCGCGAGGGATGTTCTTGGGCTGGTGCGGTGTTCTACTTGGGATGGATTCGATCCCCTCCTACTATGGTGGCTATCTCTATTTATAGAGGCCCTGGTCCTCTTTCCAAATATTGAGCGGGAAGGGAGCCAACAACGGCCATTTTGAAGGGGGACAACTAGTACAAGTTATCCTGACTAAAGTTGGTCTTCGACTGCCAAAGGCACTGGCGATGACGCCGTCTTGGGCTCCACAGTGACCTCCATCCTGCCGCTTTGCTGGTCTTGGTCTCGTTGCACCGATATGGTAACCTTTGCTGGATGCCTCGGTACTCCGCTCCTGCGCTTGCTCCCTTTGCACCAAAGAGGAAACAAGGACACTACACAGCCTGGCGCCCGCCTGGCGCCTGCCGGGTCTCGTTCGTCATGGCTTGCGTCATGAGCACCTCGCGAGGTACTCCTTGCCTCGATCTCTCTGCCTCCTCGCGAGCCTGCCTGGTGAGGCCGCCCCTTGAGGAAGCCTTGCGTCGTCCGCCCAGCGAGGCTTGGCCCCTCGCGAGGGTCTTGAGCTTGGGTTGGCGAAGACGGGCCGTGCTGGGCCACCCCTTGAGCCACGCCGCAGGCAGGCAAGTCTGGGGACCCCCATTCCCAGAACGCCGACAGTAGCCCCCGGGCCCAAGGCGCGCTCGAACTTGGCTTAGCAGCGAAGCAAAAGGGCAAGTGTGGAGCGCCGCGGGCCCCAACAGCCTGCGGCCTTGGTCGCCGCGTGGCGGTTGATTGGACGTGGGCGTCTCCGCTTCCCCACCTGCCTCGGCAACTGCCCACTGACAAAAGGCTGGCCTGGGTTATGCTTACCTTCATTGCTCTCATTCGCCTTGCTCCAGATCCCCTTTCTTGCTCTTGCTCCCTTGCTTCCGAAATCTCCAGATCCGCCTCATCCTTCCTCCTCCAGCGAGCAATGGCGCCCCGTAAGGCCGCGGTCGAGGCTCCACCGGCCGGCTCTGGATCCCCCCAACATGACGGAGAAGAATCTCGCCTTCACGCGCCTGATGACGGCGGCGCAAGGCAACGAGATGGGGGAGACTGCGCTCCGAGCCGGCTCCGCCCAGCCGGAGGCCAAGGGGAGTACCTTCTACCCCTTCTTCATGAGCATCGTCATCGCCGGCCTGGTGCCTCCATTCTCCGATTCTTCTATGATGTCCAACTCTGTTCTCCTCCTGTCGATTTTTGCTTACTACTGCGAGGCGCACGTCGGGGTGATGCCTTCCGTGGCCTTGCTGCGCCACTTCTTCTCCCTCCGAGTCACCAGCGCCCATACCTTGGCGTGCGCCAGCTTTGTCGCGTACTCCAAAGCCAACGCGATCTCGAAGGCCGGGAAGAGGGCCGATGGCTTCCGGAGCAAGTGGGTTATGCTGGATGCCGGATGCATCCACTCTTGGTTGGTACTGCCCACGGAGCAGCCCCAGGCTGATGAGGCGTGGTCCCGTGTGAAGCTTGACGACCGACGGGCGAAGCTGATGCTGGAGAAGGTGAACGCCGACCTGAGGCTGGGCAACATGAAGGCGGCGAAGCTGACCGGGGCCACGCTCCTGAGGGAGTTCCTGGCGCATCGAGTGGCTCCACTTCAGGCGCACTCGCGCCTATTGTGGAGGCTTGGAGATGCGGACGACGATCTCCGCCTGAACTCGGAGGCCCTGGCTGATGAAGATCTGGCCGCAGCTCTTCGCTTCCTGGTTGGAGAGGACGTGGAAGGTCAGCAGGGCGCTCCTGTCCCCTTGTTCCTCCGCGACGACTGGCAACAGGTGGTGGACGCCATGCCCACCTTCGATGGGAGTGACCTGGTGCCGGAGGTGCCTCCCGAGGGCCAGGAGGCGCCGGCGCCGGCGCCGGTGGAGTTGTCCTCTGATGATTCCCGAGGAGGAGAGGAGGAAGACGAGGAAGAAGAGGAGCCCGACTCGGAGGAGAACACTGAGGGGACGGGGGAGACTTCCCCTTGGCGCAGGGCCAACATCCTCCGCACCCTGCCGGACGACGACGAGATCGACACCAGGCGAGGGGGAGAGGATCCGCCCGTGATCCCGAAGAAAGACAGGTCGGGGCTGATCTCCAGAGTGGTTACTCCGGCCCCGGCACTTCTCGAAGCTAGCTCCAGCCCTTCTGGTGTGCCCTCCTCTGCCTCTGGACCTCCCGAGGCTGCACCCCGCAAGAGGCTCTCATGCTTTAAGCTCGGCAGGAGGCCGACGGAACACGCCGCGATTGACCAGTAAGTACTCGAACTCTGCTTTGCTCTTGTTTTTGTTGTCAGGGCTTGACATCCTCCATCACTTGGGTAGACTGCCATCTGCGGCGAAGAGGCTGAAGGGGGACACGATGGCTCTGTTTGGGGCAAGCTCACCCGTTGTGGCCGTGCCTTCGTCTGTGGGAAGGGGAGGCAGTGGAGCTCGCACCTCCCATGCCCGATCGTCCTCGCGAGGCCAGGAGGACCGCCCTGGCGGGGTGTCAGCCCCCGTGGCCCCGCTGGCCCTGGAGCCGCCGGCACTTGATGCTGTTGCTGGGGTTGCCAAGGCTCAGGAGCTCCCAGTCTCCCAAGCCGTGATCACGCTGCCGTCTCCTCCTCCTCCTGCTCCACTGGTTCCTGACTCCTCTGCCTCCTCCGCCGCCTTGGACCGTGTCGCTGCTGAGCTAGGCCGGCTGCAGGAAGACCTCCAGGGCGCGGCCGGGCGCCTGGAGCTGATCTCTGGCCGGGTTAACTCCGAAACCTCCGTCCGAGCGGCGTTGAGCCAGGCTGTGGCGACCTTCGAGGAGGAGAAGCAAGTCTCCACCCATGTCATAGCCGCCCGCGACGCGGCGTTGAAGGATGCTTCAATTGTCCAGGGCTGTTGCAAGGCGCTAGAGGACGAGCTGCGGGGCCTGCGCGATGAGCTTGCCAAGGAGGCTCGCGACCGCCAGGCAAAGGAGGAAGAGATGAAGGCTCGGGAGGCCGCCATCGGGGACCGCGACGCAGAACTGATCGCTGATCGCAACCGACTGAAAACTCTGGAGCAGAAATTGAAGGCGGAGAGGACTGAGCTGGACGCCAAGGCGAAGGTCTTGGTCGAGGATCGCGTGGCCTTTGCGGATTATGAGGAGAGATCTCGCAGGGCGCTGAAGTCGCTTTATGATGACGGTCTGGAGAAGCCGCTGGCCGGAGCCACGGACGGCCCCGCCAAGTTACTTCCCTTCCTGGTCAAAGCGCTTGAGGAGGTCGTGACCGGCATCGGCTCCATGGCCGAGGTTGAAGCTCGCGTCCTTTCTTCTGCGGCGCTGACCCGGGTCCTCAGCCACGTCTACCTTCGCAATCCTGATGCCAACCTTGACGATCTGCTGGAGCCTGTGGACGCCGAGCGCTCCGCCGCTACTGCTGAAGCCGTGAAGGGCCGAGCGGAAGCCTTGCTGGCGAAGTTCCGCGCTACCGCCGCTGCGCCCAAGGCAGGTGTTGCTGGTTGCGCGGCCTCGGGAGGTGGAGCTGACAAGCACAGCTCCGCCACGGAGGCGGGGCTCCTGGCGAATGATGGCGCTGCTCAGGGGTGATCTCCTCGTGGCTTCTTTCCTGTTTCAACTCCTGCAACACGCACCATGCCTCATGGAGGCGTTTAAACTTGCGTTTGGTATTGTGAGGACAATTTATGGTTTGTAATATTTGCTTCTGAATTTGCGAGATTTTGCGGCTTCCTTCCTATTTGCTTTGTGTTCTACGTCGGCAGGGCTCGGCCCCGCGCATACCTCAGCCGCCGTTAGCCCCGACCGGATCATCAGGACGGAACCAAGAAGTGAGGGGCTACGTGACAAGTTAGGCTCTTGAGTCGCGATGCTCAGGAGTCCCCCTTGACGCGCAAAC
>NC_041387.1:139062232-139094549 GCF_002162155.2 Triticum dicoccoides | reverse complement strand
GTCGGCAGGGCCCGGCCCCGCGCATACCTCAACCGCCGTTAGCCTTGCGGAACTAAGGAGTGAGGGGCTACGTGACCAGTTAGGCTCCTGAGTCGCGATGCTCAGGAGTCCCCCTTGACGCTTAAACGGTCTTCATACCTTGGCTCCGCTCGAGGAGAGGCGCGTGATGACCAGGTCCGAGGGACCTGGCTGGGTGGCGTACGCTTGGGCGTGACCTGGGCGCAACACCCGTGTCCAGCCCCCTCGCGTGGCGCTCCCGAGGGGAGGCGTTGCGATGAGGCCAGACACCGAGCTCTAGGCTCCCCGAGGTTGATACAGCCATGGGCTGCCCTCAGTTGTTTATCACCAGCGCGGAGCATAGCGCTTCCGTATGTGTACAGGCATAGCCGCTCCTCGGCAGTGTCGTCAGCCAGCGCGGAGCATGGTGCTTCCACTGGTACGTGGGAGGGGCCCCCCTCCAGGAGGAGTCCTTGGGGCGTGTACAGCCCCGCCCTGACACGTGGCCGGCACGGTAGGGCTAGACGAGGTGTATCTGGGCAGTCGTGAGCCAGCGCGGGACTCACGAGGCCCTACCTCAAGGCGGGTTGCGCCTGATCTTGAGCCTTGGGCGGCTGAGTGTTCCTGCAAAGTGGTTAGATACAAATGCTCTACGTCCTCAGGTCCTGGCCCTCGAGCGAGCTCAACCGCCGCTGGTATGCCAGGTCGTGATGCCGTGGACAAGGCCAGGGGGTGAGGGCTGGAGAGCCAATAAGAGCTCCTGAGTCGCGATGCTCAGGCGCCCCCCTTTTAACGTGCAAGCGATTTGCATGAGGGAGAAAAGGGGGCCGCGGCAGGCGGGAAATGATAATCATAGGCAGGTTAAGCATGAAAGTCAAATTAGCTTAGATAGATGCAGGAAGGATACATGCCACTGGGTCAGGCCCGAGCGACTTGGGGATGATGCAGCCCGAGGGGCGCCCCCAGCAAGGTAAACTAAAGACATAAGCAAAAGGGATACATGTCGCAGGGACCGACCCACGTGACCTGGGAATAATGCTGCCCTGAGGGCGCTCCCAGCTGAAATGAACTCGAAAGATGTCACCTGATACCATTGTAGAGCGAGTGTTGAGGTAGCTGACGATGCGCGGTGAAGAGGCCGATCCTCACGAGCCACCAGAGCCCTGAGCCTCGGGAGGCTCTGGAGTTCGGGCGGCTCCTTGAGGACCATCTCCATCTCTGCCAGGACTGCGTGGTGCCTGGCCTCCTGAGCTGCCAGAATGCTCCGCATAAGACGCTGGTGAGCAGCAGCCGCGTTTGGCAGACCGAAAGGCATGCAGACGTAGTTGTGCAGCGAACCCTCGCAGCGTCCCACGCGCGAAGGCCAGAGGCGCTCCTGAGACGCGACTCGGCTGAGCCCTGGGTAGTCGATGCAGACGCGCAGCCCGCCATCCTCACCTGGATGGGGAGCTACACCGGGCAAGCGGCGATCGCCGCGTACGACTCTTGATTCTTGAAGCTCCTGAGTGGCCTTGATGATGAATTCTTGAGGGTTGGGCCCTCCTTGCCCCGTGCCTTCCTGAGGGAAACGTGCGAAGCATGCCTCCAAGTGGTGCCCGAGCGCCTCCCTCGTGATCCCGACAAAGTCTGAGGCCCTCCAGGAGAGAGCCCTTGAGCCTTGCCCGAGGAGGGCGCCGGGCGCGCCTTCCTATGCGATGGAGGGAGGCGCCCCTTGCACGGGCGCAGATCCTGATGCGGCGCCTCCGGAGATGCCTACCTCCCGAGGCCTTGAGCTGGGTGATGTCTTCTTCTTGAGGACTGCCTCGGGAGGGTTCCCGCTCTTGCTATCTGGGTCCTCAACTGATGCAGCTTGGAAGGCACGCTCAAGGGAGCACACCGCATCCTTCTCTTCGCAGGGGACTGTGATGATTTCGCCGCTTCCCGGCATCTTGAGGACATTGTAACCATGGTGAGTCACCGCCATGAACTTGGCCAGGGATGGATACCCGAGGATGGCATTGTATGGCAGGCGAATGTGGGCAACATCGAAGTTGATGAGCTCGGTACGGTAGTTCTTGCGCTGTCCGAAAGTGACAGGGAGGCGAACCTGCCCTATCGGAGTGGTGGAGCCGTCAGTGGCTCCTGAGAAAGGCTTGGTTGGCTGAAGTTGATCATATGGCACTTGGAGGTTGTTGAACGTCTTGATGGACAGAACATTGAGCCCTGCGCCGCCATCGATGAGGGTCCTGGTAACTTGCACATTGCTGGTGACTAGGGAACAAAGCATTGGGAGGACGCCAGCTGTAGCCGCACACTTGAGCTAATCCGCTGAGCTGAACGTGACGGCGCATGTGGACCACCTGAGAGGGCGTGTGGCCTCGAGCTTGGGGAGGACTGCGTTCACCTGCGAGCAAACTACTTGAAGATGCGCTGAGAGGCTGGGGCCTGGGCACCGCCCAAGATGCAAGCGATAGCACACGGCTCCTGGAAGCCCCCAACCCCCTCGTCCTGGTGGGGTCGTCATTCCTTCTTGGCGGTGGTGGCAGAGGAGGAAGGCCTGCGTTGCCCTGAGGGCGGTCCTCATGAGGCTGATCCCTCCAAGCTCCCTCGCGAGGCTGGTCCTGCCAGCGATCCTCGCGAGGGCGGTCATGCCACTCCTGGCCAGGGCCTCGGTCGTCCCATCGTCCTCCACCTCTTCCTCCTCCTCGGCCGTAGCCCCGGTCGCCGCGCTCGGGGCGTTGACTGATGCGTTCTTCCCGAACGGCCCTGAGCTCCTGGCATTCGTTGGTGTTGTGGGTGTAGAGGTTGTGGTAGGTGCAAAATCGGTTGCCCTTGGACGACTTCGGTTGGTCTCTGCCGCACTTCGTGTCTGGTTCTGCTGCGAGCATAACTGCTCCTTTGCGCTTCACGTCCTTGGCCTTGGCTTTCTTCTCTTCTGGGTCAGCAGCTGGAAGCTCGAGGAGGGAGAGGCGCTCCTCCTCAGCTCTTGCGCACTTGGTCGCCAGGTTGAACAGCTCCAGGGATGTGCACAGATCCTCGTGGATAGCCAGCTCCTCCTTCATCTTGACATCGCGGACGTCGTCAAAGAACGCTGAGATGATGGCCTCCTCGGTTACCTTGGGAATCTTGAGGCGAGCGATGTTGAAGCGCTGGATGTAGTTTTGCAAGGTCTCTCTAGGTTGCTACTTGATGCGGTGCAGGTCACCCATGACTGGAGGACGGTCGCAAGTGCCCAGGAAGTTGGCGATGAAGCGGGCGCACATCTCGTCGCAAGAGGAGATCGAGCCGGGAGGCAGGTTCAGAAGCCAAGTGCAGGCACCATCTTTGAGCGCCATGGGAAACCAGTTCGCCATGACCTTTTCGTCTCTGTTGGCCGCCTCGATGCCCAGCTCGTAGAGCTGTAGGAACTCCGCGGGGGTCTGCGGTGCCGTCGTAGTGGGGAGTCAGATCTGGCTTGATCTTGCCTGGCCAGGCGACACTGCGTAGCTCGGTGGTGAAGGCGCGGCAGCCTGCGGTGGCCACCAGAGCCCTTTACAGACGCGGGGCTTGCTCTTGGAGATTCCCGCGCGCTGCCGCTAGGGGCAGCGCGGGGTCTTGACGTGCCGGCGCGGGGATACGGTCATGACATGCTGGAGCGGGGAGCACGCGAGCGCCTTCTTGAGGCTGAGGGATCTCTTGGCAGCTCCTTTCTTGTCGCGCGGGTGCTGGACGCGGTGGGTATCGTCCAGGGGCTGCGCGCCTTGGACCCAGAGCGCCTTCTTGGGGAGGAGGTGGCGGAGGCGCCTCCTGAGCTGCATCACCCATGCAGGACGGAGGGCGAGGCAGTGAGAGGGACGGCGCAGGAGAGTCCCCTGCGGCGCTGACGAGCTCGGTGATGCAAGCGAGCCACTCCTCGTAGAGGTCGTTGATGGGGCGGTAGTGCAGGAGTTCACGTGCCAGGAGCAACACGGCCTGCGCGTCCGTGGGAGTGCGACGAGCGTGAGATGACAAACCAGCTGGAGTTAGCAAAGGAGTGGCGGTGCGGCCTTCTCGCCGCACCGAGGGATGCAACGACGACGCTTCCTGTCGTTCCCCGCCGGGCCGGTGGCGGTGTTGGTGGCAAGCGATGGAGAACGACGAGGAGGCCCACCGACGGGAGCCGTCTGGGCGACACGGGCGGCGAGAGCAGCCCGACGCTCGGCGCGAGCTCGGCGAGCGTCTTCCATGGATGCGACGGATGATGGAACGCGGGACAGCGGAAGAAAGATTCTGGCGCACCCCTACCTGGCGCGCCAAATGTCGGATATTGGGTTCCGGCAAAACCCTTAAGGTTCGAACTCTGGGCTGCGCGCGAAGATCTACTCCCTACCAATCCACGTCCCACGCTTCGCCGTGAATCTAAGCTACACGATGAACAACCCGAGGGACACAAGGTTTATACTAGTTCGGGCCACCGTTGTGGTGTAATACCCTACTCTAGTGTGCGGTGTGGAGGATTGCCTCTAGGGCTGATGATGAACAGTATAGAGGAAGAACAACCCCGCGAGGGATGTTCTTGGGCTGGTGCGGCGTTCTACTTGGGATGGATTCGATCCCCTCCTACTATGGTGGCTATCTCTATTTATAGAGGCCCTGGTCCTCTTCCCAAATATTAAGCGGGAAGGGAGCCAACAACGGCCATTTTGAAGGGGGACAGCTAGTACAAGTTATCCTGACTAAAGTTGGTCTTCGACTGCCAAATGCACTGGCGATGACGTCGTCTTGGGCTCCACAGTGACCTCCGTCCTGCCGCTCTGCCGGTCTTGATCTCGTTGCACCGATATGGTAACCTTTGCTGGATGCCTCGGTACTCCGCACCTGCGCTTGCTCCCTTTGCACCAAAGAGGAAACGAGGACACTACACAGGCTGGCGCCCGCCTGGCACCCGCCGGGTCTTGTTCGTCATGGCTTGCGTCATGAGCACCTCGCGAGGTATTCCTTGCCTTGATCTCTCCGCCTCCTCGCAAGCCTGACTGGTGAGGCCGCCCCTTGAGGAAGCCTTGCGTCGTCCGCCCCGCGAGGCTTGGCCCCTCGCGAGGGTCTTGAGCTTGGGTTGGCGAAGACGGGCCGTGCTGGGCCACCCCTTGAGCCACGCCGCAGGCCGCAGGCAGGCAAGTCTGGGGACCCCCGTTTCCAGAACGCCGACAGCGACGAACACTTCTCCATCACCTTTGCGGGCATTGACTTGGGCTGTTTCGACTTCATCCTTGGCGTCGACTTTCTGCGGACCCTCGGTCCCATCCTTTGGGACTTAGACGCTCTGACGATGACCTTCTCGCGGCTGGGCCGCCGCATCCGGTGGGATGGCGTTGGGGGCGCCTCACGGGTGACGCTGCAGCTTCAGCTGGCAGCGGCTACCTCCGAGGCCGAGCACCCACCATTGGATCACCTTCTGCAGCAGCACGATGACCTCTTCACCGAGCCGTAGGGCCTTCCGCCAGCCCGGGCTTATGATCACTGTATTCACCTCATGCCGGGCTCGGCCCCGGTGGCAGTTCGTCCTTACCGCTACCCGCAGCTGCAGAAGGACGAGTTGGAGCGGCAGTGCGCACTGATGCTTGCTGCGAGCATCATCCGGATCTCCACATCGCCGTTCACCGCGCCGGCCCTCCTCGTCCGCAAGTCGGATGGCACATGGCGCTTCTGCATCGACTACCGCGCCCTTAATGCTGTCACACTTAAGGACAAGTTTCCTATTCCGGTGGTTGATGAGCTCCTGGATGAGCTACACGGGGCGCGCTTCTTCACCAAGCTTGATCTCCGGTCGGGGTACCACCAGGTATGCATGCACCCGGACGACATCGCCAAGACGGCGTTTTAGACTCATCACGGCCACTTCGAGTTCTTGGTGATGCCCTTTGGCCTCTCCAACGCCACGACGACCTTCCAGGCTTTGATGAACGACGTCCTCCGGCCCTACCTATGTCGGTTTGTGCTCATTTTCTTTGATGATATTCTTATCTACATCGTCTCTTGGGCGGAGCACCTTCAGCACATCGCCATCGTCTTCAACGAGCTTCGGGCGCAACATCTTCATCTTAAGCGCTCGAAGTGCTCGTTCGGGACGCCGTCAGTCGCCTACCTCGACCACGTCATCTCGGCCGACGGGGTTGCTATGGATGCCGACAAGGTGGCGGCTGTCGCAGCTTGGCCGATGCCGCACTCACCATGGGCTCTTTGCGGTTTTCTAGGCCTCGCGGGATACTACCGTAAGTTTATCCGGGAGTTCGGCCTCATCGCGTCGCCACTCACGCGTTTACTACGCTGCGACGCCTTCGCATGGGACGACGAGGCGGCGACGGCATTTGAGGCCCTCAAGAGGGCCCTCACGACGGGGCCCGTTCTTTAGATGCCAGATTTTGACCGCCCATTCGTGGTGGACTGTGACGCCTCCGGTGCAAGGTTTGGCACCGTGCTTCATCAGGGCGCTTGCCCTCTCGCCTTCTTCAGCAGGCCTTTCGCTCCGCGCCATCTTAAGCTCGCGGCGTATGAGCGGGAGCTCATTGGCTTGGTGCAGGCGGTGCGCCACTGGCGGCCCTATCTGTGGGGTCGGTCTTTCTAGATTCTCACGGACCACTACAGCCTCAAGTTCTTGTTGGACCAGAGGCTCTCGACCTTGCCGCAACACCAATGGATCAACAAGCTCTTCGGCTTCGACTTCTAAGTCGAGTATCGTCTGGGTCGTCTTAACACCGTGGCCGACGCCTTGTCTCGCCGAGACGCCGACCATGACACCACTGTCGCCGACTCTGAGGGGGCGGCGCTCTGCATCCGCTCCGGGCCGACCTTCGGCCTCTTCACCGACATTCACCGGGCGACGGCGATGGCGGCCGACGCACGTCTTCTTCGGCAACAGCTGGTTGCGGGCGAGCTGGAGGAGCCTTGGCGCTTCACCAATGGCCTGCTCCTCCATGGGCGTGGGGTCTTCGTGTCGGCGCATGACGATCTTCGTCACCAGGTGCTGCTGCTGGCCCACTCGGTGGGCCATGAGGGTGTGCAGAAAACTCTCCACCGTCTCCGCGCCGACTTCTACATCCCTGGTGATCGGGCCCTGGTCCGTGACTGGGTTCAGTCTTGTGTGACGTGTCAGCGCAACAAGACGGAGACACTACGGCCGGCTGGTCTACTCCAGCCCTTGGAGGTGCCGCTCAGGTCTGGGCGGATATCTCCATGGACTTCATCGAGGGCCTCCCCAAGGTGGGCAGAAAATCGGTCATTCTCACGGTGGTCGACCGCTTCTCCAAATATGCTCACTTCATCGCGCTCGGTCATCCCTACACGGTGGCGTCCGTGGCCCGGGCCTTCTTCGACGGTATCGTCCGCCTCCACGGGTTTCCTTCTTCGATCATCAGCGATCGGGACACCGTGTTCACGGGGCATGTGTGGCACGATCTCTTTCGGATGGCGGGCGTGAAGCTCCGCCTGAGCACGGCCTTCCACCCTCAGACGGATGGCAGTCCGAGGTCGTCAACAAGGTGATTGCCATGTATTTGCGTTGTGTCACAGGTGATCGTCCTCGTGCATGGGTGGACGGCTCTCGTGGGTGGAGTACTGCTACAACACCTCCTATCACTCCGCCCTACACGCCACGCCTTTTGAGGTGGTTTACGGCCGCCCACCCCCGGCGATTCTCCTTGTTGATCCGACCACAGCTCGGACCTTGGCAACCCGGGACCTTCTGCGGAGTCGTGACGAGATGCTGGCGGAGGTCCGGCAACGCCTCCTTCAGGCCCAGCAGTTGGCCAAGCACTACTACGACGGTCATCATCGCGAGGCGGAGTTCGGAGTGGGCGATTGGGTGTGGCTGCGTCTTGTTCACCGCTCTACGCAGTCACTAGACCCACATACGAAGAAGAAGCTGGGTCCTCGCTATGCCGGGCCCTTTGCTGTCCTAGAGCGCATTGGGAAGGTGGCTTACCGCCTTCAGCTTCCGGCGGGTGCTTGCATCCACGACGTCTTTCATGTGGGGCTGCTCAAGCCCTTTCGTGGGGAGCCACCCGCGGCTCCTCCTGCGCTTCCTCCGACCGCCGACGAGCGTCTTCTTCCTGGATCGGAGAAGGTCTTGCAGGCCCAGCTACGTCGAGGAGTGTGGTACGTGCTGATTCAGTGGGCTGGACTTCCGGCGGTGGATGCCACTTGGGAGCAGTGCGAGGAGTTCCGCCAACACTATCCAGAGTTTCAGCTCGAGGACGAGCTGTTTGCGCAGGCGGGCAGAGATGTTATGACCGGGCAGACTTATGCCCGTAGGAGACCCACCGGGCAGGTTTAGTTAGGGGCTTGGCCCACAAGTTATCTTATTTTCTAGCATCGTGGTTATATATACTAGCTGTAAGACTATTTTGAGATTTAAGCAATAAGAAGAATTCTATTGCCCGGCTCCCAAGAGGAACCGGACCCTAACCCTAGCCGCCTCCCTCTCTCAGCCGCCGCCTCCTTCCTCCCATCTCGCGACAGTGCCTGTGCGTCGGCCGCCGCGCCCTCGCCCCTCTCAGCCCCCGGTCCTCCCCTACAACCTAAGGAGCAGGCCCGATAGGACCCTGGCCCTAGGTACTACCAGCCAGTACATGCTTTCTCAAGGAAAATGATCACATCATACATTTATTGTAAGTTTTAACCTTTCTTTTATGCAGCATTACATGCACTACATTTCAAAAATTGTATTGATTCCATTGTGAGTTTAAGATTTGGCTTAACCTGGCCAACTAGATGAACACGTTCTATTTAATTGCTATTAGAATTGAGAGATCCAGCAAAAAATATGTCATATTGTTTATTGTCAAGCTATTGGTTTCTATTGATATTCATGTCAAATCTCTATTGATTTTCATGTCAAACCTTTGTTAAACATGTAGTATGTCATGTATAAGATAGGTGCGGCCAACCACCTTACGTGAGGATCCACGAGTTGTTCGGAGATAGACATTGTATTTTATCTTTGTACTCTTATCTCTATCTCTCTCGATCTCCTCCATGTAAATTTCTCTCTCACGGTTGATCTCCAACAGCCGAGTCTTGTACCTCAAATCAATATCAATAGATAAATATACGAGCTCCCATGTATGGGGGTTTGAGACGCTTCACGCAAATCTCTCATGGTATATAGAGCCTACCTCTTTCCCTACATCTAGCTTCCATCCTCCCTGTCGTAACCCTCCTAAGCCATCATCTTTCACATCGAGCCTCCATGTCTTCCTCAAGCCAATCTGTCTCCTTGGCCTAAACTACACAACCTCCGAACCCCTTACCAGAACCAATTATGTTCTTTGGCGAGCCCAAGCTCGTTCCTAGATCATGGGGGCATGGCTATATGGGTATATCGATCAAACAACTCTTGAGCCATCCAAAACCATCATCACAAAAAACTCAGATGCGAAGGACCAGGTCGTTCCCAATCCTGCACTGCGCAATCTAGGTCCCGTCTCAACAATTGCCGCGTTGCTCTCTCCAATGCCCAGAAGGGAACCCAGCCCGCCGCTGTCTTCTTTGGCCACATGCGATCCCTTGTAGATGAGTTAGCAGCCGCCGACAAACCTATATGCGAGGATGAGCTCGTTTCTTTCATCATAGACGGGCTTGATATGGATTATTAGCCCATCATCTCTGCCCTAGATGTCCGAACCGACCCAGTTTTTGTCGATGATCTCTTCGGGATGGTGTCCAACTTCGATCAGCGTGTTGAGATGTTCCACTGCACTGGGGTTGGCGCCTTCAAATCCTCGCTAATGTTGCCTCTCGGGGTCGTAGTGGTCCCTCTAAGGGGAACCGCTACTCTCCCAAGAACGGCGGGAGCGGATCTCTCAACGGCGGAAATCAGGGTGGTGGCGACGGCTACCACAACGGCGGTGGTGGCGCCGGCCACTACAATAGCAGCGGTTGTGGTGGTGGCAACCACTACCAGAACTCCGGAGGTGCTGGTGGCGGCTACCAGAACTCTGGCGGCAACAACAACCCTAGGCAGCGCCCCTTCTACAACAACAACAACAACAACAACAACAACAATAGGGGGCGTCAGGGTGCGTTTCAGGGGTATGATGGCTATGAAAATAAATGTCAGATGTGTAAAAAGACTAACCATATTGCTAAGGACTGTGACTGGCTCTATGCCGAAGACAACTCCCGCAAGAAAGTTGCAGCAACAGCAGCCATGGACAACTCATATGGGGTTGATACCAGCTAGTATACTGACTCTAGCGCCACCAACCACATCACCCATGAACTTGAGAAGGTGACGATGTACGAGAAATATGGTGGTAATGATCAAATCCATAATGCAAATGGTGAAGGTATGAGCATAGATCATGTTGGTCATTCAATTATCAAAACCCCACACCGTGATATTCACCTTAGAAATATTTTGCATGTTCCAAAAACATCAAAAAATATCCTTTCCATTCATTGCATTGCCATTGACAACGAAGTGTTTCTAGAATTTCACCCTTATTTCTTTTTAATTAAGGATCAGGTCACGAGGCAAGTTCTCTACGGGCGTAGATGCATGCATGAGCTATATCCATTGATCCCTTAGTTTCGAAGATTCAATAAACAAGTTTGCAGTGTCATCAAACTCTCCTCGGAACAGTGGCATGCACGATTAGGACACCGTATTTTTTATTGTTCTACAAGTGCTTAGAAATAATAAGCTCTCATGTGTTGGTGAGCATAGTTCTGAACCTATTTATCATTCCTGTCAAAAAGCAAAGTATCATCAATTACCATCCAGTTTCCACTAGTGTTTCTACCAAAGATTTGCAACTCACTTTCTCCGATGTATGGGGTCTGGCCCCCTCCTCTGTTGGTACACACACCTACTATGTTAGCTTCATTGATGATTACAACGAATTCACTTGGATTTACCTTCTTAAAAAACGCTTCAATGTTTTTCAAGTTTTTTAGAACTTGCAAGCACTTGTTGAACATCAATTTGATAGCAAGATTCTTGCCATCCAGTCTGACTGGGGTGGTGAATATGAGAAATTAGACTTGTTTTTTCAAACTCTTGGAATTTCTCATCATGTCTCATGCCCACATGCACACCAACAAAAATAGTTCTGCTGAATGTAAGCACATGCATATTGTTGAAGTAGGCCTTGCCCTTCTTGCTAGCACCTCTATGCCCCTCAAGTTTTGGGATGAGGTGTTTCTTACCGCTGTCCATCTCATTAATATGCTTCTCATTTGTGTTATCAACAACGAAACACCCATGCAACGACTCTTTCATACTCGCCCTAATTATACCCCCCTTTGTGTTTTTGGTTGTGCTTGTTGGCCTAATCTTCGCCCCTACAACTCGTAAACTTATGTTCCATTCGAAACAATGTGTATTTCTTAGTTATAGTGCACAACATAAGGGTGTTAAGTGTCTTGATGTTCCCACTGGCCGAGTCTACATATCCCGTGATGTTGTCTTTGATGAAACCATCTTTCCCTTTGCTCATCTTCATCCTAATGCCGGTGCCCTACTCTGCAAGGAAATTCTTCTTCTTCCGTCACACTTATCTAGTATTGATCACGGGGATGATAATTTGAATGATCACTTGACTAACCCATCTAACCATGCCTGTAAGGCTCATGTTACAGGACATGATAGTGATGCAGCAAAAAAAATCGACAACAAATGATCAAGCAATACCTCCAAATGGGTCATAATTTATGTGTTCCTCGAGTGGTCGCACACCTGCTCCCGGACCTTCGTTGGGATCGGGGACGCCAGACCTAGCACGATCCTCCTTGGATCGCATCCATGCCAGGAGGACATGGGCAGCGAACCTGCGTCGCATGCACCGCACCAACTTGCGCCGCGGTTGGCCCAAGCGACCCATGACACGTCTCCAATGTATCTATAATTTATGAAGCATTCATGCTATTTTATTATCTGTTTTGAATGATTACGGGCTTTATTATACACATTTATATTACTTTTGGGACTAACCTATTAACCGGAGGCCCAACCCATATTGCTGTTTTATTGCCTATTTCAGTATTTCGAAGAAAATGAATATCAAACGGAGTCCAAACGGAATGAAACCTTCGGGAGCGTGATTTTTGGAACGAACATGATCTAGGAGACTTGGAGTTTAAGTAAAGGAAGCTTCGAGGTGGCCACGAGGGTGGGGGGCGCACTCCCCCCCTACTGGGCATCCCCCTGTCTCGTGGGCCCCTCGAGACTCCCCTGACCGACTTCTTTCGCCTATATATTCCCATATACCCTAAAACCATCGAAGAACAAGATAGATTGGGAGTTCCGCCGCTGCAAGCCTCTGTAGCCACCAAAAACCTCTCGGGAGCCCGCTCCGGCACCCTGCCGGAGGAGGGATCCCTCACCGGTGGCCATCTTCATCATCCCGGCGCTCTCCGTGACGAGGAGGGAGTAGTTCAACCTCGGGGCTGAGGGTATGTACCAGTAGCTATGTGTTTGATCTCTCTCTCTCTCTCTCTCTCTCGTGTTCTCTCTATGGCACGATCTTGATGTATCGCGAGCTTTACTATTATAGTTGGATCTTATGATGTTTCTCCCCCTCTACTCTCTTGTGATGAATTGAGTTTTCCTCTTGAAGTTATCTTATCGGATTGAGTCTTTAAGGATTTGAGAACACTTGATGTATGTCTTGCCGTGCTTATCTATGGTGACAATGGGATATCACGTGATCCACTTGATGTATGTTTTGGTGATCAACTTGCGGGTTCCGCCCATGAACCTATGCATAAGGGTTGGCACACGTTTTCGTCTTGACTCTCCGGTAGAAACTTTGGGGCACTCTTTGAAGTACTTTGTGTTGGTTGAATAGGTGAATCTGAGATTGTGTGATGCATATCGTATAAGCATACCTATGGATACTTGAGGTGACAATGGAGTATCTAGGTGACATTAGGATTTTGGTTGATTTGTGTCTTAAGGTGTTATTCTAGTATGAACTCTATGATGGATTGAATGGAAAGAATAGCTTCATGTTATTTTACTACAGACTCTTGAATAGATAGAACAGAAAGGATAACTTTGAGGTGGTTTCGTACCATACCATAATCTCTTTGTTTGTTCTCCGCTATTAGTGGCTTTGGAATGACTCTTTGTTGCATGTTGAGGGATAGTTATATGATCCAATTATGTTATTATTGTTGAGAGAACTTGCACTAGTGAAAGTATGAACCCTATGCCTTGTTTCCTAGCATTGCAATACCGTTTACGCTCACTTTTATCATTAGTTACCTTGCTGTTTTTATATTTCTAGATTACAAAAACCTATATCTACTCTCCATATTGCACTCATATCACCATCTCTTCGCCGAACTACTGCACCTATACAATTTACCATTGTATTGGGTGTGTTGGGGACACAAGAGAATCTTTGTTATTTGGTTGCAGGGTTGCTTGAGAGAGACCATCTTCATCCTACGCCTCCTACGGATTGATAAACCTTAGGTCATACATTTGAGGGAAATTTGCTACTGTCCTACAAACCTCTGCACTTGGAGGCCCAACAACGTCTACAAGAAGAAGGTTGTATAGTATACATCAAGCTCTTTTCTGGCGCCGTTGCCGGGGAGGTGAGTGCTTGAAGGTATATCTTTAGATCTTGCAATCGAATCTTTTTTGTTTGTTGTTTTATCACTAGTTTAGTCTATAAAAGAAAACTACAAAAAATGGAATTGTGTTTGTCTCATACGATTCATCTTTTTAATATCTTTCGTGAGTATGATGAAAAGTAAAATTGTGCTCAAGTACTAGAAGAAGAAGTCTATAAAATGTTTGATACTAAATGTTTGAATGATGAGCATGATTGCAATGTTGTTAGTGTGAATTCTTTGAATATCCATGACGCTAATGATATGCAAAGCCACAAGCTCGGGGAAGCGTTTGATGAAGATGATATTTTTTATCCCCCAAGTTTTGATGAGCAAATTTATTATGATAGCATGCCTCCTATTTATGATGGTTATATTGATGAAAGTGGATTTGGAGAGGTCATGACTTTATTTAATGATGAATCCACTATTTTGGAAGAGGTTCCAATTAATTATGAGAACAAAGTTGCTATCTATGATGATTATTGTGATGACTTGTATGCCACAAAGAATAGACATAACTATGAAACTTGTCATCATGATTTTAGTTTTCAATTGGATTATGCCTCACATGATAATTCTTTTGTTGAGTTTGCTCCCACTATTCCGAATGAGAAGAGTTTTGCTTATGTGGAGAGTAGTAAATTCTCTATGCAAGTAGATCATGAAAAGAATGCTTTATGTGCTGGTTATATTGTTGAATTCATTTATGATGCTACTGAAAATTATTATGAGGGAGGAACATATGCCTGTAGGAATTGCAATAATGTCAAGTTCCCTCTCTATGTGTTGAAAATCTTGAAGCTATGCTTGTTTTACCTTCCTATGCTAGTTGATTATTGTTCCCATAAGTTGTTTTCTCACAAAATCCCTATGCATAGGAAGTGGGTTAGACTTAAATGTGCTAGTCATATGCTTCATGATGCTCCTGTTATGTTTCAATTCTTATCTTTTATGTGAGCATCATTGTCATCATCATGCCTAGCTGGAAAGGCATTAAAGAAAAGAGCTTGTTGGGAGACAACCCAATATTTACCCTTACTGTTTTTGTGTGTCCACATGATTATGCTACTGTAGTAATCATGTTTTATAGCTTTTGTTTCAATAAAGTGTCAAGTAAGACCTTTAGGATAGCTTACGGTGATAGTTGTGTTGATCCTGCTGGAAATCAGAAACTTTTGCATCCAGTAATTTAGTTTTGATAATTCACAGAAACATGCTTCTGATCTGATTATTTTTGCTGTGGATTGGTACACAAATTTCTTAGGACTTTCTAATTTGGTAGGATTTTTGGAGTTCCAGAAGTATACGTTTGATACAGATTACTAGACTGTTCTGTTTTCTATGTGTTGTTTGCTTATTTTGATGTATCTATGAGTAGTATCGGAGGGTATGAACCATAGATAAGTTGGAGTACATTAGATATTACACCAATATGAATTTAGAATGAGTTTATTACAGTACCTAAGTGGTGGTTTTATTTTCTTATACTAACGGAGCTTACGAGTTTTCTGTTGAGTTTTGTGTTGTGAAGTTTTCAAGTTTTGGGTAAAGATTCGATGGACTATGGAATAAGGAGTGGCAAGAGCCTAAGCTTGGGGATGCCCAAGGCACCCCAAGGTAATATTCAAGGACAACCAAGAGCCTAAGCTTGGGGATGCCCCAAAAGGCATCCCCTCTTTCGTCTTCGTTTATCGGTAACTTTACTTGGAGCTATATTTTTATTCACCACATGATATGTGTTTTGCTTGGAGCATCATTTTATTTTGTTAGTTTTGCTTGCTGTTATTTAGAATAATGTTTTGCATCTTTATTTTCAATAAAAATCAAGGATAGCCTTTACCATGCTTATTTTGCTAGTATACATGTTGCTGTTTGAAAACAGAAAGTTTACCGCTGTTGCACAAATTCCCTAGAAAAGTCAAAGAATGGTATAATGTTGAAACTTTTTGCATATTGAGCTCTGATAAATCTTCTACAGTGAGGTATTTTTATTATAATTTTTGGAGTTAGGGAAGTGTGATGAATCTTGCATTCTTTACAGACTATACTATTTTGGCAGATTGCTGTTATGGTTGCATTGTTTGCATATGTTTGCTTGTTTAATGATTCTATTTGAGGATAGGAGTATTAAATATGCAGAGGCATTTAGTATGCAATGTTGAATAATAATTTTAGTGATTTGTTACAGTAGAAAATCATAAGGTTTTGCATTGGTTTATACTAACCTATGTCACGAGTTCTTGTTGAGTTTGCTGTGGATGAAGCTTTTGATAAAAAGAGAAACCATGATATGAGAGGAATTAAGGAGACACAAAAGTTCAAGCTTGGGGATGCCCAAGGCACCCCAAGATAATATTTCAAGAAGTCTCAAGCATCTAAGCTTGGGGATGCCCCGTGAGGCATCCCACCTTTCTTCTTCAACAACTGTCGGTTAGTATCGGTTGAGCCTAAGTTTTTGCTTCTTCACATGAGTTGTGCTATCCTTGCAATGTCATTTTATTTTGCTTTGCTTGCTGTTTGAATAAAGTACTTAAGATCTGAAATTCTTTTCTGAGAGAGAGTCTTCACATAGTCACATAATTATTTAGCTACTCATTGATCTTCACTTATATCTTTTTGGAGTAGTTTGTCATTTACTTGTGTGCTTCACTTATATCCTATGAGTAAATGGTTGAATGAGTTTAATGTCATAAATCTGAAGTTGTATATGTCTCATTTGCTTATCCCATGGGGAGTAATGACTTCGCATCTAAGAAGTAGAGGTTGTAAATTTATTGAAGGTTAGCAAGCATTGTATTGGTCATTTGAACAATTCATGAATTAATATTGAAGGAAGACAGATTTCACATATAAATATACTATCCTAGACATCTTTTATAATTGTGAGCACTCATTAAGTACGACATGCTAAAGAGTTGATGTTGGACAAGGAAGACAACGTAATGGGTTATGTTTTCTTACATCTCAGTTAAAGTATATTATCATGGATCATTCAAACATGTTGAGCTTGCCTTTCCCCCTCATGCTAGCCAAAATTCCTTGCACCAAGTAGAGATACTACTTGTGCTTCCAAATATCCTTAAACCCAGTTTTGCCATGAGAGTCCACCAAACCTACCTATGGATTGAGTAAGATCCTTCAAGTAAGTTGTCATCGGTGCAAGCAATAAAAATTGCTCTCTAAATATGTATGATCTATTAGTGTGAAGAAAATAAGCTTTATACGATCTTGTTATGGAAGCAATAAAAGCGACGGAATGCATAATAAAGGTCCATATACAAGTGGCAATATACAATGACGTTCTTTTGCATTAAGATTTTGTGCATCCAACCATAAAAGTGCATGACAACCTCTGCTTCCCTCTGCGAAGGGCCTATCTTTTACTTTATATCTTTTACTTTTATGCAAGAGTCAAGGTGATCTTCACCTTTCCCTTTTTCATTTTATCCTTTGGCAAGCACCTCGTGTTGGAAAGATCCGGATATATATATAGGGAAAATCCATCCTACCACCCGGTGGTAGTTACCCCATATGTCTCATATACTACCATGTAGTACTATATATACTACTTTATCATTTTAAATATATTCGTATACTATATCTAAGATATTTCAAAGCAAGTTACATGAAAAAATTACATATGAACCCATAATTTTTGTTATATTTGTGAAATACGTACATATTTGTACGTAAAAAATAGCATACTCAAAACATGGTATATACTACCTAAAAATTAGTATATATACTACCTAATCATTGTTATATACTACATACTACATGTACATACTCTCAATTTTGACAGATACTACATACAACATACAAAACGCAAGTGGTGGTAACTACCACTGCTTGTAGGAAACATTTGTCATATATATATATATATATATCCAATTGGATGTAAGTTAGCATGAACTATTATTGTTGACATCACCCAAAGGTGAATACGTTGGGAGGCGAAATTATAAGCCCCTATGTTTCTTAGTATCCGATTAAAACTCCATAACCATAAGTATTGTGTGAGTGTTAGCAATTGTAGAAGACTATATGATAGTTGAGTATGTGGAGTTTGCTAAATCAAAGCTCTGACATAGACCCTTCCTGAAAATAGGATGAATTGTAATTGTTTGATGACTGAGAATGAAGTTTGCTAGTTTTCAAGAAAGTTTATGGTCTATGCTTTAACATGTGAATAGCTTGTTACTTGATCTTGAGAAGTTTTATGAGATGAACTACTGTTATGACATATAATCATGCTAGAAAAGGTGATTGAAATTATCATTGATCAAACTTGTGCACCTTCTAGCATTCACACTTCATAAATTCTTTCTTTTATCATTTACCTACTCGAGGACGAGTAGGAATTAAGCTTGGGGATGCTGATACGTCTCCAACGTATCTATAATTTATGAAGCATTCATGCTATTTTATTATCTATTTTGAATGATTACGGGCTTTATTATACACTTTTATATTACTTTTGGGACTAACCTATTAACCGGAGGCCAGCCCATATTGCTATTTGATTGCCTATTTCAGTATTTCCAAGAAAAGGAATATCAAACAGAGTCCAAACGGAATGAAACATTCGGGAGCGTGATTTTTGGAGCGAACGTGATCCAGGAGACTTGGAGTTGAAGTAAAGGAAGCTTCGAGGTGGTCATGAGGGTGGGGGGTGCGCCCCCCTACTGGGCACGCCCCCTGTCTCGTGGGCCCCTCGAGACTCCCCCGACCGACTTCTTTCGCCTATATATTCCCATATACCCTAAAACCATTGAAGAACAAGATAGATCGGGAGTTCCGCCGCCACAAGCCTCTGTAGCCACCAAAAACCTCTTGGGATCCCGTTCCGGCACCCTCCGGAGGGGGGATCCCTCACCGGTGGCCATCTTCATCATTCCGACGCTCTCCATGACGAGGAGGGAGTAGTTCACCCTCGGGGCTGAGGGTATGTACCAGTAGCTATGTGTTTGATCTCTCTCTCTCTCTCTCTTGTGTTCTCTCTATGGCACGATCTTGATGTATCGCGAGCTTTGCTATTATAGTTGGATCTTATGATGTTTCTCCCCCTCTACTCTCTTGTGATGAATTGGGTTTTCCTCTTGAAGTTATCTTATTAGATTGAGTCTTTAAGGATTTGAGAACACTTGATGTATGTCTTGCCGTGCTTATCTGTGGTGACAATGGGATATCACGTGATCCACTTGATGTATGTTTTGGTGATCAACTTGCGGGTTCCGCCCATGAACCTATGCATAAGGGTTGGCACACGTTTTCATCTTGACTCTCCGGTAGAAACTTTGGGGCACTCTTTGAAGTACTTTGTGTTGGTTGAATAGGTGAATCTGAGATTGTGTGATGCATATCGTATAATCATACCCGCGGATACTTGAGGTGACAATGGAGTATCTAGGTGACATTAGGATTTTGGTTGATTTGTGTCTTAAGGTGTTATTCTAGTATGAACTCTATGATGGATTGAACAGAAAGAATAGCTTCATGTTATTTTACTACAGACTCTTAAATAGATAGAACAGAAAGGATAACTTTGAGGTGGTTTCGTACCATACCATAATCTCTTTGTTTGTTCTCCGATATTAGTGGCTTTGGAATGACTCTTTATTGCATGTTGAGGGATAGTTATATGATCCAATTATGTTATTATTGTTGAGAGAACTTGCACTAGTGACAGTATGAACCCTATGCCTTGTTTCCTAGCATTGTAATACCATTTACGCTCACTTTTATCATTAGTTACCTTGCTGTTTTTATATTTCTAGATTACAAAAACCTATATCTACTATCCATATTGCACTCGTATCACCATCTCTTCGCCGAACTAGTGCACCTATACAATTTACCATTGTATTGGGTGTGTTTGGGACACAAGAGACTCTTTGTTATTTGGTTGTAGGGTTGCTTGAGAGAGACCATCTTCATCCTACGCCTCCTACGAATTGATAAACCTTAGGTCATCCACTTGATGGAAATTTGCTATTGTCCTACAAACCTCTGCACTTGGAGGCCCAACAACGTCTACAAGAAGAAGGTTATGTAGTAGACATCAACCCACGCTTGCACCTCAGGCGAATCAACGCATCATGACGCGCCTCCACTGGGCCAATCATGGCCTGGGGACCAGCCACCCACGCGATTCTCCACCGAGCCGCGGGTCTACGTCTGGTAGGCCCTGTGCCAGTTGGCTGCTGCTGACCCGGACCCGGTCGGCTTGCTCAGATCCTCTATGGCACGCATCACGTCTCCAACTTCTCCTCCGGTCGCAGACGATCCGGTGAGTCTTGTAGGCGGTAGGGCGTCCTCAAGATCGCCGGGATTTGCTCCTCCTGAGTAGCATCTCGGATCTTCTGTGCCTGATCCTTATGCAGTGACTCGGCAGCAGATTTCTCCAGCACGCACACATCTTCGTGCATGGGTAATTGGACCAGTAAATTATAAAATCAAGTTTTGTTTCACTTGCTCAACAGGAGAACCAAGTACTTCTCGCGAATCATGTATTGATTGAAAGTGGAGAAAGGCCATGGAGGAAGAGTTTCAGGCACTTTAGAAAACTAAAACTTGGCACCTAGTTCCTGCACACCGAGGTAAAAATCTAATTGATTGCAAGTGGGTGTTTAGGATAAAGAAAAAGTCAGATGGCATGATAGACTGCTATAAAGCCAGACTTGTTGTGAAAGGGTTCAAGCAAAGGTATGTCATAGATTATGAGGACGCATTTAGTCCTGTTGTCAAGGCTGCTACTTTTCGTCTTGTTTTGTCCATTGTTGTATCAAGAGGATGGTGTCTCAGACAACTAGATGTACATAATGCGTTTCTTCATGGTGTTCTGGAAGAGGAAGTATATATGAAACAACCTCCTAGTTTTGAGGATAAGCATAAACCGTTTCATGTATGCAGACTTGATAAATCTGTGTATGGACTGAAGCAGGTTCCTAGGGCATGGTACTCTTGTTTGAGTTCAAAACCACAAACACTTGGTTTTACTCCTTCTTGATCTGAGACATCATTGTTCATTTATAATAAGTCAAAATACGTCCATATTTGTGCTTATATATGTTGATGACATCATTGTTACAAGTTCATCAAATGATGCAGTCACAACTTGTCAGTGCTTTCTCTGACTCTGTCTGGGCAAGATGTTTGGATGATAGACGATCAACATGTGGTTTTGCAGTATTTTTTGTGCCAAACTTAATATCATGGTGTGCAAGGAAACATGCTACAGTTTCAAGATCAAGCAGTAAAGCAGAATAAAAGGCATTAGAAAATGCCACAATAGAGATTATCTGGGTCAAATCTATGCTAAAAGAACTTGGGATAAGTCATATACAAACTCCATGCTTTTGGTGTGATAATCTTGGTGCCACCTATTTGTCAGCTAATCCTGTTTTCCATGCAAGAACAAAGCATATTGAGATTGATTACCACTTTGTCAGAGAAAGAGTTGCCAGCAAAGAACTGGAAATTTGGTTTGTGCATTCAGAATATCAGGTTGCAGATGGGTTTACAAAAGTATTGTCTACACGACCATTTGAGGAATTTAAACGTAACCTTAACTTGGTAAAGTTATGATTATGGGAGGGTGTTAAACATGCAGTATGTCACGTCTCAAATAGGTCTGGCAAACCACCTTATGCGGGGATCCAGGAGTAGTTAGGAGATAGACATTGTATTTTATCTTTGTACTCTTATCTCCATCTCTCTCGATCTCCTCCATGTAAATCTCTCTCTCACGGTTGATCTCCAACAGCAGCGTCTTATACCTCAAGTTAATATCAATACATAAATATGAGGGCCCCCATGTATGGGGGTTTGAGACGCTTCACATAAATCTGACAACCTTGACAGAATATTCCTTGATGTGATTTAAGCATGACATTGAAGTCCAGATCAAATGTTTAGCTAGTGGAACAACAACTGCTGTTTATGGTTTGTGTGTACGGGTTGGAGCAACCAGCCAGGGATATTTTTACCCAACATGGGTGTCGGTGTACCAAGATATAGGTATCTTAGTACCTTGACTTGTGCACAAGCAGTTGTAGCCTTCCCGCCAGCAAGGCTTGCCGGAGGGCTACTGCATACAAGACTCAAGTCACTGATATACAAGGCCGTGAAGAAGACCTCCCGACAGGTCATCAAGAAGTTGCCGGCAAGCTTCACACCGGCAAGCCAAGACCCAGCAAGCTCCTTGCCGGGAAGTTCCTCCTTCGCCCTTTTCGACCGCTCCACCTCATTGATCAACTGATGGCTTGTCAAGATTAGGTGTCGAGCGGGAAAGCAACTTGAAGAGGATTATCGGGATGCATGTCAACACATCGCATGCAGGCCAACTTTATTGACACCCTTCTGGTGGATGTGTCAAGATAGGCTCGTCCACGTCGATGCCACAGAAGGAGAGACACCTTTTGCTAAAGGATGGGTATCAGTTCATGGTGCATTAAATGCCCTTTTCCTAGTCCGACAGGATTTGGTTGGATAGCATCGAGACCACTATTCATAAGAGGCAATGACCGTGTTGCCACTATGTGACCCCTTTTTGTCTATAAAAGGAGGCCCATGGCTACCTTGGCCTGGGTCGACACTTTGCTCACGCTTACACGGTAGTTGCACCTTGATCGTACTTTTGCGGCAAGCTACGCTTGTAACTTGAGCCCCAAGTCAATCCACCCACAACAGGAGTAGGGTTTATGCCTTTACGGTGGCCCGAACCTGGGAAAAAGCTCATGTGTGAACTTGTTGGATTTTCTCTCTATGCTCATCGATCACCCCAGCCGAACTGCAAAGTGGTCACGATGGTCCCATAGATTGCCGTACCCCTTCTTTGGCACACCAGGCAGGGGGATCGCTTGTGCGGATCTACTCCAACAATTCTCGTGCAAGTTTATACATCTTCTTCATCCATGGCGCCAAAGAAGAAGAGCGTGATGGTGGGTGCACCGTCTCGCTCTAAGCTGTCAGCTACCGGTGACGGGAGTGGCCACTCGGCTTGGAGCTAGGATCCACGTGTCGCTATGTCGAAAGGCGACGCTGCGGCCCACTCATTGTGGCTACATCGAAGGACGGCGCCGCAGGGTCCTAGAACAACAGAACGACGGGGCGCACACTGAGGCCATCGCAAGATGGAAGCGAGGCGCCTCCCCGCAACACGTCGACCCTGGTCAGCGTCCAGGCAAGGAGCATGTGCACCCATCCCATGGTGCGCATGGCCTACCGTCACATCAAACTACTGACAAGCATCGATCGGTGCAGCAAGACAGAGATGGAGTTCCTTCTGGCCCGCACATAAGTCGAGTTGCATCTCAGTCCTTGCGCCCAGTCATGCCCACGTCAGCGGCGGAGGCATTGGCACAGGTCAAACTACTATTGAACTTTCCTCCAGCTCTGGAGAAGATGGATGAGTGGCGTGCCACCATCCAAAGCCTTGTGGGCTTCACCAACAATGATGGGGCCCGACCGAGAGGGCCCTCTCAATGGCAGCCAACAACGCTAGTATAAGGGGCTGGTGCGCGTACCGGGAATGGTGCACCAACTGTGCAGTCCCCTCCTCGGCAAGTACGACATAGCTAGTGGGTCGACGCCTGTGACAATATGTCTATGGCATCGTCCAATCCGCCACGCCGCCGGAATTGCCACCTAGACCAACGCGAGGTCCTCCACGACCTGCGTGCTGAGGATGCTCGAACCACCATCAAGCAGCGCCTGGAAGCGCGCTGATACGTCTCCAACGTATCTATAATTTTTGCTTGTTCCATGCTGTTATATTATCATTCTTGGATGTTTTACAATCATTTTATAGAAACTTTATATCATTTTTGGGACTAACCTATTGACATAGTGCCCAGTGCTAGTTGCTGTTTTTTTATTTGTTTTTTACTTCGCAGAATATCAGTACCAAACGGAGTCCAAACGTAGCGAAACTTTTTGGAGAATTTTTCTGGACCAGAAGACACCCAGTGGGCCAAAGAAGAACCAGAGGGGAGGCCCGAGGGGAGCACAACCCAGCAGGGCGCGCCCAGGGGGGTTGTGTCCACCTCGGAGCCTCCTTGCATCGCCTCTTCGCCCTATAAATACCCTAATATTCTAGAAACCCTAGGGGAGTCGACGAAAAGCAATTCCAGCCGCCACAAGTTCTAGAACTATGAGATCCAATCTAGACACCATCACAGAGGGGTTCATCATCCTCATGGGTGCCTCTCCGATGATTCATGAGTGCTCGATAGCGGTGGAGTAATAGTAGTAGATGAAGGCAGGAGTCGGTCTACTAATCTTGGATGTGATGCCTATATAATGATCATTGCCTGGATATCGTCATAATTATTTGATCTTCTATCAATTTCCCAACAGTAGTTTGTTTACCCACCGTGTGCTATTTTCTCGAGAGAAGCCACTAATGAAATCTACAGCCCCCGGGTATATTCTTTATCATATTTGCTTTGAGATCTATTTTTATTCGCTTTTATTTTCAGATCTACTATTCCAAAAATCCAAAAATACCTTGCTGCATTTTTATTACTTATTTTATTTCATGTTTTATAGAGAGCTATTTATCCAATCTACCACAAATCTATCTATCTTTTTATCGTGGGGGGATTGACAACCCCTCTTGGGTGTCGGGTTGCAAGTATTTGTTCTTTGTGTGCAGGTACCATTTACATAATGTTGCTTGGTTCTCCTAATGGATTGATACCTTGGTTTCATAACTGAGGGAAATACCTACCGTAGCTGTGCTGCATCATCCCGTCCTCTTTGGGGAAATACTAACACAGTTTCAAGCGACATCATGCACCATCGATCAGACGTGCGAGGAGGGACAATGGTGAATGAGCATGCATTGAGGTTCCTGCCCTACGATGTGGGATGCCCAGCGTTTACCTGTGAGCTGCGGCAAGTTCAGTGGCCCCACACCCTAGGTTTCAAGCCTAACATGTAGGAGAAATACGACGTCAAGCTTAATCCGATCGAGTTTCCCGAAATCTACACCATCGCAGTGCAAGATGCCGGTGGCAGAGAAGACAAGGTTCTCGCCAACTATTTTCCGTTGGCGCTCAAGCCTAACGTGAGATCTTGGCTGATGAACTTATCATAGGGCCCCATCTCTTCTTTGTCGGACTTGTGTCATGCGTTTGTAGGGGCCTACATCAGGGGCCATGAGCCTCTGGGGCAGCCTTGTTACCTCCACTTGATTCTATAGAAGGATGGCGAATCCCTTCGCAAATATGTCCAGCAGTTCAGCTGTGTGCACCATTGCACACCCGATGTGCACCCTGAAGCTGTGATTGCTTCATTCCACACGTATGTTCGCAACGTCGGATGCGGGATGAGTTGAACATCGAGCGAGTGAAGACCGTCAACGACTTGTACGCTTTGGCGGACAAGTGCACACGTGCTGAAGAGGGGTGGATACTTCCCAGGGAGGAGGCCAGAGCCGAGATTGATTCTGAGGATAATGACGCATCCACATCGAAGAAGACAGGCCGAAAGTGCAATCGCAAGCGCAAAGGCAAGGCAGTGATGCTAGTCGAGAGTTTTGGCAACTCAGATGCCGCCAAGAAGCCCAAGACTGGCAGCCCCGGCAAGGAGCTTGCCGGATGCGCTGGTTGTCAAGAGGCTGCGGCAGGCGAGAAGATGGGGGGTTCCGGCAAGCAATACTACAAGATCCACACACCAAGGGCCATGATCCCAATGACTGCCGGTAAGTGGAGCAGCTTGCCGAAAAGCAAAAGCAAGAGTACGAGAAGCATGACAAGGACAAGGGCTAGGATGGTGTTGGTGGATCCAGCAATAAGAACCGAGGTGGCTGTGGGGGACACCGTGCCAAGGTTCAACAGCAGAAGGAGAAGCCTGCTCGCGGCCGTGATAAGAAGGAGGGCAAGGATGACGGTGATGACATTGACGAAGAATCTGACGGACAGGAATTCCAGAAGGTTGTGGGGGCCATGTGTGTTGATGAGGTGTATCTTTGCACTCCTCTCACCGCTAGCTCAAGTAGTGGGCGCGTGAGGTCAATGTGGACGAGCCAACAATAGAGGCGCAAAAGCCGCTCAAGTGGTCTGACACACCCATCATTTTTGACACCGAGGACCACCCTAGCCGCACTACTATGGTCGGGTGTTTGCCGTTGTTGGTTTCTCCAACAATTCGCAACCTCAAGGTGACGAAAGTGTTGGTTGATGGTGGGGCCGACTTGAACCTGATCTCCCACAATGTGATCATGAGGCTGCAAATCTCTGATGGAGATCTCCAAGAAATGGGGACGTTTCAAGGGTCAATTAGGGGAGGAGCCATCCCACCGGCGAGATCACATTGTTGGTCACTTTTGGAACCGAACTAAACTATCGGACCGAGAAGGTCGTTTCAGCATCGTCAAGATACCATTGCCCTACAATGGGATTCTTGGTCGTCTGGCTTTGGCAAAGTTTATGGCAGCATTACATTACACCTATAACACTTTGACGATGTGGGGCCCGATGAGCATCATCACCATCCACTCCGACAAGAAGGGCGTAGTTATCTGCGCCAACAAGCTCTACTGGGAAGCAGTCATAGCGTCTGCCATCAAGGCACATGCTCCTACCGGCAAAGCCCCCGGGGGAGGAAAGAAGAAGAAGACCGACAAGACCTTTGATAAGGACTCCGAGAAGCGCACCTCTTCGGAGCATTGTGCACCTGTTGAGGACATGCCAGAGAGCTCTACCGGCAAGAGCAAGAAGATCAAGGTGTCACCACCTGCTACGAAGCAAGTCTCTGGAAGGGAGGATGGCACTGGCGGTACCTTTCCCATGAGTGCTACCCTGATGGCAAATAGAAAAGCGCGCTTGTTGGCTTCCAACGGGGGAATATTGATGTGTTTGCATGGCAACCATCAAATATCCCCAGTGTTCCCAGGGAGGTGATTGAGCACCACCTTGTCTTCTGCCCTAATGCGAGACCTGTCAAGTAGAAGGTCAGAAATCAGGCTTTGGAGTGGCAAGAGTTCATTGCCCAATAAATCCAAAAACTAGATACAACACGCTTGGTTAGAGGAGTGCTACACCCAACTTGGTTGGCAAATCCTGTGGTTGTTCATAAGGCAAATGGGAAGTGGAGACTTTGTATTGACTTCACCGACATAAACAAAGCATGCCTGAAGGACCCCTTCCCTTTGTCGCAGATTGATAAGATTGTGGACTCCACCGCTGGCTGTGACCCGCTTGTCGTGGTACTAAGTCTGACAGTAAGAATAGGGGGTACGTATGAGGAGGCAAGGCCCTAGCTATGTCGAGATTGTACACACAAGGTTTACGAGTTCAGGCCCCTCTCGGAGGAGGTAAAAGCCCTACATCTCGGTGCCCTGAGGCGGTCGACTGGAATGGGAGTGTGGGTTATAGGGGGTGCGAACCCTTGTCCCAGAGGAGGGGGTGGCTTATATAGAGTGCGCCAGGACCCTAGCCCACCTCCGTTACAGGGGTTCAATGTACATAAAGATAGGGCGTTAGTAGTAATGCCAGCTATAAAGTGTATTTAATGACCTTTAAGACTATGGAGTGAACGCCTGACCGTTGTTGTCCTGAGTGACTCCTGGTCTTCTGTAGGTCGAGTGGTTTCTTGTATAGTCGAATGGCTTCATCTTGGTCGAGTGATACCAGGAGGGAGGGGTACCCGAATGAGATGACTGGTCGAGTGGATTGCACTCGACGACTTCAATTGGTACTCTCTGTTGTCCTTTGAATGTCTTTGCTTCTAGGGTAGTGACCTTGGGTAGGGCGTATAGGTCAGGCCTATGACCCTACCCTAGGTTTATGACATCATCATTAGCCCCTGAATGGATTGAGGTCCGAGTGAAAAGAAGGTTGAAGTTAGCCTTGCCTTGACTCTTGTGCTTCACAAGTACCCATGCTGGATTGAAGGCCCATGCTGGAACTTCGGCTTTGTTTCAGTCGCCTTGATTGATTCAGAAGTTGTCGAGTGGATTTATACTGGCACTCATCGAGTGCTACTTTTGTGCAAAATCTTGGGCGCGACTGGTTGCTACGTATTCCGGATCTCACGGGATTCAAAATTTTGGGAAGTGCACGAGGCGGAGCGCGCCGCAGTAAGCGGGACGGATAGACAGGGGCGCCTTGATTTCTGCGCCACATTTTTCGCCATGTATCCGGCACGCGGTTGTTGCGGGATTTGAGAAGATCGCTCGGGCCCATGCGTCAGCCACTCAGAAGTGGGTTCTTGAAAGGCATCATGGCCGAGGCATCTGCACTATGCACATTCATTCTCCCTCTTCCTTCTCCGCTTCTCCACTGCATCTTTTTCCTCCGCCTTCGACACCGCCGCCCCGCCACCATTTTGAAGGACAAGATGGCAGCGCTAGAGTGCATGAAGAAGGCGACGGGGGCGGCGAAAGGCAAGAAGACGAATCGGGGTCGTCGTCGAGGTCCGCGCTGCCGTCGGGCTGGATCCAGGGCGATTAGATCCGATCTCCGCTCCGGCTAGAGGATTTGGAGGAGCTGGCTGACTCCGGTTTGATCGCTGCCGGGGCCGCAAGGCTGTTGGAGGGGGAGATGGAGCCTTAGCCGCGGTCAGGTGAGTGCGTCCTCCTTGCTACCCATGTCGACCATGGTTTCTCCCTTCCTCCGCATCCTTTTTTCCGGGGCTTCTTGAACTTTTTCGATGCTTAGCTCCACCACTTCTCTCCCAACACCATCACGCACCTCGCCGCGTTTGTGTCCATGTGTGAGAATTTCTTGGGTTGTCGACCGCACTGGGGTCTTTTCAAACACATCTTCACAATCCGCTCTCAGATCGTGAAGAAGGCGAATTCGAGTGACGAGAGGACGCACGTGATCCAGATGTGCAGGGGTCTGGGGATCCGGATGAGGAAGAGGATCGCTTTCCCTCCCATGACACTTCCTGAGTCGGTCAGGGGCTGGCAGTCGACCTGGTTCTACTGCCAGGATATTGCGACCCCCGGTCAGTCGATCGGTCTTCCCCCTTTTTCCTTAGATCGTGCTCATCAAACTTCTTCACTGAAAGTGACCACCGTGGAGAGGGTGGAAACGAACATGTTGGTCGAGAGGGTGGTCCAATTGGTCCATCAGGGTGTAACTGACATGGATTTGTTGGAGGCGTTTCTCAGTCGACGCATCCAGCCGCTCCAAGCTCATGACCACTCGGTGTGGATGTACTTAGGAGCCAATGACACCGCTTGAGTTCACCCAGAGGATGTTACGGATGAGACGGTGGCCCTGTGGCTGAAGGGCATTACAGGAAACAAGGATAACCCCAGGGGAGCTAGGAGAGTCGATCCATTCGACACCAACAACTAGCCAGACAAGGTCCGATCTTCGCTACCGAGTGTACTTCAATCTGTCTTGCAACTGTTTCTGAATCTGACTGATATTTGGTTGAATTCTTGTCTTGTAGGTTTATACTGAGATGTACTCAATGCCCAATGGTGAACAAGCCCTAGAGCAAGACCAGGAGGGAGAGGACAGCGCAGAAGAGAGCAGTGACTGGCAATCTCCAAAAGATGACAACAAGGAAGAAAGTGATGAGTCGAACGATGAAGAGGTAGTCGACTCACCACCTCGCTCAGAGCGTCGATCCAAGCGACTCCAAGATCCGGCGGGCGGGCGCGGCAAGACCGTGGCTCCGAGTACCCAAGTACACAAGCGCACTCGAACTTCGACTCCGGAGCTGATGGGGAAGATCGCCAAGCAACCCAAGGTCACCCCTTCAAAGGCTCGAAAGACCTTGCCCAAGATCAAGATGGACGTTCCTGTCGCCTCTGGGTGAGTGCTCTATCTTTGTGCGTTTTCTTCTACCGATTCATACTTCTGCTTTGACCAAGTGGATTATGAGCTTTTTCAGTGCTGCAACCTCTGCGACTTCCATGGATGTTGACAAGGCCCCAGGTGATGAGGAGGCTGATGACGCGGCCACTTCCAGAGTTGGTACATTCTTTCCAACTTGAATTTATTCTGCCGACTGGGTTGTTGGTCGATTGAACTTTCAAGGTTGTTTTTTGTTGCAGCTCCGCGGGACGTCATTGAGCTTCCGGATGATGATGAAGAAGTGCCTCTGATAGAGAGGAGAAGGAGGGGCAGGGCCTCAAGCAGGAAAACGAACGAGGGTCAGGTGCCTCAGTCGACATCGATGCCTGAGATAGTGGTCCAGCGATCCGGAGATCCGGCTCGGACCAATATTACCTTTGCCAATCCACTGTTGATTGACCATCCTTCGGGGTCGACTGTTCAGGCCTCTACCGCTCCAGTACAACTCCATGCTTTCGACCCTGTGACTGCTTTGACTGTACTGCCATCATCGCTCTTCATTGCATACCAGACTCCAGACGACCCACCAAGTGCCGCCAGGGAGGCCCTTCTCTAGGCAAACCTCGTGATGCACCAGATGAAGGTGGTGCATGAGGCCAGTCAGGTTGTCTACAGCGCCAGCACCGCTCTGCAAGCCAACGTCAAGGTTAGTTGGTTTCCGACTTGTAACTTGAGTAGTGATAGTTGTGACTGTTTCTTCACTACCCATACAGTGTCCTTGGGTGAGCGTTTTGGAACCTTTTATGTGCATCTATCACGGGTTTGCATTTCACATCCAATCACCCACTAGGGTGTTTCTGACTTAGAGCTGAATAGTTCTTCCACTTGAGTCGACCAGGTTGAGTTGAGTGTTTTTCTGAACTAGCGGGGACACGCAGAGTGCACCCACTGGGTGTAGTCCCCAAGACCGTGGTCGACTGCTGGTAGTCGGCTGGGGTATGAGAATCCCTTTTTTTACTCTTGTTGGGCAGACCATGCCGAGTGTAAAAGCGGACCAGTGGGGGCACACCAAGTGCACCCACTGGGTGTAGTCCCCGAGACTACTGTTGAATGTTTGATTCAACAGTAGTCTTAGAGCAACTTTCGCTGTGATTGACTTTTGTTTCCGTCGGCTAACATATCTTATTTGCTGATTGCAAGTCTTGTGATCTTGGAGCCCAATTTTCTGAACTAGAGAAGAAGCAGATTATCCTCAACCTTGATCTGGAACTGGCCAAGAAGAACCTCAAGAAGGCCCAGGATGAAGCAGCTACCATGGGAGGTAACCATTCGTCGACTGTCAACCTTATGATTATGTCTCCCTTTTTTTCTTTTAGTCTCTTTGAAACGAGCGACTCCACTCAAACAGATGTGCATAGTGAAAACCGTCAACTCCAAGCTCGTCTGAAGAATGTTATTTCTTTAGAGAAAATGAAGCAGGCTCTAGAGAAGAAGGATCAAGATCTTGCCGCAGCCCAGGAGGAGGCGCGAGAGAAAACGACACTTGCGGACAAGAAGTTGGCCTCAGTCAACAAGTTGGAAGGGGAGAACTCCAAGTTGAAGACTGCCGTTTCTGAAGCCAACCAGTAGGTTGCGCGACTAAAGAAGGACAAGGAAAGCTTGACTAACGAAGTTGGAAGTCTCAAGGCCAAGAAGAGCGAATTGGAGTCTTATCTAGGGCAGCTTGCTGTGAAGTTGGTCTTGAAGCTTGAAGGTATTTCCTCTTGTTCGTCTGATTTGTTGATGTCGACCGACACGTCTTGTTAAACTGTCGATTCACTGCTTCTCCGACTGTGCAGAACTTTGTGAAGACTTCGAGGCGGAAACTGGGCGGGTCGAGACATGTCTTGACCCCATAAACTCTCCTGTCAAAGATGATGTTGTGATGAATGTGCTGCGGTTGGAGTCTCGCCTGGACAGTGCTGTGGATTATCTCGCTCGTCTGAAGGCGGCAATGACGCGGATTGATGCTGAACTCTGGCCTTAGACGGAACTCTCACAGGATCTCGAGTCTCTGATGACTCGACTGAATCAAATCCCTGGTCGAGTGGAAGAATGGAAGAAGTCATCTGCTCGTTGTGGTGCCGATGTCGCTCTGTCATTGGTCCGAGTGCACTGCAAGGATGTCAAAGAAGACAAGCTGGCGACTCTCAAGGTTGCCAACACCAAGAAGCCCAGCTTCCAGTCTTTTATGGACACCTTCCTTGACACCGCCACTCACATCGCAGACAGGATCGACCTTGACAACTTTTGCGATCCAACAAGTCCTCCTCCTGCCAAGTGAACAAACATTATGCCCCACCTTTATTTTCCTCAGAATGCTGAGTGGTTATGTAACCGTTAAACTCTTTCAGGCTTCGTGCCTGAGTACTTCTGCCCATTGTGGTTCTGAACTTTTGCAGGATTCATCTGAACTTGGTTTCCTTTGAATACCATGGCTTTTGCCTTTATCGCTTTTGAATGTCTTTCGATTCTGAGTGAACTAGATCTTTTCACGAGTGGGTCTGACGATGTGCTTATTCGACACCTCGTCGTCCTTGCGGATCAGGATAGAGAGTACATTGTACTTGTGGCGCAGCTCAGACGCGGTGTTCATTCGACACCTTGTCATCCTTGCGGATCGGGATGGAGCACATGTTGTATTTGTGACGTATCTCAAAGGATCTTTGTGACTTAGGCGAGTACGGGGTCGCCGCTAAGCCCCCGAGTGGGAGGATTGCTCTCCACTCGGAATGTTTTTTAACTTAGGCGAGTACGGGGTCGCAGCTAAGCCTCCGAGTGGGAGGATTGCTCTCCACTCGGAACATTTTTTAACTTAGGCGAGTACGGGGTCGCAGCTAAGCCTCTGAGTGGGAGGGTTGCTCTCCACTCGGAACGTTTTTTAACTTAGGCGAGTACGGGGTCGCAGCTAAGCTCCTGAGTGGGAGGATTGCTCTCCACTTGGAAGGTTTTTTTAACTT
>NC_041387.1:139045052-139062106 GCF_002162155.2 Triticum dicoccoides | reverse complement strand
GCAGATAAGCCCCCGAGTGGGAGGATTTCTCTCCACTCGGAATGTTTTTTTTAACTTAGGCGAGTACGGGGTCGCAGCTAAGCCCCCGAGTGGGAGGATTGCTCTCCACTCAGAACATTTTTTAACTTAGGCGAGTACGGGGTTGCAGCTAAGCTCCCGAGTGGGAGGATTGCTCTCCACTCGGAATTTTTTTCTAACTTAGGCGAGTACGGGGTCACAGCTAAGCCCCGGAGTGGGAGGATTGTTCTCCACTCTGAATGTTTTTTAACTTAGGCGAGTACGGGTCACAGCTAAGCCTCCGAGTGGGAGGATTGCTCTCCACTCGGAATGTTTTTTAACTTAGGTGAATCAGGTTCGCGGCTAAGCCACCCACTGGGGGATTCAGACACAAATGATTACGGGGAATCAATCATTAAGATACTATAAAAGTCTTGTCTTTGGAAAGCAAACTGAAGTACTCTTATTACAACTCGTCAGGTCAAGTGATTTTAGGTATAGAAAGGACGAAGCAGCTCTGCGTTCCATGCACGTGGCTCGTCCATGTTCTTGGCTACATTGTAGATGTGGCATGCTCCATTGTGAAGCACCTTGGTGATGATGAAGAGACCTTCCCAGGCCGGAGCAAGCTTGTGAGGCCGTTTCTGATCCACTCGGAGCACAAGGGTTCCTTCCTAAAATGCTCGACCTCTGACATTATGAGCATGGAATCGACGCAGATCTTGCTGATAAATGGTCGACCGGATCAAAGCCATCTCGCGTTCCTCTTCCATGAGATCAACTGCGTCTTCGCGTGCCTGCTCTGCTTCAGCTTCTGAGAAGAGTTCCACTCGGGGGGCATTGTGCAGCAAGTCACTCGGAAGCACAGCCTCGGCGCCGTACACCAAGAAGAAAGGGGTTCGGTTAGTCGACCGGTTCAGTGTCGTTCTCATCCCCCTTAGGACGGACGGTAATTCAATCACCCAAGCTCCAGCAGTGTGCTTGAGGTCGCACATCAGTCGGGGTTTTAACCCTTGAAGGATCAAACCATTCACTCTTTTTGCTTGCCCATTCGACTGCGGGTGTGCAACGGACGTATAGTTGACCCGAGTGCCTTGGGACACACAGAATATCTTCAACTCATCAGAATCAAAGTTGGAGCCATTATCTATGGTAATGCTGTGAGGGACTCCGTATTTGAATATCAACTCCTTGATGAAACTGATGGCAGTGCGCGTGTCAAGGTTTTTGATGGGCTTCGCTTCGATCCACTTGTTGAACTTGTCGACTGTTACACGAAAATGGGTTAAACCACTTCTGCCTGTCTTGAAGGGTCCAACCATATCTAATCCCCAGACTGCAAACGGCCAGACGAGTGGAATAGTCTTCAAGGCAGACGCAGGCTTGTGGGACATAGAATTGGCAACCTGCGCACTTGTCAACTATATCCTTTGCCATCTCATTTGCTCGAGGCCAATAGAATCCCACTCGGTATGCTTTGGCCACGATGGTCCGAGAGGACGCATGGTGACCACAGGTCCCCAAGTGGGTATCGTTTAGGATCATTCGACCTTCTTCCGGGGTGATGCAGCGCTGAGCCACTCCTGTGACACTTTCTCTGTAAAGCAGTCCTTTTATCATTGTGAAGGCTTTGGATCGACGGAATATGTGGCGAGCTTCATCCTCATCCTCTGGGAGCTCCTGCCTGAGAATGTATGCGATGTACAGTACCGTCCAATGGGGCGTGATCACCAAGACTTCCATGATCAAGTCGACCACGGCTGGAACCTCAATCTCAGTCGGGTCGGTTGAACTTATTGGTTGCGGAAGCTCTTCCTTGAAGGGATCTTCTTGTATTGACGGGGTATGGAGATGCTCCAAGAACACGTTGCTGGGGATAGGCTTCCGAGTGGAACCTATCATCGCTAGATCATCAGCAACTTGATTCTTGATTTGTGGTATGTGGTGGAGCTCTAACCCCTCAAACTTCTTCTCTAGCTTTCTCACTACATTGCAATAACCGGTCATTGCGGGACTCCTGACGTCCCATTCCTTCATTACTTGATTAACCACTAAGTCTGGGTCGCCATAGACCATCAAGCGCCGGACACCGGGTGAAATGGCCATACGCAACCCATACAATAGTGCCTCATACTCAGCTTCATTGTTTGAAGAATCAAAGTGAATCTGGAGGACATAACTAAGCTTGTCTCCTCGTGGGGACACTAAAACCACTCCTACGCCAGAGCCATTCAACATCTTGGATCCATCAAAGAACATGGTCCAATGTTCCGACTGAATCTGAGTCGGCTGCTGTTGTTCTATCCACTCTGCGAGGAGATCTGCAATTGCTTGAGACTTGATGGCCTTCTTTGCCTCAAACTTGATATCTAAAGGAAGAAGTTCAATCACCCATTTTGCCACTCGACCAGTTGCATCTCTGTTATTCAGAATTTCTGACAATGGAGCATCACTGACGACTGAAACTAAGTGATCAGAGAAATAGTGTGCAACCTTCTTCGTGGTCAGGTAAATCCCATAAACAAGCTTCTGATAGTGAGGGTATCTCTGCTTGGACGGGGTTAAGACTTCTGAAATGTAATACACAGGGCGCTGAACTTTGAAGGCTTTGCCTTCTTCTTGCCGCTCGACTGTGAGCATTGTGCTAACAACTTATCCCGTGGTTGCGATGTAAAGCAGTAAAGGCTCCTTGCTAACTGGAGCAGCAAGCACCGGCTGGGTGGAAAGTAGGGCTTTGAGCTCTTCAAACGCTGCTTCAACTTTGTCATTCCACTCGAACTTGTCAGACTTCTTCATCAGTCCGTAAAGAGGCAGTGCCTTTTCACCGAGGCATGAGATGAATTGGCTCAATGCAGCCAAACAACCAGTAAGCTTATAAACATCATGCCCACACACTGGGCGCTTCATTCGGAGGATTGTGCCAATCTTGTCTGGATTCACGTCGATTCCTCGTTCGGAAACAAGAGAACCAGTAACTTTCCACCGGGGACTCCAAATGTGCATTTTGATGGATTGAGCTTGATATCGTACCTTCTTAAATTGGCAAAGGTTTCAGCGAGGTCAGTTAGCAGGTCAGAACCTTCGCGTGACTTAACCACTATGTCATCCATGTATGCTTCCACATTCCGACTGATTTGAGTGAGCAGGCACTTCTGAATCATGCGCATGAATGTGGCACCAACATTCTTGAGGCCAAAGGGCATAGTAAAATAGCAAAGACACCCGAACGGGGTGATGAAAGCTGTCTTTATCTCATCAGGTCCATACAGTCGGATCTGATGGTACCTGGAATAAGCGTCCAGAAAGGATAGTCGTTCACATCCCGCAGTCGAGTCGACTATCTGGTCGATGCGGGGCAGAGGAAAATGATCTTTCGGGCAGGCGTGATTGATGTGCTTGAAGTCAATACACATTCGAAGTGATTTATCTTTCTTGGGAACCATAACAACATTGGCGAGCCACTCAGAGTGGTATATCTCGTGGATGAACTCAGCGGCCAGAAGCCGAGCCACCTCCTCGCCAATTGCCTTTCTCTTCTCCGCGGCGGACCGATAGAGATGCTCCTTAACGGGTTTTGCCTTTAGGTCGACTCACAAGCGGTGCTCGGCCAGTCCCCTGGGTACACCTGGCATGTCAGATGGCTTCCATGCAAAGATGTCCCTGTTCTCATGGAGGAACTGGATGAGCGCTACTTCCTATTTGCTGTCGAGTGTCACTGAGATATGGGTTGGAGCATCATTGGGGTCGGTCGGGTGAACGTGGACTGGTTTGGTCTCGCAGGCCGACTGAAATGCGGACTCCGAGGCAGGCCTCTTGGCATGCAGCAAATCACTCGGATCTGCAGTTTTCTGGTACTCTAGAAACTCTACTGCCGCCATCTGCTCATCTGCTATCTTTGCACCGTCCTAAAGACAGTCTTCTGCTCTTTGATGGTTAACGGAGACCGTCATCACGCCTCTGGGGCCAGGCATCTTCATCTTGAGGTACACATACAGTCGAGCCATGAAGCTAGTATAGGAAGGTCTGCCCAAAATGGCATGATAGGCACTCTGGAAATCCACAACCTCAAATGCAACTTTTCCTTGTGGTAATTCTTCTCATCGCTGAAAATCACGTCAAGAGTGATCTGACCGACTGAGTCGGCTTTCTTTCCTGGGATGACTCCGTGGAATCGCATGTTGCTCTCGCTAAGCTTGGACATCGGAATGCCCATTCCTTTGAGGGCCTCAGTGTATAGGATGTTCAGACCACTGCCACCATCCATCAAAACTTGGTTAGTCGGGTGCCCCCAACGACTGGGTCGACCACCAGCGTTTGCCGCCCAGGGGTAGCAACGCTTGGCGGTTGGTCGGACTAGTCAAATGTAATAGGGGTTTTTGACCACTTCAAATACTTTGGTGTTGCCGAAGCAACCATGTTCACCTCTCTGTTAATGACCTTCAGTCGACTTTTGCTCTCGAGATCAGCAAAAATCACCAAGGTGGCATTAACATTGGGGTAACCACTATCATCATCTTTGTCTTCCTCCTTATCGGACTCTTTGTCCTTTTCACTGGGTTGGCTTTCTCGGAAGCTCTGGATTAGGAGTCGACATTGTCGAGTCGTATGCTTGGGGAGAATCAGGTTCCCCTACTCATCCTTCTTGGTGTGAATATGACACGGCAAATCCATCACATCATTTCCTGCTTGGTCCTTCACTTTCTTAAGGATCCAAGGCCCTTTTGGCTTCCACTTGAACTTTCCTTGATTCAACACCTTTGCCTCGGCAGGACCTGCTACCTCAGTCTTTTGCTTCTGCTTCCGAATGGAATTTCCTCCTCCGGTGTCCTGGGCGACTGGTCTGTTCTTACCACTCCGGAGTCGGTCTTCTTCTTTGCCGTTAGCGTACTTGGTGGCAATATCCATCATCCGAGTCAGGGACATATCTCCGGTCCGACTGAACTTTAGATTGAGCTCTCTGTAGCGAACACCTTCCTTAAAGGCACAGACTGCTTGGTGATCTGACACATTCTCCATTGTATGGTGCGGAGTGATCCATCTCTGGATATAGTCTCTCAAGGTTTCATTCAGTTTCTGCACGCAATGCTGCAACTCTGGTAGACCAGCAGGTCTCTTGCAGGTGCCCTCAAATGTTCTGGTAAACACTCGAGCCAACTCATCCCAACTCAAAAAGCTCCCAGGGGTCAGCTGATTCAGCCAGGCCCTGGTAGAACCTTCAAGCATCAGAGGGAGGTGCTTCATGGCCACCTCATCGCTGCCGCCACCAATGTGCACGGCCACTCGGTAGTCTTCAAGCCAAGTGTCGGGCTTTGACTCTCCTGTGAACTTACTGATGCCAGTCGCCAATCTGAAGTTATGAGGGATCTCAAAGGCTCTGATGGCTCTTCCGAAACACCCTGGGCCGGAAACATGGACCCTGCTTCCACTGGGCCTGTCTCTATCCAGCCCTTCTCTATATGCTCTGTTTCGGTCGACCAAACCCTGCACAAGGACTGACCTTGCGTTGAAGCCAGGATCTTTGGGGTGGACTGGAACTCTGTGGTCATTTCCATACGGACGCCTATCATCATACTGCCGGGGCGCGTATGACCAATCCCTCGGAAGGGGCAAAGGCGCTCGACGGTGGTTGTCGCGGGCATACTCATGATCATACTCTCCATGAGCTCTTCCCAGGTGCCAATCCCAGTGGTGATCACGATCTTCAGGCCGCAAAGGCGACCTAGGACTATGTGCCGACTAAACGGTGTCTGCCCTTACTGATCTGCTGTGGATTCTGTTACACGACTGGGACACGGAGGAGTTTTGGTCTCCCGTTGCTCGGAGCAGCGCCCTGATCTGTTCAAGCCTCATCCAGCCTCTGAACAGGACGGCTAAATGGACTCTGCGATACACGCAGCAGCTGCAAGATTCTGAATCGGTGTGCAGAATACCTGAGTTTCCGATGGAAACAACTGCCGTGGACGTCCACTGGACTCGGGGATCAGTCGATGCGCGCGCTCGTCGAGAGAATGTTGGAGATTCTCCAAACAAGTGCGCTCAGCTAGCATGGCCAAGCGCACTGCCTCCAAGGCGCGAGCCTCGACAGTTTCCCCTATGATGAGGGTCTGGAGAGCCTCCATGTTGCGGCAGTGTAGCTCCTCCCTCTACTGCGAGCTGAGAGGTTGGGGCCGTACTCCTCATGGTCGAATGACGGGCCGTCGCCGCCCCCGTTGCTGCCGCTGCAACGAAAACCAGGTGGGCTGCGATGGGAGTCGACCATGAGGACTTCCGCCGTGGGGTCACAACTCCCGCTCTCGGAAAATGTGTCTGCGAAATCAGTCAACAAGTCGACTAAACCGTAGTGAAATACGTCGGGCTCGATCACCACGACTTGGGGGTGAACGCCTGACGAGCCACCGCGTGCTTCACCCACTGCTGGAGCCGTGATCGACCAGACCGCTTGCGGCGGCGTCCAACAGAGTGAGACAACGACGCGTGGACTGACTGGTACGGGGTCGACGACTGCCGAAGGAGGACGCCGCAGGCACTCGCGTGGAAGTGCGATTAACCACGGATCGGGAGAGCTTCGACGTCGAGGGCGGCCTCCTAGAGCTAGGCGGAGTTGTCGGCGATGAAAGTGAGCATGCCGAGTCAGAACTCGCGGCCCATGACCAAACCGCTGCCGGAAACCATGTTGATGAAGATTGAAGAAAATGCAACCTCACCGGAAGTTGCTAAGACGCTTTTCCCCATGGTGGGCGCCAACTGTCGTGGTACTAAGTCTGACAGTAAGAATACGGGGTACGTATGAGGAGGCGAGGCCCTAGCTACGGCGAGATTGTACACATGAGGTTTACGAGTTTAGGCCCCTCACGGAGGAGGTAAAAGCCCTACGTCTCGGTGCCCTGAGGTGGTCGACTGGAATATGGGAGTGTGTGTTACAGGGGGTGCGAACCCTTGTCCCAGAGGAGGGGGTGGCTTATATAGAGTGCGCCAGGACCCCAGCCCACCTCCATTACAGGGGTTCAATGTACATAAAGATAGGGCGTTACTGGTGATGCCAGCTATAAAGTGTATTTAATGACCTTTAAGACTACGGAGTGAATGCCTGACCGTTGCTGTCCTGAGTGAGTCCTGGTCTTCTGTAGGTCGAGTGGTTTCTCGTATAGTCAAATGGCTTCATCTTGGTCGAGTGATACCAGGAGGGAGGGGTGCCCGAGTGAGATGACTCATCAAGTGGATTGCACTCAACGACTTCAATTGGCACTCTCTGTTGTCCTTTGAATGTCTTTGCTTCTAGGATAGTGACCTTGGGTAGGGCGTATAGGTCAGGCCTATGACCCTACCCTAGGTCTATGGCATCATCACCACTCTCCTTTCTTGATTCCTACTTTGGTTATCATCAGATCTTCATGGCCAAGGAGGATGGGGAGAAGACGACATTCATTACTCCATGTGGTACGTACTATTTTTTACGCATGCCTTTCAGATTAAAGAGTGTCGGAGCAACGTTTGCAGGGGTTGTGCAAGTTGGTAAGAGACATATGGAAATTTGCGCAAGATCAACTTAAAGCTCAACCCTGAGAAGTGTGTGTTTAGTGTTCCATTCAGCAAGCTTCTCGGGTTCTTTGTATCTCAACATGGAGTTGAAGCCAACCCGGACAAGATCAAGGCGATTGAGCAGTTGGAGGCACCAAAGCGTGTCAAGGACGTGTGGTGTCTTGCTGGTTGCATGGTAGCTCTAAGCAGGTTCATCTCTAAGCACTACAAAAAAAGACACATCCTGACATTCTGGGCCGAACGAATTTTTTTTGTCATGCTTATGACACTTCTATGATGAAAATTATGACAAAACCATGTATCATCATAGATGTGGTGGGCTCCTACTTCTATGACAAAAAATCATGACAAAAAATGGGCTTTTCGTCCTGGGCGGGCTGGGGACGCACCTGCATGACATTCTTTGGGCTGTCCATCACAGAAAAAATCATGGTAGAAGCGAGGGTGAGGAAAATAACGGGGAGTTACCGGTTATAGTGGGTGGTCGGGGCTGAGCGATGCATGGAGGGATTGCACGTTTCTCCCATACACGTACGCGCGTGGGTGCGAGCCCTTGGGTTCTAACTGAACCCGAGTGAGGCGTCGCTTACTGAACACGTGCCGTTGCTGCCGTTCGTTGCCTCCATGTACACGAGTCCCGGCCATAAGTATGCGCGAGTAGGCTTTTGAGACCCCACCCATATGTACGTATGTGGGTGTATTTTTTGGCATGTGGTTGTACGTACATGTACACGGTTTAGAAGGGACTTCCTGAACTGCTACGTCGAGGGCTCTACTACTACACGTGCTGCTGCTTGCTCAGCCATGGTTCATTGTTGTAGAGAGACCGATCGACCAGTATGTACATACACGTTCACGACCAGAATGACAATGCTACGTACGTTTGGACCAGGTGGGTCCCGGCTGTCCGGGAGGATAAGGAAGCACTTCCTTGCATGCGAAGTTATTGATGGTGGGTCCAAGTTGTCAGGGGAGGATTCATTTTTTCGCGCCTAATATGAAGGCCCTTTCCTTCCGTTTCGAAGATATAACTGGTGGGTCCCATCTATTAGGGGGAAAACATTTTTTTGCAAAATACAGAGGCCCTTTCAGTAGGTTCCTGCTATCAGGTGGAGGAATCATTATTTTGCGCGTAATAAGGAGGCACTTCCTTGCTGCAGACATGGACCCAGCTGTCAGCCTCTCCACGTACAGTCCTCTTTCGATGTAAGTCGTTCCTTGACCACGTTGACCACGCCGCGCCGTGAGCTCCAAGGCGGTGGACGACGACGAGGCCTAGGAAGGGAATGACCTAGAGCCGGGGAAGACTCGGTAGTTGTTTCCCATGCGGAGGGGCGTACGAGGGTTTACTGGTTGGGCTGCAGTGTGAGGCTGCCCTCGCCGTAGAGTAACAACAGGTCTGGGTGGGTGCAGGGATGGCCAGGACACCGATGGGAGTAGGGTGGGACAGTGAGGCGTGGACAGCAGCAGAGCCAGCCATGGGAGGCAGGAGCAGGCGGCACGACCGACGCTGGTTTGGGCGGATGGAGCAAGAAGACCAGAGGTTGAAGAAGCACTACGACCATTGGATGGACATCGTAAGGTCACTGAAGAAGCACAAGTCAGCCTCCAACTATGGTGGGTCCCAGATAGCAGGGGGAGTATTCATTTTTTGTGCGTAATAAGGAGGCACTTCCTTCTGTCCGAAGATATAGCTGGTGGGTCTAAGCTGTTAGCGGGAGGAACATTTTTTTCACGAAATGTAGATGCCCTTCCAGTGGGTCTCTGCTGTCAGGTGGAGGAATCATTATTTTGCACATAATAAGGAGGCACTTCCTTGCGTGCGGCTGTGGACCCAGCTGTCAGCCTCTCCACGTACAGTCCTCTTCCGCTGGATGTCGTTCATTGACCATGTTGACCATGCCGCGTCGAGAGCACCAAGGCGGTGGATGATAGCGAGGCCTATGAAGGGAACGACCCAGAGCCGGGGAAGATTCATCAGTTGTTGCACACGCGGTGGGAAGTATGGGGGTTCACTAGTTCGACTGCTGTCACCAGAAAATAATAGGAGGTGTGGGTGAGTAGAGGAATGGCCTGGCCAGCGGGTGAGTAGGGTGGGGCGGTGCGGTCTACGCGGTAGCACAGCCGACCACAGGAGGAGGGAGCAGGCAGTCTTGCCGGCGTTGGTTTGAGCGACTGGAGCAAGAAGAGCAGAGGTTGAAGAAGCATGGCGGCCGTTGGATGGACATCCAACAGTCACTGCTCTCGTGTATTGACTAAGTTGGCAGGGCCTTGCATGCGCGTCAACCTTTTTTAAGGAAAGCATATGCGTCAACCTATAGTAGGCGCACAAGTCAGCCTCAAATCTGTGGAAAACAGCATACATCCCATCTTATTATTTCTAATAATTTACAGCCCATTTGCTAATTCTTAAGGATTTTTTTGGAGCCCATATTCTTTTTGTTAGCATTACATCCCATATTGTGGCCACGGTTCAGAATTTCTATGAAATTCTGCATATTCGGTGCGGTCCGAACTGTTTTTAATCCCGAAATTTCGAGTCACGTTCAAACAAAAATGATAAAATTATATCAATTTAAAATCCAACATTATTTTCCCCACAAAAAACAATTAAATTTGAAATGTCAAAATCTTTAAAAATTGGTATTTGAAACTAATTGCCGGTTTGCTATGTTTATAAATTTACATCCCATTTTTTACTACTTCATTTTTCGGGCAAGCAAATACATCGCTCTCGTCTTGAAAGATTTGCAGCCCAGTAGGGCTGAGAAAGCAAGTAGGCGTCTATGGGGTATTTCTTTAAAAGAAGTAGAACTGGGCTAGCCATTTTTAGCAAGAAAAAAACACAACTGGGCTCATGATGTAATAAACATAAAATAAAACCCTGGCTAGACGGGCCACAGCCCCCGCACAGCCCCGTTGTTACCCTCATCCATCTCTAAATCTAGTAAATAACAACTGCTTGTTCCTAAAAAAAGTAAATAACAACTGCGCGACCTGCTGGGTCCCTGGTGTCAGCTGCTCATTGTGTAATTCTCTCGTTTATTGACTATGTTGACAATGGCGTGGGACCCAAATGTCCAACCATTAGGAGGAACCATTTTTGGGGGCTTGTAACAACGAGGCACTTGCTTGCGTACTGCCATGACCTTGGTGGGTCCCTACTGTCATCCTCACCATGTACAGTCATCTCCTTATTCCTCTCGATTGTTGACCACGTTGACAATGCTAGATGGTGGTGCACCGCGCACGACGAGCAAACCAAGGCGGAGGATGATGATGAGGCCTCGGACGAAACGAACAGGAGCCATGGAATATACGCTAGTCTAGTCGCAGGCGGAGGGGAGTATGAGGGTTGACTGGTTCGGGTGCGGGTGCGTGTTGGGCCTGACGTCACCGGAGAATAACATGATGTGTGGGGGAAGAGAGGGATGGACTGGCCAACATTCGAGGGTACGGTAGGGCAGCGGAGGCGCAGCCAGCCGTGGGAGGCGGGAGCAGGCGAAACCGACGGGGTTGTTTGGTTTGCACAGTTGGAGGAAGAAGACAAGAGATAGATGATACACGACAGATGTTGGATGACAATCCAACGGCTGGTAGGCAGAATCGTTTGTTGACTAGTAAGTCGACACCACCTTGGATAGGCTTTTCCTTCGTGGGTCCCAAATGTCAGAATCCAAATCTGTCATGGCCATGCTGCCTTTCTTATGAAAATTTACAGCCCATTTGGTGTGCTAGTTCAAAATAGGTTTGTGGGTGCTGGTGGAGGCTAATCACTTGGGTTCTGTAATGCAAAGTGAGCTCAAGCAGCCGACGAGTGATGTTATTTCCCTTGGTTGGGATTTGTTACAATATTTCTCTCTTAATTAAACAAATGGCAAGCCATTTGCCTTGTTTCAAACAAAATATGACAGTCAAAGCCGAGTTGAAACCCAGATTACAAACTGTACAAAAGAACGAGGGTTAGTTGTTCATCAGGTTTAGACAAAATCCAGACTGAACATGCATGGCAATAACATCTAACCCAACCACTGTTTTTGGCAGTCACAAACAAATGGGTCGGTCTGGTCCATAAAATCAACATCCCGTGCCAAAAATTTTACTGGCATATGATGACAAGTTGTTGTAAATAGAAGCCGAGCACGTTCAGAAGCCCATTTTTTGACCTCAAACTTCTTCTTTTGCTGTTCAACATATCCATCCGTGACAAATCTCTTGTTGGAAAACTTAAGCCTCATGGACAATAGTAACCTCACATTCAACAGGAAGAATGTGACGAAGTTTCTGTTTGCCTGATTGGATGCATAACCTTCCATCGTTATTGTCCTCAAATGAATGTCATGAGAACTGAGAAAATCCTGGTGCTTATTAGGCCACCGATTGGTTATATGTTTTTCTCCATCTGCTTCTGCCTACGTAGACATGAAGATTGAAAACAGGTAAGGTTTAAAAAAAGAGTATGTTGATAGAGCGTCAACCGAAAGATAATTCTAGTACAATATATATGGGCTTTCAATATGCATGAAATAATCACCTCTATATACAAATTCTCCAGACATGGAAAGCATCGCAGCAAGCCAATAATTTTGTTCAGATCAATACTAAATCCAACACCATTGATAGGCTATCGATGGACGAACTCTTCATTGAGCATATAACATAATATTAGTATCCAAAGTGTACTCCAAGATGATATAAAACTTATGCACACAAATGAAAAATGCAGCTTGTGATTACAAAAGTGTAGATGATAATATACAACACCTGATTAAGTGTGAAGCCAAACACCATGTTGTGATGTACAAACAGATCACGAATTACACCCAAGGCCTCAAGTTTAGGTGCAGAGACGATAGTTATTTGCGAAGGTTTATAACAATAATCAAGGAGCAACCTTTCAAGTGAAGGGGCATCTTCGATGATGAGTTGTTGTCCTTCAAAATAAATTCCAATGCTTTTAAGGTGAGGCAACTTTATTTGGAGATAATGGATATAGATTTCTGATATGAAAACAAGTAGCAAGCGCTCCAAGACAGGGCAACCGGATTAGATGATGTTGTGTAGTGAGGCCTCTAACAGGCCAAACCACCACAAGGAAAAGTCTTGTTAGCAGTGGGAATCGAATCATTAGTACCAGATTGTATGGTAGATGGCACTGGGCTATGGTGAGGGTGTGGAGAGTGGAGGAAAACCACGGGATGGACAACGGTGGTGTGGGCACAAATACATGGAGTTGGTATCGCGGCATATATTTTCACTACTAGGGAAAACTCTAGTAGTAGCATGGATTTAATGCCCACTAGTAGCACGGGACACCGTGCTAATAGTAAGGCGCTACAGCTATTACTTAGCAGTAGCGCGTGCGACACACGCTACTGCTAAGACATATAGTCGCAGCGTCTGTTCACTCCCGTGCTACTGCTAATCTAGCTAGTAGCAGCGTGTTTACTATCCATCGCTACTACTATTCTTTTTTCATTTTTCATTTTTAGTGTATTTATACGCTGTTATACAAATTTTGGTACAATACCAATTATGAGGTTTATATCATTATGTACATAACCGTGTGTCAAATGAAGGTGGATTAGGTTCAAGTGGAGGCAACATGTGGTGCATGTCAAAAGTATACTGCTAATCCAAACTTGATATAGTTTGGACTAGTGGTACTTTCGATGTGCACCACATGTTGCCTCCACTTGAATCTAATCTGCCAGCACAAACTATTTAATCATCATCATAGTCATTACCATCAACAATGCTATTTAATCATCATAGTCATAGTGTAGCACATCATCATCTTCAAACTCATTCTAGCTAGCTAATCACCACCAACACTAGCCGCGATAGCTATCTAATCACCACCAACACTAGCTAATAATAATAATCATAGTCATTACCACCAACACTAGCTAATAATAATCATTATAGTCATTACCACCAACACTAGCTATCTAATCATCATAGTCATAGTGTAGCACATCATCATCTTCAAACTCATTTCTAGCTAGCTAATCACTGCTGCTGCTCTTTCTTAGGTAAAATAGCATAAAACATGTGTAGCACTCCTGCTTCATCATGTTGGAGCAAGCAGATGAACCTGTATCATAATCGTGGGTTGCGCTTCTGATTGCTGCCCCCTAGTACTTCTCTGTGATCGTTCACAATTTTGCTCCAGTCTTTCACTATTAAGCATTCCTCGCTTCTAGAAATCCTGAATGCACTAAACTGCACTGTAGGATGTCTTGGCCGTAAGCAAACCATTCTCATGCGACCTTTAGTCTCGATCCAATGAGGCACAACATTCATCGGGAGTCCATGTTGAAGAACATCGTATAGTAACATACTTAGCAATGGAGTTTAGCTTATAAAATGATGTATGCAAAAGATGCACTGAGGACAAATAGTAAAAATCTTACCATCTTTCCTAAATAGATGTGACCGTAGTTCAGTACGAACACTATTGGTTGCACGTTTTGAGTACTAAGATTTTCAAGTTCAGGAAAATAATTTGTCCTGACAGTATGAAGATCCTCAAGCCATGAAACATAATGACTTATCTCCTCGCAGTTTAGTTCAGCCCCGGAACAGTACTAGGTCCTGTCTACCAAGTGTTGGACATGTTTACTTGAATGGAAATAAGCTATCAATAGAAATTAGTTGTCAACTATTTTTGAATAAACAATGTCAAAGACATAAATGTGGTTGAGAAACTCACATAATGGTATAACTGGAGGCGTCTGCACAATGACCCAGATGTTGATATTACCTTCAATATCATATTCCGGACGAATATCAATGGTGATAACCATATCAGGCTCAAATGCATAAGTCTTGCATAGTGCTTGCCAAGTTTTGCATTCAAAATAGGTGTAGGTGTCTGCGTTGTATAATTTTGCCTGGAAAGTATAACCATGCTCGGTCTTCAAGTAAACTCTCTTTACCTCCATAGTAGTTTTCATAGGACTGAAACCTATCTTATCCAAGACAAAAACTCTTGCATGGCAGGGGATACGCTAGTAGAATAGTAAAAAAATTAAATTATAAGTTGAAGCAAATGAAGCAGATGTCATGCTTAATTACGAAAAAATACTTGTCATTGTGACTTACTGTATCCACTTCGAAGTTCTCGTCCAGCTTGATGCTGAAGCGCTTATCATCGTCTAGGAAGATTCTGTCGCACAGGTCGTGCTCGTCTTTGCAGTATTTGCAAATATCGAAATCCTTTTCGTCATCAGACATTTCCTATGTTCATAGTTGAAACATTAATTGAATCGATCAAAGACAACTACCAGGATAATCAACACACAAATTCGGGGCACTCGCTATTTCCTACATATTCTGGCACAAGTCATGCCAAAATTCACGGAAAAATCCAGCATGACCTTTGCTAAAATAGGACATATCGAGCGCCTGAAATTTGCCAGAACGGAAATGAATCAACACTCTGGCAAAACATAGGCCACTCGGAGGTGTAACCTGCAAACATGACCGACCACTTGGGCAAGCACATATCCTATTTGAGCAACACAAGATATACATTTCAAAATATCTTATAGGACTCATATTGACATGAGCATTCAATAAGCAAAACCAAATCGTAAAATAAATAAGTATTCAAATTAGCATGCATTCAATAAGCAAAATTAAATCACCTCTTGCGTCCGTACATCGTCGAATATTATCACTAATACATCCCGAATAGTATCTTACATATAACATCACTAATACAACTAAAACCCTAGCGGACGATGGGTATCGGCGCCAGCGGTGGACACCCAAAGAGAAGGAACCATCACATGATCATAGCTCTAGTGAGATCCCTGGAGAACCTGCCAGGTATTGGAGAACCTTTGCTCCAGCGCAACCAAGTAGCGACGAACATGCGCGTCCTCCTCGCTGACACGGTGATGTACCACCTCCACGGGGTCCTCAAGCCTCTTGACCGTCACTGGCCCACACGACCGCCACCAAAGAAGGTTCGGGTCAACGACGGGCTGACTCCTCACCAAGTTGCGCCCCCCCGGTAGGTAGCGCCTCCCAGTACCAGCCCGACGCAGCCCAGTTCCGGACATGGCCCATCTGGTCAAGCAGGTGTCCTCCGTCGAGTCGACGACGAGGATGCGGGATAGGCATTGTCGACGTCGATGCGGGAAAAATTGCTTTAACTAAAAAAATAACAACAAATGTGACATGTTCAACTAGTTATATTAATTCAACTAGTTCTTACTAAAAATAAACTTACTATAAATAAAAATAAACTAGTACCTAATTAGTACCTAGTTCTTACTAACTAATTAGTACCTAGGAACTACTGACCTAATTACCATCTAATTTGACGAACCTAGGGGTGGAAAGTGGTAGCGGATAATCCAAAATTTGATGCAATAGATGAACCCTAACTAATTTGATGCAATTAAAATTTGAAGAACCCTAGGAAGAGGTAGGGGAGGGGGAGGAGCAGGCGTGCTCACCTCGGGTGCCTGCGGCGAGGGAGGGGCAGGCGGCGTTGAGGTCGGGGTCAGGGCTCGGACGCGCGGCGGAGGGTGGCGTCGAGGTTGGGGTCGGGGGCGGTGTCGAGGGTGTGCGGAGAGCGACGGGAGAGCGCGCGGCGGCCGACGGGCGACGGCGGCAGCGACAACAGAGGAGTTGGGATTTTGGGGGAGTGGTCGTGGGAAGAACGAACCGCGCGGTTAAGTCAAAAGTAGCAGTAGTGCTTTCCGGGAAGTGCGCTGCTGCTAAGTTAGCAATAGCGCGTTCCTGGATACGCGCTACTGTTACTCCTTTCTCTTTCCCCCCTTTTTCTTTTATTTTTCTTTACATTTTTTTCCTTTCTCCTTTTTCTATTTCTTTCATATTCATTTACATTTCTATTTGCTTACCATTTAATTTTTATTTCCTTTATCAGTAGCGCCTTTCTGCGTAAACGCGCTACTACAAAGCATCTAGCGGTAGCGTTGTTCGCCGTAGATCTCTACTATTATGTGTAGTCTATCGGGTAAGCAGTGGGAATTTTAGTAGTAGCGCTTTTATCTTCAGGCGCGCTACTGCTACAATTGTATCTGTAGCGCGGTTTACGCTAACGCGCTACTGCTACTTAGCACTATCGTGGTTTTCTGACACGCGCTACTGCTAAAGTTCTGTGTATAAGGTTTTCCCTAGTAGTGTTTTCATACTAATGGTAGAACTCAAGCTGCTGGAGTTTTTCGAATTCAGTGGATGTCAGCCAGGCGTTCACCGTGCGGGTTATGGATAGCAGGTAGCGTGTCAGGATGTAGAGGCGTTGAACGGGGCCCTGGTGGGAGGATACGATGGCTCTGAGGAGATCAAGTTCAGGAAGGACAGATATCTGACGACAATCGAGATTAAGAGGCGCGGTGCGCTAGAGAGTGCACCACCGAGATGCGAGGACTTGTGTGCGGCAGCCATCCTTAGTGGGGAGAAGGGAGATGATCTCCCCAAGGATGTCGTCCGGGAGATCGCTGATGTTGTCCACCGAAAATTCTACGGGTTCCTCAGAT
>NC_041387.1:138966873-139044618 GCF_002162155.2 Triticum dicoccoides | reverse complement strand
TTCTCCCCGTGCTGCCGGGTGCGGGATCTACAGTCGGTGTCGCCGCTGGCGGGAGCCTCATCTTCTTGGCGTTGGGGCCCGCTGACTCCATTTTCCGTGCGGGCGTCGCGCCGAGCTCATGAGTTTGAGTAGAGTAGCGAGAGACAAGCCTAGTAGCAGTGCGAGGGGGGAAGAAGGATGGCTGGGGTTTTCTGTAGGAGCGAGGAAGAAGAGGAGCAGGCGTTTTCTGTATGAGTTAGGAAGAAGGTGAGCGGGGTTTTTCTCTACGAGTGAGGAAGATGGGGAGAGGGGGAATTGGGGGGCGACAGAAGCGGGAGAGTCTAGCGAGCTGCAGTATAAGTGGAAGCGAGGAGGAAGGAGGGTTTTTTCTGGGATCGCCCCATCTTCAAGAAATATGGGCTTTTCCTCGCAAAAAACAAAAACAAATGGGCTTTAAGATGGATAGGCTTTTGTGTCGGCTTCACGTGTTTTGTACTGGAGGGCCTTAACACTAGAGGAAACCCATTAGAGACACTCTCCATCTTATTGCCCATTCGAAAGAAAAAAAGAGACGCCTCCAACTTAATTATGGCTCCTCATCGGTAACATTTTTCAACTTGAGAAAAAAAGTTATAGCTCCTTTTCGGGCCAGCTTGGCATCCACCAAATTAGGGGATGGTGTACTGCATGCAGACACTCACACCGGTCATAGCGCGGCAAAATGAGGGGTCAAATAACATGCCCACAATATACATAGATTGTAAAGGTTGACACGCTAACATTCACACTAAACTAAGCTTCACAAGATACGATATGCATACTAGCTAACATTCACAAGCACTTAAGTTCAGCATGTTTACGCATCTAAATGATTCACAAGACTATAACCAAGACAAAGTTGTGAGAAGGTGTAGAAATAAAGAAAAAATGATAGATTCTTCTCTGAGCAAAGGGCCTCCCTACGCACGCATTAATTTCCTGGGCATGCTTCTTTCTGCTCAATGTTGCGTGCACTTTGAGCATGTTGGCAACTCCACAGCTAGCTTGATGACTCATCTTGCAATTTATGTTGACACCTTGCAGCAAATAGAGGAGGCAATAGAGATCACTCAACATCAGACCATTTTGTGCAGTTCCACTGAAATCATCTTCATTGTCCTGAATGTGAAAAGATAGGAAAGCGCAGACTAAGGCATAGCCTAGTGGTGGGAAGGGGCTAATGCCTTCCCACCCACCCAGGTTCAAGGCATGGTACTTGCAATTTGGGTTTGTTGCACCAATTATACTGTAGGGGGTTCCCTTACAGTCTTTTTGTCAAAAAAAAGATAGGAAAGCGATGTACTTAAATGGTGTCGCAAAACAGTAGCAGATATCAATAGCTCAGCATGACAAAACATGATCATCTGGACGAAGGGGATACTGACCTATGTGAGGAAGATTATGCATAATTTTATAGGTGGTTAGTTGATTTCCACCTTGGGATCTCCTATGATGGCACGGAGGAAATTCTATGCAATCGATGAGCGCAATTCCTTCCGTGTGGCTGTAGAAAATTTTTCCGACTAACCCCAATATCTTTTTTGTGTAGTTCCACTAAAATAATGCATCGCTGTTTGCACGACCCCTACTCGCCGGCTAGACCATCAATGACTCAATCTCTGTTATCTTGCGTTGACGGAGTGGCTGCAGTGCTTGTTTGCTCCTCCACACATGACAGGCTCATTCCACACTGCAAACAACAAGTCAATGTACGAATAAGTTTATTTCATCTTGCGTTGCTCATTGTACCCAGTTAAGAATGTAGGAATACCTGGAGCACCACAAGGTCAGCTGACAGCAGGTCCACTAAAATTGAGGTTTGTGCTTCCATTTGCACAAATAGACACCATATGGAGATAGTCAACCCTGTTTGCACAAATATGTAACATGGTTATTTAAGCAGTGTCATTTTTTTGTAGCGGCATATGATTAACAACAACATCTCATATTTTATCAATGGCATTACAGTGACAGTATGAAAAAGTGCCATTAACTAAGAAGTGCCATCACATCAAATCAACACTGCCACTAGATTAACGGGGGCTTACATTAACATGCATAACAATTGCATTATGACTATGTGATGACAGATTGGGAGTAGCACTTGATCAGTACGTACATGCACGGTTAACAGGAATGACCATTCTAACAAAGGGTGGTACGAAAAGGAGAAACATATCATCATGTCAACCATTGTGCAATTAAATTTTGTGCATTGTTGACCCAACACCCCCACTTTCTGTCCTTTTTTGACCAAGAGACCGGTCATGCCAGCATCTTTATTTCCCTCTCCAACCAAGAGACTGGTTCGTTAGCCAGTATCTGCAGTACCTTTTTTCCACTAATAGTAAAAATTTAGGTGGTGTTCGAGTGTTCGACAAGCCGATGGAGGTAGCTACACGGAGAGCTTTCTAATACTAGAAGAATATCCACATGCAGGATGCAACAACGTGGGGCGCAATCCTAACTTGATGAAAAAAGGGATGCAACAATGTGGGGAGTTGGGCCATTAGAGTAAGGACGGTTCTAAAAAAAGGTATACCTCCGGTCGTCGGGATGTGGCGAGGCAGGCGGCGGGATCTACCAACTCGACGGCGGGAGCAAGGGTGAGGAGGACCTCCCACGTCGGCGCCAGGTCAGAGAAGACGACGCGCGTCGGCTTCCTCCCTCGCCACCGGCAACCACCAGTGGAAGGTATCTGACCGGATCTGTATCAACCAGAGAGAAGAGAGAGAGAGAGACAAAGAGAGTGGACACCACGGTCTTGTTTAGATCCGGAGAGGGTGAGAGAGTGCGAAGAAGAGAACAACCCTAGCAAGCAAGTCTTGAAGTGGACTTGTGGAGTAGTAAATGTTTTTCCCTCCGTAGCGATCATTTTAAATTGAATACACGTAGCCATATTTTTTTCATTTAACGTACCAGTGAAAAGAAACTCGATCAATAACTGCGCTACCGCGTTCAGGTCGCACTTGGTATGTCTGACATTTGGTCCCATACTCCACATTAAGTGGACGACTAGATGTCTCAAATGGTCACGTAAGCTGCCTTCTCGTGTGCAAATGTGCTCCATCGTGAGTGTACCCGGGTGTGTCCGTGAGGGGAGAGTGAAGTACAATTTATATAAACGTTTAGGTTGCAGTGCTCCGACATCGACGCCTCCACGCCCACGCCTCCCCTTCCGGAAGCACGCAAGCAAGGCTACCTCGCTCGCCGGACGCCGCCATCACTACAAGAAATATGTCAACTTATGACCTTCTGTCAGTGACCCTGGAAGATTTGGTCATAGATTTATGACCATTTGAGACCAATTGGTCAAAAGCTGTTCAAGGGGCTCCAAACCCTAAACCATTGCGACCATTTTGGTCAGAAAGGTCATAATTTCCTTACATGAAATGGTCATAAAGCTAACAGGGCTAGTCCACTGCCTTATTTCTAGTTGTTAACGACCAATATAGATGGTCATAGCCTTGTAAATTGTGGTGGGTTGCTATGACTAGGCGCCACCTCATCAGTTTTGCCTATGTGTCATGTCCATGTGGCAGTTTTTGCCCTAGGTTGTGAAGCAACCTATATTTCTGTCATTCCCAAAATTCCCAAAAAAATCTCATAAATTCTTTGGGTCATATCTTCGTCAAATATGTAAAAACCTTCCTTGCCTAGTTCAAAAATAATTCAAAAATATCCATTTTCCTATTCTGTTCAGAGTAACAGTTTGCGAAGGAAGTACCACTTTGGCATGTCCAAATAGTATCCATTTTCTAAAATGCTTTCCTATGCCCAAATAACCATCCTCCACCAAATGCCAGCTCAATCCATTCATTATTTTGAGCCGAGCTTCAACATTCGTATTTATGTCCAGTGTGGTGGTTTGCAAAGCAAGTACCACCTAGGCTCCTCCTTTTGAGCTGAAAATTTGTGAAAACGGTCTTCTTAGTAACTGATCATCCTCAGTCAAAACTCACGCCCATTAGCAATGTACATTTCCCGTATCCGCTAATCAAACACTTGGTTGCTAATTCATGTTTGAGCATCGATTGGTCTCCTCGTGAGAATCTTATGTTGTAATTTTCTTCCTAGCACCAACCTGGGGAGTGCCCAACCCACTAGACATGCCTAGGCCACCCAGAACACATGGCAACGCCACGGTCACGCGGTGACCACGCGGCGGGCATGCGAGTTTACGCGCTCTAGAGTTGGGGCCCTCGGCCACCGCCCAAACCTCGACGTATCGCCACCAAACCATGTATTTATGATTAAATAGGTCCTTATGTAACTAGAAATGATTTTTGGAAAAAATAAATAGCAAACTATGAGGCAGCTGCAGTTCAAATTTGACCCGCTTCCAACTGAATCGGCAGAAATTTGTCTTTTTCACGAGAGGTGGATCAAATTTTTTTACACCAGACCATTTTGTCAATTGTGCATTAAATATGGCCTAGTATTTTATAAAAATGATTTGGTCCAATTTTGCAACAATTATTTGGTAGTTCCTTCACAAAAAAACCTCCTTTCGGGCACTCGAAAAATGGAAAATGGTTTTTTCGTCCAACAAAAATGAAAACTTCCTTAGGCAACATTGTTTGCTATTCCAATATGCACCCTTGTGCACAATATGAGATCATTTGAACAAACTATGCCATGAATGTGGCCATAAGATTGATCATTTGGCTTGAAAGCCATGAATCTTCACACTTGATAGCTCATTTCTGAGAACACTTTTTTAAAATAATTACCGTATTACAAGTTTATTATTTTTCCTGGAAACTTGGTCACATATAATGACACAATGCGAAGGTTTTCCAATTTTTTTGATTTTTTTTGAATATTTTATGCCCGTTTCAAAATGCGGTCAAAACGGCGGGCTTGACCGTTCCTAGCTAGTGGTTGAATCTTGGAAAACTTTTGGTGTTTCTCTGATTAAATAGATACTTATGTACCTAGAAATGATTTTTTAAAAAAATAAATAGCAAACTATGAGGCATCTGCAGTTCAAATTTGACCCGCTTCCAACTAAATCGGCGGAAATTTGTCTTTTTCACGAGAGGTGGATCAAAACTTTTTTCACCAAACCATTTTGTCAATTGTGCATTAAATATGTCCTAGTATTTTAGAAAATTGATTTGGTCCAATTTTGCAACAATTATTTGGTAGTTCCTTCACAAAAAAACCTCCTTTTAGGCACTCGGAAAATGAAAAATGGTTTTTTCGTCCAACGAAAATGAAAACTTCCTTAGGCAACATTGTTTGCCCTTCCAATATGCACCCGTGTGCACAGTATGAGATCATTTGAACAAACTATGCCATGAATGTGGCCATAAGATTGATCATTTGGCTTGAAAGCCATGAATCTTCACACTTGATAGCTCGTTTCTGAGAACACTTTTTTAAAATAATTATCGTATTACAAGTTTGTTATTTTTCCTGGGAACTTGGCCACATATAATGACACAATGCGAAGGTTTCCTAATTTTTTGAATTTTTTATGCCCGTTTCAAAATGCGGTCAAAACGGCGGGAATGACCGTTCCTAGCTAGTGGTTGAATCTTGGAATTTTTTTGGCGTTTCTCTGATTAAATAGGTACTTATGTACCTAGAAATGATTTTTGGAAAAAATAAATAGCAAACTATGAGGCACCTACAGTTCAAATTTGACCCGCTTCCAGCTGAATCGGCGGGAATTTGTCTTTTTCACCAGAGGTGGATCAAAACTTTTTTCACCCAACCATTTTGTCAATTGTGCATTAAATATGTCCTAGTATTTTAGAAAATTGATTTGGTCCAATTTTGCAACAATTATTTGGTAGTTCCTTCACAAAAAACCTCCTTTCGGGCACTCGGAAAATGGAAAATGGTTTTTTCGTCCAAAGAAAATGAAAACTTCCTTAGGCAACATTGTTTGCCATTCCAAGATGCACCCTTGTGCACAATATGAGATCATTTGAACAAACTATGCCATGAATGTGGCCATAAGATTGATCATTTGGCTTGAAAGCCATGAATCTTCACACTTGATAGCTCATTTCTGAGAACACTTTTTTAAAATAATTACCGTATTACAAGTTTGTTATTTTTCTTGGGAACTTGGCCACATATAATGACACAATGCGAAGGTTTGCTAATTTTTTGAATTTTTTTGAATTTTTTATGCCCGTTTCAAAATGCGGTCAAAACGGCGGGAATGACCGTTCCTAGCTAGTGGTTGAATCTTGGAATTTTTTTGGCGTTTCTCTGATTAAATAGGTACTTATGTACCTAGAAATGATTTTTGGAAAAAATAAATAGCAAACTATGAGGCACCTATAGTTCAAATTTGACCCGCTTCCAACTGAATCGGCGGGAATTTGTCTTTTTCACCAGAGGTGGATCAAAACTTTTTTCACCCAACCATTTTGTCAATTGTGCATTAAATATGTCCTAGTATTTTACAAAATTGATTTGGTCCAATTTTTCAACAATTATTTGGTAGTTCCTTCACAAAAAAACCTCCTTTCGGGCACTCGGAAAATGGAAAATGGTTTTTTCGTCCAAAGAAAATGAAAACTTCCTTGGGCAACATTGTTTGCCATTCCAAGATGCACCCTTGTGCACAATATGAGATCATTTGAACAAACTATGCCATGAATGTGGCCATAAGATTGATCATTTGGCTTGAAAGCCATTGATCTCCACACGTGATAGCTCGTTTCTGAGAACACTTTTTAAAAATAATTGCCGTATTACAAGTTTGTTATTTTTCCTGGAAACTTGGCCACATATAATGACACAATGTGAAGGTTTGCTAATTTTTTGAATTTTTTTGAATTTTTTATGCCCGTTTCAAAATGCGGTCAAAACGGCGGGAATGACCGTTCCTAGCTAGTGGTTGAATCTTCGAATTTTTTTGGCGTTTCTCTGATTAAATAGGTACTTATGTACCTAGAAATGATTTTTGGAAAAAATAAATAGCAAACTATGAGGCACCTACAGTTCAAATTTGACCCGCTTCCAGCTGAATCGGCGGGAATTTGTCTTTTTCACCAGAGGTGGATCAAAACTTTTTTCACCCAACCATTTTGTCAATTGTGCATTAAATATGTCCTAGTATTTTATAAAATTGATTTGGTCCATTTTTGCAATTCCAAGATGCACCCTTGTGCACAATATGAGATCATTTAAACAAACTATGCCATTCCAAAATGCACCCTTGTGCGAAAAATACAAGAGAAACAAATAGAAAAACACAACTACATAAGCTTGAAAAAGTATTTGATGTGCTCCACATGTGCTATGATTGTGAATTATAAAATTGATGTGCTCCAAATTTGCAACCAATATTTGCTAGGTTCTTTATAAAAATATCATTTTGGACACTCGAAAAATGATTCTCTTACAAAAAACTCATATCTTAGAGCGCTTTTTTTAATGATATTAACAATATTCCAAGTTTGTTATTTTTACTGAAAAGTAGTTCATATTTGGTGACACAATGCGAAGGTTTTTTATTTCCATATTTTTATAAATTTCTTAGGTATTCAAATAACAGACATGATTCAAAATCTTATTTTCAATCGATTATGACCAATTTAAATGGTCTTAACATCATCAAAGGGGATACTCTGTTCTGATTGGTCTAAAATCAGCTCACGCGAATCATGGCTTAAGCACCGTCGGATGCGCCCAGATCCAACGGCAGCCCACACCCCCCTCGTCTCTCTCACCCCCTCCCGAATCACCCTCGTCCTCGTCCACCCACCCACCCACCCACGAAACCCTTCTCCCAATCGCCGCCGCCGCCTAGATCCAATCCAAGTCAGAGCCCCCGGCTTCCTCCCTCCGGCGGAGCTCGACCCCCACCCCCCAAGCGCCGCTGCTCCACCCTCTCCCGCGCCCCTCGATCCCAGATCCCCATCTCAAAGTCACCCTCTCCCTCCCTCAGATCTCGATCCGCCGCCGCCCACCATCGACGACCCTCACCATAGACGAGATCGAGCTCCTCCCTCCCTCCCGTTCTCCCCTAGCCTTATCCACTCCGAGCCAACCAACCACCCACAGAGAGTTCCACAGTTGGTTTAGGGTAGCAGCAGAGATGCTGTGGTCCAGATCGCGGGGTGGTGACCCGGCGGCCGGAGAGCGGACTGCTGGGTATCGCTCCGGCTGCTCTCTCTCCGTCAGCGCCACTCCTCCGCCCCACGGTGGCGACCTGAAGCCGGTGCCGACGGACGGCACGGTCCATGATGCATCCATGGGAGTCGACATCCAGGACCGAGGACGCGGGCTGCACAGGCATGGCATTCCGGTGGAGGTGAGCCGGCCCACGGCAGCCGATGGGTTCGAGGAGGCGAGCGTGGCGCGCGACGGGTACCACCTGCTTCCTCCGCTGCCGCGCCACCCGTTGCTGATGCGGGGTCAGATGGCGTCCGCGCGGGCAGGGTCCGGGCAGTCGGCAGCGTTCTGCCTCCCAGCGGTGAACGGGCTGGTGGCGTCGGCACCGACTGGAGGGCGAGCAGGCGGCGGCTCGCCATCAAGGTCACCCCACCCCCTCTTCGATCTGCTCTTCCTCCTTTCCCTTCCCTTCCCTAACGCGCGCCATTTTCTTCCTCATGCAGGCAGGAGGCCGGCGACACGGTGGTGATGACACCAGCGTTCAGCGCGGACAATCCCTGCTCGATTCGGACAGGCTCGAGATACACCCATCCCTCGGCTGTGCTGCTTTTCCCCGACTTAGGTAAGGCACTCAAAGCCGTCTTCCACTCTCTCTGCTCGATCTCGCCAGGCACACCTAACTAGACTACATCAAGAAGGTCCTCGACGAGCAGGAGCAGCACATGGTCAATTGCTTAGGCCAAGACATCTTACACTGTTTGCCTAGCTAGGTGTAGAACACATTGCTAATTGTGTGCAAGTTCAGTAAAATATTGCTGGATCTGCTGGACTGAACTGCATCCACGTACATAGTCAAGACAAACCCTTGACCGCCCACAGAAGAAGTGCGAAAAAATTACATGAACAACCCAGATCCAGTGACACATTGCATTACGCCAGTCTCGATGTGCAATCATATAATATACTCCAAGCATCACACGGTACACTGCAAAATGGTCTATACTCTTTTCTGAACTAGGGGACTCTGACTGAAGTGGGCTAACTGAAACCGATTTCCGTTGCCATCATACAACATGTGGTCTATACTCTTTTCTGAACTCAGTGACTCAGACTGAAGTGGTGCTAACTGAAACTGATTTCCACTGTGTTTCAGGCGCTGAGCAACGGGAGATATAAGAGAGTGTGGCACCACACCGTGGTGAACTCGGACAGGCCGAGGATGTCCATCGCCTCCTTCCTCTACGCCATGGTGCTGCTTCTCCCCGACTTAGGTAAGGCAATCAAAGCCGTCATGGGCACACCCTCTTGTCTTAGGTTTCATCTGGTTAACCATCGGTGTTAATTACTACTGCTCATGAGCCTTGTAGTATCGTTAGTGATTCTGGGAATTTATGTACTGATGTGCTGCTACTTTTGGAATTATTGCCTGGTGTATGTCTGAACAGTACTGATGCGTTTGCAGTGCGTGAGTGTTTTTCTTTTTCTTTTTTGACATCTTGTTTGTGGTGCCTGAATCTATACTGCTCTGCTTGGTTATCGTATAGTCTAGTAGTATATATCCATTTGTTGTTACTGGATTCCATGTCTAGTGTTTTTTACTGTTCAGATGCTTTCATTCATTCCGGCTGTACTTTATGTGCATACTTATTCTACTAGCAAATTCTCTGTAAGAAGTAGTTCAGGCTGCTGTGATGCGAAAATGAGACATATGTGGCATTGCCATTTTTTAAGCTTGCATGTTGTAGCTAATTTACCTGTTGATCAAATATACACATCCATATCCCTGCAAGTAATATTTACATCCATGCATATATCTGCATATCATCCATTGTGATCGTACTTTATGTGCATAGTTAGCATGTCCATATAGTGGCACCACCGCAGCAGCAGGTAGCCTGTCCATATCCACCTCCCTCTCCCTCTGCTCCCAATCCTTTTTATTAGAATATACTGTGTACATTCTGAACCCCATAATGTGACACAAGTATATGCACATGCTATGGTTTAAGTGTTGCTAGTGTATGGTAAATAGGTTGAGCACCCACCGCTATTTGATGCTATTTTGTTTACGATTCTGTTCCTCTATGCATGTAATCTCCAGATCATGCTCAAGCATACACACACGGTTGATTTGCATGGAACGACTACTACTAACTAAAGAAGGAAGCAGACTTCTTCACATAAAGGAAGACGTCTGTTTTGGTAATATAAACAAATAAAAAAAAGATTGTTTGCATACAATTAGATCATTCTCACTTATTAGTTGATGAGTTCAAAGTATGTAGAATTTTTAGTTCTCTGGTTATATTATAGTCAGAATTATACTGTGTGCATGATTTTATCCATTGCTAGTACTATGGATAGAGCTTTGTGTGTAATCTGGAGTTGTTCTTGTTATTGTTCTATCCATTTTATTGTTCTATCCATTTTATTATACTGTGTGCATGATTATTCCATTGCTGTTGCATGATTTTATCCACTGTTCGCTCCAAACTGGGAGCTTGTTCTATATTATTCTATAATGAATCAGCTAATAATCTGGAGTTGTTCTTGTTATTGATTGCTGGTACTATGGATAGAGCTTTATGTGTTTATCATTCTATAATGAATTGTCCTTTACTCCATTTTACTCCAGTTTTTCTAATTCTTAGCTGATTCATGTAACAGGGCGATCATGGAAGGCATGCAGTCGTTCTGTTAGCCCAGTCCTGACTATGGCCGTCCAGTGAGTCCCGCATTTGATCTCTATCGAAGGATCTCCATGTTGAAGAAGAAAACACTTGTAGAGCTTGTAACATTACTTGGAGAGCTTGTAAAGTACTGTAGAGCTTTGCATTTGTAGAGCTTGCAAAGCATTGTATATGTTGAGCTTGTATTACATGTCATTTGTAGAGCTTGTAGTGAATCTGGCTATGGTTATTTGAATTATTATGTGTGCTTTCTGCTTGCCTATTTAAATACAGGTTATTTTCTTACTATGAAATTCAAATATAATGTCAAATTGAAATATGAAGAATCTGAGCCTAATAGCTGGGACCCATTTATCAGAACCTGACAAGTGGGACTTGTTTGACTAATGGACCCATTTCATAAAAAAAGAAAACTAAAACTGCTGGTACAAAAAGGCCTTGGCCCAGAAAATAAAAAGGCCGAATTTTAGGGCTTGGCCCGTGTAGTTCACCAAAATTAATATGAGAAAAAAACACAAATAGGCCGAATTAATGGGCTAGGCCCATGTAGAAAACCGAATTGGACCGGGCTGAATCTTGTGCCACATCAGCTTGCCATGCTGGATGCCTACGTGGCCTGGGGAGGTTGCTAGTGACCAAAACGCCACAGTAGGAATATTTTGGTCGTAAATGTCTTTGACCATTCCAGAAGAAATGTCGCTATAGTCAGTTTACGACGCCCAGCTTTTGACCTTCTGTTTTTGGTCACAAAAAGGTCATAAATGGAAATTTATGACCTTTCAGTGACCAATAGTGGTGGTCATAAGTTGACATATTTCTTGTAGTGCATGTTCGCCTCCACACCTCCAGGCCAGCTACCTGGTCTCGCAGAGGAGTGAGGATCTTAACCGGCTGGCTTCCTCCACAACGCCCACAAGGTGTTCCACAGTTTGCCCGCAAGAGGTACACATGGACTCCGACGATGAGTACTTTTTTCACAATTTCATTTACGGTTCGGATGATTCTTCATCCGATGATGAGGATATTATGGATGATGCTTCGGTCTTCCATGACCACCTTAGTAGGCTGTGGCCGATCTTCAGTGGCTCGATCCTGGGGCATACTCTGGCGTTGAATTACAACTGAGAGAGAGCGGCCATTGCCTACTCTGGAAGGACGACTTCGAGACCCCTAAATGGCTCTTCAAACACCACCTATTCTGGCACCGTTTCCAGATGGCTAGACATGTATTCAACCATATCCGAGAGGGGATGGTGGCATACAATAACTATTTTGAGTGCAAGGAGGATGCCCTGGGAAAGATTGGATTATCCTCTTATCAGAAATGCACTACAGCTATTTAGATGCTTGCATACGGAGTACCCGGCGATCTCATTGATTAGTATGTCTGAATGAGCGAGTCCGCGTGCCTAGAGTCCATGTACAGGTTCTGCAAGGCTCTGGTAGCAGTGTTTGGCCCGAAGTACCTGAGAGAGCCAACTGCTACAGGTATAGCCCAGTTGTTGGCGATCAATGCTAGTAGAGGGGCTTTCTGGGGATGCTTGGTAGCATAGATTGTATGCATTGAGAGTGGAAGAACTACCCTTCCGCTTGGTAGGTGCAGTATAGGGGCCATGTCAAAGCTTGCCCTATCATACTTGAGGTCGTGGCTTCACAAGATCTTTCGATTTGGCATTCTTTCTTCGGCATGGCTAGATCTCACAACGACATCAACATGCTTCGGCGCTTGATACGTCTCCAACATATCTATAACTTTTGATTGTTTCATGCTATTATAGAAATCTTGGATGCTTTATATATGTAATTATATGCTATTTTATATCATTTTTTGGGACTAACCTATTAACCCAGTGCGAGGTCCTCTTTTTTTGCTTGTTTTTTGGCTTTTCAGAAACATAGTACCAAACAAAGTCCAAATGCATTGAAACTTTACGATGATTTTTTTGTACTAGAAGGGACCCTAGAAGGTTCGGGAGGAGGCCAGAAGACATACGGGATAGTCATGAGCTCACCCAGCGTGCCCTGGGGGTGGGTCGCGCCCTTTGATCTTGTGACTCCCATGTGACACCGTTTGACTTTGACCTAATTCCATCTCTATAAATTCCCAAACCAACAGAGAGCCACCCGAAACACTTTTTCCGCCGCTGCAAGCTTCTATTCTTACACAAATCCATCTGGAGGCCTTTTCTGATACTCTGCCAGAGGGGGAATCGATCATGGAGGTCTTCTACATCATCCTTGTTACCTTCGATGATGCGTGAGTAGTACACCATAGACCTACGGTCCATAGCTAGTAGCTAGATGGCTTTTTCTCTCTCTTTGATCTTCAATACAATGTTCTCCTCGATCTTCTTGGAGTTCTATATGAGGTAATCTTCTTTTGTGATGTGTTTGTTTGGATCTGATGAATTGTGCATTTATGATTGGAATACTTATTGAAAGTAATTGAGTCTTTCCTGAACTTTATTATGCATGATTTTTATAGCCTCTAGTGAAAACTACCTTAATCATATTATAAAATACAAAAATACCTTTCTGCAATTTATTTACTTTTATTTTATTTGGAATTTATCTATCTATCTATCTATCTATACAAGATTTAATCCTTGCAAGTAACGAGCTCAAGGGGATTGACAACCCTCTTGCCCGTGTTGGGTGCAAGTATTTTCTTTTGTGTATGTAGGTGTTGTTCATGAGGCTTTGCGTGATTCTCCTATTGGTTCGATAAACCTTGGTACTCACTGAGAGAAATACTTATCTCTATTGTACTGCATGTCCCCTCCTCTTCGGTGAAAATCCCAACACAGCTCACAAGTAGTACCGCTCTTTGGTGTTTGCAAGGCTTGCAGAAGGCAACTGCCCGGAGGTCAATGTTGAGATCGATGGCCACCACTAAAACAAAGGATACTACCTAGCTGACGGTACCTATTCTCAGTGAACTACTCTTTTGAAGACAATCCCCAACCCTGTAGGAGAGAAGAGTGAGATATTTTCCCAAGCATAAGAGGGTGCTAGAGTGGATGTGGAGCGTGCCTTCAGTGTTCCCGAATCTCGTTGGGTCATCATTTGGTATAATCCTAGAACTTTGAGCACCAAGAAGTTGTGGGAGGTAATGACCACTTGTGTGATCATGCACAATATGATCGTAGAGAACGAGCGTTCATATGAAATTTAGGATCAAGGGTTTTAGTTCCAGGGAGACAATGTTGTGCCTAAGCATGGAGAAGCGGCATTGTTTGCACAGTTCACCGCATTTCATCATCAAATACGTGACTGAGAAACTCACATTCAACTTCAAGATGATATGGTTGAGCATATGTGGGCTCACGTTGGCAACCAAAAGATGTATCATATATCTTTTCTTTCAAATGCATTTTTTAAGGAGAATGATCCCCGGATCTGCATCTTGGCGATGCATGCAGTCACTTTATTAATTATTCACAAAGACATTACAAAGTAATACATTAGCAAGTCTGAAGCCACCATCTCGGCAACATCTGTCGCTACTCCTATCCACTTAATGAAGGGGTGCCGAAAATCCGAGCCGAATACCAAACAGACTTCGCACTAAAGCCTAACATCTAAAGTCAAAGGCCCCAACCAAGCCACAATGTCGTGTCTGGGGCACACACCAGTCAGGCGCACTCTCAGAGGCACCCACCGCGTCTTCCACCTATCCATCATCAGAACAGGAACTAACGCATCGACCTTGCTGATGTCTATTACACAACCTTTCTTCTTGTGTAGACTCTGTTGGGCGTCCAAGCGCGAAGTTTTGTAGGACAGTGGAAAACTTCCCTCAAGTGGATGACCTAAGGTTTATCGACCTGTGGGAGGTGTAGGATCAAGATGCTCTCTCAAACAACCCTGCAATCAAATACAAGAAATATATTGTGTCCCTGACACACCCAATACAATGCCAAATTGTATAGGGGCACTAGTTTAACAAAGAGATGGTGATACAAGTGTAGTATGGATAGTAGATATAGGTTTTTGTAACATGAAATAATAAAAAATTAAGGTACACTACAAAAAAAGACACATTCGTGACATTTTGGGCCGAACAAATTTTTTTCTGTCATACTTATGATACTTCTATGACAATAATTGTGACAAAACCCGGTATCATCATAGATGTGGTGGGCTCCTACTTCTATGAAAAAAAATCATGACAAAAAATGGGCTTTTCATCCTGGGCGGGCCAAAGACACAACTGCATGACATTCTTTTAGCCGTCCATGATGGAGAAAACTGTGGTAGAAGCAAGGGCGAGGAAAATATCGGGGTGTTCCCGGTTACAGTGGGTGGTCGGGGCCGAGCGATGCACGGAGGTTTGCGCATTTCTCTCATACACGCATGCGCACGGGTGCGATGCATTGGGCTCTAACTAAACCCGAGCGAGGCGTTCGCCTACGGAACCCGAGCGATTGCACTGTAGGCTAGGCGTTACTGAACCCGAGCGATCGATCGATGGCTGTTAACTAAACCCGATCGAGCGATTACTTTGCTACTGCTGCTAACTAAAGCCGATCGATGCTGCCTTTGGATGAACAGTGAGCATTGTTGGGGGGTAGATGAATAGTTCCTGGTGGGGGGTTGGATGAACAGGACCCCGTGGTAGTAGAGGTCCTTGCCGCTGGATGAACAGGACCCCGATCGAGCCGGTTGGGGGTGGATGAACAGGACCCCGTGGAGGGCTGGATGAATAGGACCCCATGGAGGGCTGGTTGAACAGTAGCCGGTGGAGAGCTGGATGAACAGTAGCCCGTGGAGGGGTGGTTGAATAGGACCCCGTGGAGAGGGCTGGTTGAACAGTAGCTGGTGGAGGAGCGCGCGGTGGAGGCTGGATGAACAGGAGCCCGTGGATGAATAGTCGCAGGTGGACGCTGGAGGAGGTCGACGGTGGATGAATAGTAGCCCATGGAGGCTGGAGGAGGTCGACGGTGGAGATGAATAGTATTCCATGGAGTCCCGTTTTGAGGTACGCCACCCCCTCCCGATGAACAGGACCCCCGTTTCGACCGTAACGCTCCAACACAAGTCCATTTCCTCCGTTTTGTGGTATGCCACACCCCTCCCGATCAACAGGACCCTGTTTCGACTGTAGGAGGTCCAACAGAAGTCTGTTTCCTCTGTTTTGTGGTACGCCAGACCCCTCCCGATGAACAGGATCCCGTTTTGACCGTGGCCGGTCGAACACAAGGCCGTTTCCTCCGTTCTACGGTATGCTAGGCCTCGTTTCCACCGGCTGTTCCGCCCAAGCCCTCCAGATGAACACGACGACGCATTCCGTTCCGACCCAGCCGGTTGGCTTCCCATCAACATGACGATGATGCAGTTTCTCCATTCCTACCTAGCCATGTACATAAGCCCTGGCCATACGTATGCGCGAGTAGGCGTTCGAGACCCCGCCCGTATGTATGTACGTGGCCGTATTTTCTTTCTTGCACCCTGGCCGTTGTACGTACGTGTACATGCTACGTGCGCGCCTCTACTACGACGCGTGCGCGCCTCTACATCGACCACTATGTACGTACATGTTCGCGACCAGAATGACAACGCTACGTATGCTTCGACCAGGTGGGTCCCGACTGTTAGGCACTTCCTTGCGTGAGAAGATGTAGCTGGTGGGTCCCAACAGTTAGGGGGCGAATCGTTTGTTTTGCCCGTAATATGGACGCACTTCTTTGCATGTGAAGATGTAGCTGGTGGGTCCCACTAGTCAGGGGGGAACATTTTTTCCGTGAAATACGGTGGCCCGTCCGGTGTGTCCTTGCTGTCAGGTGGAGGAATCATTATTTTGCGCGTAATAAGGAGGCACTTCCTTGCTGCGGCCGTGGACCCAGCTGTCAGCCTCTCCACGTACAGTACTCTTCTGATGAAAGTCATTCCTTGACCATGTTGACCACACCGCACTGAGAGCACCAGGGCGATGGACGACGGCGAGGCCTAGGAAGGGGACGACATGGAGCCGGGGAAGACTCGGCAGTGGAAGCCCGCGCGGAGAGGAGTACGAGGGTTCACTGGTTCGGCCGCGGTGTGAGGCTGTCGTCGCCGCAGAATAACAGGGGGTGTGGGTGAGTAGAGGGATACCTTGGCCAGTGGTGGGAGTAGTAGGGGCGGTGAGGCCTGCGCGGTAGCACAGCCGACCACGGGAGGCGGGAGCAGACGGTCCCGCCGGCGCTGGATTTTGCGGCTGGAGCAAGAAGATCATAGATTGAAGAAACACGACGATCGGTGGATTGACATCTAATGGTTACATCTGCTAGAATCGTTTGTTGACGTATATATTAACTAAAAAAATCTTGCATACGCGCCAACTTAATAGGCCCACAAGTCAGACCATTCCCTATTTTTTTAGTAGTTTATATATAGCTCATTGCAACTTCTTATGCAATTTATTGCAGTCCGTTTTTTTTGTTGGCCAGGGCTAGGGTTAAAAATTTAAACGAAATTTCGCATATTTCTGTGGGTTCCAAACTATTTTTAATACCAAAATGTCGAGCCAGATTTAAAGTACTTTGAAGATATATTTAAATAAGGTTAAAGCCTAGTGAAATAGGAATCTGGAAATGTGAAAAAATTCAGAAATTATAAAGTAATTGCCAATTTGTCATCTGTTTTTATATTTACAACCCATTTCATATTACTTTCAAGATTTGCAGGTGTTTTGAAAGAGTTGCAGCCCATCAGGGCGTAGAAAAAAAAAGTAGGCCTGGATTGGGTATTCTTCAGAAAAAATAAACTGGGCTCATTTTCACAAAGAAAAAATAGCTGGGCTGGTCATATGGTGATCATAAAATATAAGCCCGGGTTAGACGGGCCACAGCCCAGTTGATACCCTGCTCCATCTCAACAATAACAAATTTTTTTTGCTCGAGCAGCTACGTCCTAGGTGTCAGTCGATCTTGTGCCGTTCTCTTGTCTATTGACTATATACGCTCACAATGTTGTGGGTCCCAGATGTCAGGAAACCACTAGGAGGAAGTATTTTCTTTTTCCATACGCTGACATGGTGGGCCCCTACTGTCATCCTCTCCACGTACTTTTGCTGATTCCTGTTGTTTGTTGACCATGTTGAAAATGCGAGAGGGCGGCACCGCGGCGAGCGCACCAAAGCGTGCGGAGGACGACAACAAGGCCTCGGACATCGGCATTAAGGATTTAGGAGACGGTGGGGCAGTGATGTGTGCGCTGAGGTGCAGCCAACCGTGGGAGGCGGAAGCAGGCAGCCCCACCGACGCTGGTTTGGTTTTGGCGGCTGGTGGAAGACAGGACTGAAGAAACACGACAGATTTTAAAAGCAGCAGGAGTGCTTAACAACCTTAACTGAAACCAGTAGGGGCACTTAACAACCATAGCTGAAAGCGGTATGAGTACTTATACAGGTTCAACCGTACAAAGCACGCCCGAACAGTGCTACTTTGCCTACAGTTAATAAAGGGTGAGGCTGCCAAGCCCGAGCACAAGGCCCAGGCGCCACCCCGCGCATCCACAACATTTTAAAAGCAGCTTCATCTCGCAATGTGGTCAATAAACAGGATATTCGCTTTAGAGCCATGGAAAAGCAGGAACATAATCTTCTGTCCTATTCTCCAAGATGGACGGGCCTTCATTATTTGAGACCACCCATGAATAAGTATCTTTTCACCTCCAAGGGGAATGGAGTAGGTCGACATAAACATCATATTGTGACCAAGCGCAAGTCTGACCCGACCATGGTCAGGTATCTGTATAGGAACAATAGAACTGGGCAGTTTCTGTTTCAAGAAGATCACAGTTGTAAAGCTGTGTATAAGCAATAGTTTATGAACAACATATATAACAGAAAACAGCTCGTACCATAAGTTTCTCGACACAGTTGGACCTGTTCAACAAGTGCAGCAGTGGCACACATATCCCATGTGGCCTTCCACCATTCAAATGCCGCACAAGGACCTCAAGACGATCAATGAAGTGTAGAAACTTGTGGATGTCGCCCCAGTCAACTTCAGTGCCATCAGTAACAGCCAAGTTCTTACAGAATAACAAACGAGCAGCCTGCTTAACTCTGAAAAAACCTACACGTGCCACCAATTATAAGAAAATATTAGTTAGAAGTAGCATCTTCGTGAGAGATTCGTTGCTACTTCTAAAGTTAAGTTGTGATCAGCATATGTGGATTAAGAAGTAATCGAGGCAATAAGCAAGAACCAGATACAAAACTAACATGGATGAACAATTGGAACGACGTCGGGGTGGAAGATTGCAGTGAAGATGAGACCAGGTTATGCTATTTCCATCAACATTCATGCGCCAACTTTCAGTCCGTAACACTTGAGAAAGTTTATCCAAGTTCGGCCATAAAAAAAGCAGCGATGTTCTTGGTTCATGAACCCAACTCGGAACTTATATCCATGGCTTGTCTTCACTGTGACCATTAAACTGGTGTATTCAGTTATGGCAAGGCCGAGCATCTTGAGTACATGTGTTCTGGAAGAGCAAATAATGCACTGCAGGAAAAATAATATGAGAACACAATGTATTCCCTATCCAAATCTAGAAATAATTTCCTCCTTCACGTTAGTGTTGACCATCGTACTAGTACCTTTTATCCAAATATAGCAATCCAAATTTCCAAATTAGTCGATAGCATGTTCAAAAAACCCCACCCTCCCGGATAGGAAAGAGGATTCTAGGAACATACTATGCGCGTTTTAAAATCCCGTGTTAGGATGAGAAGGAACAAGTGTGGTGTCTCGCCGAGGGCACAGAAACCTGTAGGGTCCTTGCACTTTGGGCACTGCAAATGAAACACACTAGATTCAGTAGGAAGAAAAATGCATCAACGGTGGCGGCTGCCATCCTAGGATTACCCGCGACCAAGGGACTTGGATTTATCGGGGATGGATGAAGAATTCATACCTGGTTCTCCATGAGAAAACCCTATGCAATCGCCAAGAGGGGTTTTTCTCTGAACAAGTAGACAAGGGAGACGGGGATTCAGGACCAGTGAAATCTTGCCGCTTCGTCCGTCCAGCTTACTGCTAAAGCTGGAAAGGTGGGGGTTTTTGTGATTTGACGACTCATTGGGCATTACTACGGCGCTATGACCGGGGTGTGTCTACCGTGCAATTGTGACATCTAATTTGGTGCATATGGCACGTGGACCCCATTGCTAGATGCCCCACATATCAGCGAAAGGAAGTTGAAAGACAGGAGTAACTAGTTACACATAAATATATCTTTGACAGAGAGATACTCCCTCTGTAAAGAAATATAAAAATCTTTATATCACAACTTTATACATAAGAAAAATCAAGGGGTATATATAACATATATATATATATCTTTTATATCACAACTTTATAAAAAACAGAGTTTTTTAACACACTATAGACGAGTTGGTGATGATGGTGTGCCTGCCATCCTGAAATATAGGCCGTCTGATTTATATCTGACGGATAGGAAGGAAACTATGGTAATTTTGCAAAAAGGTACCCACACACCTCTCCACATTTGCAAATAAGGCCTTCCCTCGTTCATCCTTTTCTCTCACAAGATAAAATACTCATACAAATGCATCTTGATGTTACATGCAACGCACAGGCATTATGGGGGTTCAGTTGAGAATATAATATTCAGACAGGCTCATAGTTCTGGACCTTGGGCCACAGTCCGGTGGGCCTACATGTTTGGGGGACCATGTGTTCTATCTCAGCACTTTTCATATTGCAAGCGATCGATACGTTGCTGGTTTTAGATGTTGTCGCAAGGCGAATGCACAAAATTGAATAAAGCACGGCAGCTGTTGGAATGAAATCGAACGACAGTTCCTAACCAGCAATCAGAGGTGCAATTCTATCAACAATATACCATGTGATAAATAATACTGTCGTACTACTTATACACACATGACACTTGTTTCACCATGCCAGATTATTACATCAAAATCTCTCAGAGGATAGATCAGTTTGGCAGTTGTGTGCTGCTACTAAAGAATTTCAAAGTTGATTTGGACCAGCTCTCCTTGCCGAGAAAGTTCGATTTTGACATCATCCCCTACCGCAAGATATGATTTAGATTTGAACCTTGACCATCCTTTAGCATCAATCATCATGCGACCATCCTTTGTACATACGGTATATTGAGCAGGTTCATTCACACCAGGGTTGCGCATGGTAAGAGAAACTTGGTCAGATCGCCCGGATTGTTGAACAACTCCCTTGTTGCTCTAAGAATTCTCTGTTTGCAAACAAGAAGACATACACAAACACTTAGATCAACACAGTGAATCATGTGAAACAACATGGAAAGAAAAAAGAACGAAGCACTTGGGCGGCCAATGCTTACAAGAAGGTGGACATGTCGGTTTTTGTAAGGACTTTGATATACGATGTGTGAACTGCAGCCCAGTCTGTTGCTGGTGCAACTGCTCATTCGTTTGCCGCTGCACGGGCCAGAGTACATGCAAGTGCAAGTGTTGGTGCAGGTGCTAAAGCCGTTGCTGGTGCCTGTGCCGGTGCGACTGGTAGTGCCGCTGTTGTTGCCGGAGATGGTGCTCCTTGTAGAGCTAGTGCCGGTGTCAGAGCAGGTGCCAGTGTCGATGCCCGATCCTCTGGTAGATCAGCCTGATCCGCTGACGCGGTCGGTGCCCAATCCTCAGCTGGACCAGACTGAGCTGCTGCCGCTGTTAGTGCTAGAGTAGCTGCCGGTGCCCGATCCATTGCTGAAGGTGGTAATGATGTGCGAGACAGCGACGATCATGTCTGGTCTGCTATGATCAGCTTTCTAACTTGACTAGGCTCCATGACCGTGATCCAGTTTTTTTCTTCATTTCTTTTAAACACGAGAAGGACTAATTGTGGTGTTTTTGTTAAATCAAACTGCAGTTCATCATCGGGATTCAGCTTGTAGTCAGACAACAGACTGATTCAATTTTTTCCAGTAATATAAGTGATGGGTAGTGCCTTTGTTACTGACACGACATAAGAAGTGAAACTTGGAAAAATAGCCATCGTAGAGCAAACCAAACGATTTATTCTGTGATGAATGTCACATGGCAAAACCTGCATCGTAAAATTGTAGGAAAAGAAAGAAAACATGACATTAAATTAATAAGATTTAGACAGTAAATCAATAAGATTAACTTGATGTGACACGAGTGAATCCTTACGAGGAAATCACTATGTTGAAGTACTAAATAGAAGATTGATCGTCCAAGTACGGGTGGCATGCAGGGCCCCCGCCTACTCCCACAAGCGGCATAGTCCAAAGGTCGTGACAAATCATGTGGACCAAACATCCATGGGACTGGAAATCCTGGTGGGTGCGATAAACCCTGCAATGCATAAGATATTGGAGTGTAACCATAACTGATAAACCGTCCTCACAAAAAAGATGATCTGGATACTTCAAAATATACAGACTGAATTGAGTGGACAGACATTAACATAGACTGTTCTCAGGACTCACCACACACCAAAAGCGGCAGTACTAAACAATACAGGGTTCACAAACACAAATCAAGTACTGAATAATAGTACTTACTACAGACAAGCAAAGTTGCACTAATTAAACTCTGAGACTATTTCTTGCCACCGACCTACGGGATGAACCCCGCATAACTGACTAGGCCATGGACTTCGTGAGAGATGTCTACCTGCACCATCACCATCTCGTCAACCTTGGAGAACCTAACAGAGTAGTATTTCCACTCATAAACATGATGATGAAGACATGCCGCATCAGATTTGTCGTGAAGCTTTACAAGAACCACACCCTTCGTAATTGAAGGCACAACCAGGAAATTGTTGTGGTCAAGTATAGCCTCGAGAACACGCCTGACAACAATGCTACATGAAAACACTAGTTTAGGACACGTGGCGACAATGACACATCAACTGGATAGTTTAGCAGTAGAACTCATCCTTGGGTCTCCCAGTTCACACGACATGACTTTGAGAACTTCATATCCACCGCGGACCTAGTTCTAATTCAAACAGAAACCATATTTTATTACTACCTCCTTTTAGAAATATAAGATGATTTTGGATATTATACTCCATATATGACTACATATACACACAGAAATGAGTGAACAAAGACACTAGAACATGTCTTCAAAGGCATGAGAGCAGAGGGATTACTTGCGATATCCATAACACAAGTTACTGAGGCAAATATACCCTCTTCAAAGGTAGCATTGATGTTCATAAAGTACTCCCTCCATCCCAAAATTCTTGTCTTAGATTTTTCTAGATACGGATGTATCAAGTCACATTTTAGTATTAGATACATATGTATCTAGACAAATCTAAGACAAGAATTTTGGGACAGAGGGAGTAGTTCAAAGTAATCTATAAGAAATCAGTGTCAACCTCTCGCATGTTTTGGTCAAAAGAGGAATTTAGAACCGTCATTTGGTACACAAAAATCGCATGCAAGATCACCTAGAAAGTTGTACTACTAGTACTAGTACTGTGGGTTAGATGAAAAAACACGATCAAGATAGAGAAAAAGATCATCAAGAAGAGATATTACCTGGACTTGCTTAATGAGGGATCCCGGAGAGGGGGGCTTGGACAGGGCGATGGCTTTGAGCTTGTCTGCAGTATTCTCGGCCGGGTGCTTGCACTTCTTCGTACCATGAGCCTCGACGGTTTTGGCCAGAGCCATAGACATCACGTTGGCCGGTGCTCCAGCGTCCATCCAAGAGAGGAAGCTTAGAGAGGAAGCTGAGAGATAAGATTGAAATGAGGAACGAGATGAGGGAGAAGCGAAGCGAGTGGGGGTTTTCTTCAAGAGAGGAAGCTGAGAGAGAAGAGCAAAATGAAGGTTGCTTCGTCCGTCCAACTTACTGCTGGAAACGAGGGGGTTTTGTGATTTGACGGCTCATTGGGCATTACTGCGGCGCTTCGATCGGGGTAGTCTAACGTCACTCTACTACAAAGTAATTTAGTGCATGGCTGGTGGACCACGATGCTGGCTGTCCCACACGTCGGCGAAAGTGAGTAATTTAGTGCATGGCTGGAGGAGGATCCGCACGGTAGAGCGTGTCCACTATTTTTCTAAAGAGAAAAATGATTACAGCAAGCGTTTCCACTCTTACGATGGAGGAGTGCGAAACACGGCAGCCATTTGAACATACACAGTGCTCCTACTACTAGGCATGTGCAGTGGTTCATACGTTAGTACTACATAATCTTGTTGCTAGTGTAGTAAGATATGACGATAACAAATGATGTTGTGCGCATGTCAACTATATGAACAGTAATGTAGTAACATAGTACCACTTTTTCGACTGTACGGTCGAGAATGAACGGTGAGATCAATGTTAACAGAACTAGGTCTACAGCGCACAGAGATTACGGTGCTACAGTACTCCACGAAACATGAACCATATGAAGCACGAAACAGTGTTAGGCAGGGTGTATGAAGGGTGCACGGGATGGGAGCAAAAATTCCCTTCTCGGCCCACTTTTGGGTGTTTGGGCAGAGTGCATGAAGGGTGCATGAGTGAACACTAGTAGGTTAACACAAATACACAAAGAGGGACCAACTATATTGAGATGAGAATGCAACCAAACACACCCACACGCTTTGTGCTACAATGACTGTTTGATCCAACGGTCATGTTGCGACGAGACATGGACATGCCCATGCAGAAGGCGCCTAAACACCACTGAAGTCCCTCTGATTCTCGAGGCGCATGATGTTGGTGATGCAGGGTGCAACCGCTCGCAGAGCCCGCTCCCGGCCGACGGGAGCCAGCTCGTCAAAGACGCCGTCCAATGGCATGAATGGATTCCGGTGATGGAGCCTGAGAGGATTCGCCCGACAACAGCGACGGCAGCCCACAACCTCTCCTTGTCCAGCTCGGCACCCACCATCACGCGGAGACGGCTCAGCTCCTTGGAGATATAGGTGAAGAAGGAGACTGGGTCAGTAAGCCGCAGCTCGTTGAAGTCGACGGGGTGGTCGAACGGGTTTAGCCCGACAACCGACATGGTTGCGCTGGCACGATGGTAGGCATCGCGAAGCCGCAACACGTGCGTGGCAACTTGGTCCACCAAGTGGCTGAGGCGATCCTGGACCTCGTCACGATCGGCCCGCTTGCGCTCCAGCCGGCTCCCCGGACGGCGTATCGTATCTCCCGCTTTCTACAGCAACGCCGCCGATGCCTCGAGCATCTATGTGGTGGATGCCTACCGCTTTTGAAGCTCCATGAACTCCCGGACATAACGGAGGAGCATGGCACTCCTCTCCTCCTTGAGCTCAAGGAGCTCCACGTCCTTGGCCCTGAGCTCCGCATCTTTGGCTTGGAGCTCCTGTGTCAGGCACCTCACCTCGGACTCCGCGATCTACTGCGCCGCCATGGCACCAGGTAGAAGCAATGGGGAGAGGAAGCAAAGGGGGCGAAAGGGCTGAAAGGCAATGCAATCTATGGGAAGGCGGAGGGAGCCAGCTGAGAAGTGGGGAATCTTTTGGTTTTCACCATGGGAAAACACCAGTCGACGACTTCTCACATCAGGGAGCAGTGGGTTTTACAGGCGGAGTCATCGTGACTAATTGCTGCTGCGCCTGCTCCCATCAATCAAAAAATTAAAAATCCTGCCGCGCCTTCTCCCGTCAATCAAAAAATTAAAAATCCTGCCGCACCCAAACACTAGAGCAACGTCGCGGTAGATATTTAAATTTACCTGCCGGCAAGGAGATAAAAAAGGGGTGAAAAATGTGGCGGCGGCCTAGCTAATCGGTCGCACTAGCCCAACTAGCTAGACACTGTGCTTCACTGATGTACTCGACGGGAAAGGTGGACTTTCGTGATTTAACGACTCATTTACTTGCTTCGGCGCTACGACCGAGGAGGAACCAGAAAACGCGTGGTAGGGCGTCCCACGTCTCGGCAAGGAAGTATATATGCGTGCACCACCCAGGAGGACCCCGAAACCGTGCGGTAGGGTGTGCCACGTCTTGGCACGGAGGAAAAATGCGCGTGTAAAAATATATTGTATCAGACGTAGTACCTATGGTTCGACCTCGGGAACCAGCTAGTCGGTGGAAAACACCCCACTAGCCACACAGCTTCATCATGCTAACGTGGCACGGAGGATATGTGTGGTTAGCTCTGTCTCGACCAGCCACAACGTCTCTTGTTCTGGGCGATTCTTTTATTTTCCAAGCTTTTTTAGTTATAATAACACCACAGCAAGCTAGCGCCGCTCTTCGTGTGTGCCCATGCAAAGGTTAGATGATGGAGAGGAGAGAGATCGCAGACCTGGGACCCACCAGTAAGTGAGTCAACAGTCATGCACGTGTTGACGAGGCACTCCCTCTACTCTAGTCAACGTAATACTGTATAAAATCATGTTATGGGACAAAGACAACAACTGTTGTTGTTTTAGGCTATCAACTTACGCTTTGTAGTCCAGGTTGCCAGTTTGAATCTCGTCTTCCAGACTTGTTAGTTTTAGGTCCAAATTTGATTAATGACAAGTGGGACCCCCGTGTGTTGTTCCGATATTTCAGTGTAGGATGGTTTTCTTGAACAAACACTTTGCGCTGTTAGACAAGTAATGGCACGAGTTACACGTATTTTGCAAGTTTACGAATAGAAATGACAGCGGCATAGAATATCACATCCACCCCGCAGCTTAGATGCTATGGTGATACGAGTTTTTACATTGTTGGAAGTGAGATCCAATGGCTTGGGAGTAGTCTTTGTAATTATGCGCAATTTCCAAACTCTCCAAAGGTTTTTTTGCAAATAAAACATTCAGGCCTCGTGTGTGCCTCTGCATCTTGGATCCAACGGCTCCTCGTTGCTCATATTAGGTGCTCCCCGCAGCTTAATTAGCCGCTACGGTGATACGAGCATCTAGGTCGTATGATCAGTGATCAGAAGGCACATGCGTAGTACTTGTACTTTCTGCGCAATTCCCAAACTCTCTCAGCCGTATATTGCAAAAACATTCAAACCTCCTATTGTTGGCCGTTAGATCTCATTGAACTTGTATCACCATAGAATCTACGGTGCGGGAGCACCTCAAATTCTCCCGTGCGAGAAAACATAAGGTGCTCTCGCAGCTTGGATGCTACGGTGATACGAGCTTCGAGGTTGTTTGATCTGGTATCCAATGGCATATGAGCAGTCTGTGTGCTTGTAAGCAGTGGCCGAACTCTTTAGGGGCTTTTCTGCAAAAACCATTCGGACCACCGAGGAATTGTTGGGTCACAAATCCAACGGCTCCGAAGAGCTTGTATCACCAAAGCATATAAGGTGTGGTAGCACATGATATTCTTACATACAGGAAAATATGATGTCCTCCTTCATCTTAGATGCTACGGTGATACAAGCTTTGAGGTCGTTGGATATGGGATCCAAGGGCATCTGAGTAGTTTTTGTACAAATTGTGTGCAATTCTCAAACTTGTCAAGGTTTCCTGTAAAAATATTAAGACATCCTGTGAGCTGCTATATCTCAGATTTACAAGCTCCAAGCAACTCGTATCGGCATATAGCATCTAAGGTATGGGGGCACATGATATTCTCCCGGGGAGGAGGGGGTGCACAACCAATCGGTGTTTGGGAGGGTGGGTACAAATATAATCTAAACAATCCTAAACAGAGCTTCATAATTTTATCTAAGGTTGAGGGGTTAACCCCCGACAATCTACATAGCTCCGCCTAAACACAACATTTGCATGTACTGTAGTACTAGACTTAATATTCATATTTCGGTTTCCTGTTCATTTTAAATATTGAACTGAGGACCATGCATGTCTTACATTTTACTCCCTTTGTTCCTAAATATTAGTCTTTTTAGAGATTTCAAATGGACTGGCACATATGGATGTATATAGACATATTTTAGAGTGTAGATCACTCATTTTGCTCCGTATGTAGTCACTTGTCGAAATCTCTAAAAGACTAATATTTAGAAATAGAAGGAGTATTTTTGAATTCGTGTCATACATGCATGGTTTGGAAAAATAGATGGAATATACTTATTGGATTGTTGTTGTGTTCGTGTGTGTGTGTGTGTGTGTGGTCATATGCTTGATACATACAAAGTTTTCTAACCACCATAGTGTTCATCTTTAAAATTTGAATTTGCAATGAAAACATACTAGGGATACCATGAAATGTGAAATCCATGTTGAGATCACTATATCACAAACTCACTCTAATTCAATAACTCGTCATAAATCAATTACCACGTTGAGATTACTATTTGCAAGGAAAATACGGGCATTGTAATACACATAGATTCGTTCGGCAATTTAAAAGATTCCTTTCATATTCTCGAATGGTAGGACCCAATGGCATACCAGCCAGACCTTGGCTCGTGTTGATCCTAAAAAAATGGGCTCGTGTCCTTCTGGTGGCGTGCGTGGTATGCACATTAGGCAACCCCAACCAGACGAGCCTCCGCGTTTCGAGTCGAAATATCTGGTGGCCAGAATTCCAGCCCTAGGAAATTCCCCTTGTGTCCCCGGTCCATAATGACTACCGATGAACAATGGAGGGATGCTTTAGTAACTATACAATGTTACCTACCGTGTCGAGCACGGTTCAATTCCCTCGGTCGCCGCTCCCCAAGGTCACCCGTCAACTGCATTGCCTAGTACTACTACTACTACACCAGGATGAGCACAAAATTGAGCCCATTTATTCGTGCCTAGTACTTGAGTTAATATATCAGGCAATGCACTAGTACAGAGGTATTATCCTTTTACTCTGTGTATATAACTTGTCTGAAGTCTAACTATGCAAAATGTTTGACCAAATCCTTTCTTAAGAAATACAACAGGACAGATGTATGGCTTGAAAATTTATTGCATGATGCAGGTTATGATATTGTTTTGAATCCTGGATTTTAAATTTCAGAAAATCCAAAACTGACAAGAAATTCATGAAACTGAGCATGGTCACGTGATATGGCACAAATATTCCTTCGTAATTTTTTTCTTCAATTTGAGACAAGCTGCTTATGACAAGTTGCACAAACGAAGAGCCAAGGTATTTTGGAACAAAGACCTGTCACGTTAAGGCGAACGCTTTCACTATTGAAACCGTGGGCGTTTATGTGCCGCCACGAGTCCCGCTTCTCATCGGCAAGTGCCGTCCGAGCAAGCGCGTGAGTCGACGGGAGGCGTGCGAGCAGACCACTGCACAGGCTCACTAGGAGGCAAGCCCTTTAACCAGGCTCCGCCGCCCACCTTTGTCCCAACTGCTCCCACTTTTAATGTCGCCAGCGCCGCAGTTTAAAATCAACCCTGCACTACCAGGTATCGCTACAGTCTTCTCTCTTCCTCTCTGATTCTCCTGTCGTCTACCTCCAACCAGCCTGACCTAAACATACGCCATGCCGCATCACGATGGTCTGCCCTTAGTCTTCCAGTTTCCTAAGGAAGACACCCAGCCGGAGTCTCAAGAACATAAGGCGCTTTGGGACGAGCTTGAACCGGCCTTGCGGGAAGACGCCGCGCCTGTCCCCGCTCCCGTTCCGGCTCCTGCCGCCCCAACTGTGCCAGCGCCCATCCCCATGGCATTGATGGTCTGGGAGCCGCACATTGTCACCGAGCTTGATGCCACGGGGTTCCACGCGGTCCCCGCCGACTTTCACACGCCCGTGCACCTACCAGCGCATGCGCCTTCGCGTGCACTGTCGCACATGCCCGTGCCGGTGCCCGTGCACCTGCCAGCACATGCGCCTGCGCGTGCACTGACGTGCGCGCCCGTGCCAGTGCCCGTACACACGAATGTCTCGGCTGCGCTGTTGCCAACGCCTGTCCCCGCGCGGGTGCCAGTGCCCCCTCAGCGGAATGGATGGCCGCCGTCGATTGCTTCCTTACACCAACGCCAGTCGCCTCCTCCCGCCAGTTGACTCGCTCCTTGAGACCGAAGTCCAGAACATTGTGGCCTTCCTTGAAGCTTGGACCAACGTCCAGGAGTGCGCCAACAACGGCGCAAGACGCCATCATCACCGTCGCCGTTGGTCAGTGGCCCGACAAGACACAGAGCACGGCATAGGAGCCGCTTCCCACCGTAAGACGCCACCGCCGCCGCTGTGTAATATAAATTTGCCATGAAAAACATTCGGATTGCCATGCTTAAAATCCGAACGTTTATCATTTCCGTTTATTTTAGATCGACCATCATATGAATGTAAAGTCGGAGTCAGACTGAATGAAATCTATGGTTTGATCGATTGAATGTTCTGTTAGAGCCGTATCAAATTAAATATAAAACATCATCAAGCCACATGTATTCCTTATCATCCAACGACATAGACTGCTTCAATGTCGAGCGCTCAACACATTTAGCGTGCAGTTAATTTCATGTCAAAAATAGTGCTAATCACATAATAACACGCAAATAATATCCTACTTAATATCCGCATGCACTTAATATACTTCCAAATTAACGTGCATTGCACGTACACATTGACTAGTGCTACTAGTACGTGAAACTGGTGCCGTAACTTGTGAACACGTCTAGATATGGTCAACGACAACATCGCCCGCGAGTTCTTCGTGTTTGCCCGTGCGTCTAAACGCAGAAGGGGAGGAGAGAGAGCACACATGGAACCCACCAGTAAGTGAAGGTGAATAGCACGTGCTAACGAGCCGGTCCCACTAATGTAATAAAAATAATATTACATGTTATCCATTAAATAGGTTGTGGTAATATAAAAACATTATATGAACAAAGGGGGGTACAACAGACATTGTTGTTCTACGTATGTTGCCTATTGACGTGCGGCTTGAAGGCCCTGGTCGCATGTTCAATCCTCGTCCTTTATTTTTTTAATTTGTATATGGGTCCAAATTTTTTTTCATGACAGGTGGGTCCCTCGGTGTGTAGTTTGTAGCACTTTAATTTGTTGGTCGAAATTTGTTCCATTCCAAGTGGACTATCGGCGTGTAGTTTTGTAGCTTATTTGTAATAACCAAAGAGAACAACAGAGTTTTTTGCAATAATACCATGGTGCAATGTTGAAGGCGAGAAAGGACGTGCGAGAGAGCGATGACCGAGCCATTGGGAAATCAACCGGGGGAGGTGCGGGGGTTGCAACGGTGTTTGGAGTAGTTGTGGGCCGAATGCTACGAAAATATAATCTAAACCCACCGGAATAAATGCCTACACAAATTAATCCAAGGTTGGAGTCCCCCTCGCAATGTAAATAGCTCTGGCTTTGCGAGGGATGGAGAGGTAGCTTCAATGTGTGGAAGATACGGCGTGAGAAACCGAGGTCAATCGAGAGACATATAGATAGAGAGACAAAGTGAGTGTGGTCCGACATTCATTGAAAAGATATATATGTTCTGGAGAGATATTGTTCGATTTAGCTTTTGGGAAGGGTGAGGGCTGTAAGATAGAGCTTGAGAGATGATCCAGTCACAGACATGTAGATATATTTTGTGTGTGGGAGGAAGCAAGGTTAATCGATTACATATATAAAGGGAGAGAGATTGAGCGAGTGTGGGTCGTCGTGCAATCGAAAGAGTGAGACGGGTTGGCGAGAGTGACCTAGAGAGACAATGTGCGTGAGAGAGTATACAATATGAATATGTCGAATTGGGCTCAAACATTGAGATATATCGTTTGTGGCCGAGAAAGAGCGAGGTCAATCGAGACATAGAGAGAGAGGGGGGGAGAGAGAGATTGAGCGAGCGTGGCCCGCCATGAGGTCGAAAGAGTGGGGGAGGCTTGGATGGACTGACCTAGATAGACAATCTGCATGAGAGAGTATAGAGTGTGTCGATCAAGGCCCAAACAGGGAGATATATCATTTGTGTGTGAAAGAAAACGAGGTTAATCGAGACTCGGATAAAGAGAGTGAGATTGAGCGAGTGTGGCCCGCTGTGCGGAAGAAAGAGTGAGACAGTCTCGAGGGAGTGACCTAGATAGACAACGTGCATGCATGCGCACGAGAGGTTCGGGGGCTAGATAGGCAATGCATGTATCTAGCGCGAGAGGGTGGGAGGAAGAGAGAGAGAGAGAGAGAGAGAGAGAGCGAGAGAGAGAGAGAGAGAGAGAGAGCTCGGCATGGGGTGCAATGGCGGGTGTGTGAGGTAAATACATTTGGTAACAGAGTGGAAAAGGGGGGTTGTGTAGTTGAGAGAGTTAGAGATCGAAACATGGAGAGAAAGAATGAACATGTGTCGGAGACTGATAGCTTCCTAAGGTGGTTAGGAGAGGAAGATTGACTGATACAGGAAGTATGTAGCGTCTGTGCCGGGGGGTGGGGCTAAAAACAACATTTGAATGTATATAGTACGAGACTTAATATCGATGTTTCAATTCGGTGTACATTGTAAGATTTGAACTGAGGACCATGCATATGGGTAATTATTTCGAATTCGTGCCATACTAGGCTTGGAAAAGTTGACATTGACTCGATTGTTGTGCTATTTTGTAGGTCATATGTTTGAATCCATCCAAAAGTTTTCTCACTACCATGGTGTTCATTATATATGAATTTGTATTAAAAAGTAGCATGGATACAGTGAAATGTGAAATCCACGTTAGAACCGGAGATCGCTATGTGACACACACTCTAATTCAAATAACTACTTATGTGACACACACTCTAATCCATGTTAGTGTGGATACCGTTTAATTTTTTTCAAATAACTACTCATTAATTAATTTATAGTATCTTGTTTCAAATGACTAATTATTTTCAAGGAAACCATGGGCATGGTAATACATACAGAATCGTTTGCAAATGAAAGAAGATACGTTTGTATTCTCAAATGTAGGCGTGCCAGGCAGACCAGGGTCGTGTCGTGGTGGTCGCGTGTGTCGGACGGACGCTTAGCACCCAGCCACTCACCCCGTCCCTCCCTCCCCCCCCAAAAAAAGGACGACAACAAAGTAAGTTTGCGCTTCCATGTTTCGGATTGAAATATCTGGCGGCCCCAATTCCAGCCCTGCAAAATCTCCCTTCTCCATTGTCCCCTTTCGCGCCCAGATTGCTCAAATCCCTAATTCACCGACAACCCAAGCAAAGTTAGAATTGCCCCTCATCTCGTCTCTTTCCCCACCTCTGTGCCGGACGACAACGACGAAGACGACGGTCGCGCTTCACCACTGCACCGGAGCTACCTAATCTACGCCCTCGTCCACCGCACTGGGTGGTCCACCGACAACGTCGGCCACCGCAACCGACGTGCCTCACAGACACCGACTTCCACCGCATCAGATGCGCTTCACCGATGCCGTCTCCCACCTCACCGGGGCTACTTCACCGAGCACATCGTCGCACCTCCGCCCTCCGAGGCCGTTGGGGCTTCACCAACGGTCTCGTCCACCACATCGTAGCGCTCCGCTGCCAGTCAAGATATGCATCCGTGCGGAGCCAGCCAGCGCATCACCCTCAACGGCTCTGAAGTGACCCGCACTCTAGCTAGGCGAGCATGCCCAAACGCCGGCCCGGACTAGGTATCCACACATCACTCCCTTGTGCACTGTTTCGACGATGTTTGGATATCCTTTCACTGCTCTCTTAGCTTACATGCCTATGCAAATCTGACTTTAACTCTTATTTCTTCTGGAGATATCATCTAAACAAGCAAAACCATTTTTAGCGAAGCATGACAGCGCTATGGGATCTGGTACACATCCTGCACGCCCGTATAACCTTGTAAGTATATGTCCTCCGGTACAACAGCAAGGTCGATTCCTCTTATTTGATCAACCATTCGCCGTGTCAAAAATGCAGAGGGGGTGCAAGGAGCACAAGGCCTGCACATCCAAGCAACTGGTAACATGGACTTGTACATGGAACATCCCAAGCGCAAACAGAGTTGCAGTGAGCCTGTACAATGAGCTAGCGTAAGTCCCTGCATTTCATTTAATTTATACTGGCATGCGTGTATAAATTGTGTGCGGTGGCGGATCCACGAATTCAAGTTACTAGGGGCGAACATTTAACTTAAAAAATACGAAGCCACTTGCACTCCAGAAATCAACATAACTTGAGAAATGTGAAGCTACATGCACTTTGAAAGCCAGCTAATGATCCAAAGTAGTTCAGATTATAAAACACTAAATGATGCAAGCACCAAAAAACACAAAATGCAACATGGTGTACAAGGACTACAAACATAGTCTGTACCTGCTTGAATTATTCGTTCTCTGGCGGAAAATATCGAAGTGTAATTGCACCTATAACCAGTGCGCAAACTGCATATCAATATATCTATCCTGCACAAGTATGCCAATAGTTTCAAACAACAGATTAGAAAAGTATTTATGCTACGTTGTCATGATACGGGGACTTTCTGGTAGATGGCCTCGACGTTTCCTCAAGCCATGAAAATGTACTATAATTTGCTTGTCGTCAATGCCTACAAATCTCTATGTCTCTCTCAACATAGCAGATCATCGCTAGACACTAAATCCTTCAAAGGGAGCTTGCAAAATGCTTGCATTAGATTCCTCATTAGACACTATATGTTCATCACCAGGAGCATGTAAAATGTTTGCATCAAATCCTTCATTAGCAGTCTATTCATTAGACACTTCAGGCTCAAGAACAACATGAGCTTGTATGTTTGCACCAGAAACTTGATTAGATACATCAGATTCAGTCAGTTCAGTATTGATTGGGGGAGATATAAAATAAGCAGAAATTGGTTTCATTTTCTCATAGATTCCTTACATACAAGCAGTTTTACAACACCGTCAGGTTTAACTATTGGCCAGAAATTGAATAGTTGAATTAGATATAATCAGGGATGTGATGTACCTGCTTGTTGCACATGCTATTCTTGCAATCTGCGACTGTCCGTTTGCACAAGCTCGATGCCATGCCCGTGTTGCTGCCGCTGCCTCCCACGTAGACTACACCCAGGGTTGGATCTTCATCTTCTTGTCCTTCCGTTCGCTTGAAGCCCAGCGACCGCCCTCCAACGAGGGTGCGAGGAAGTGCTGTGTCGGTCTCTCCAGCGATGGCTAGGTTAGGAGCGAATCAGATTGTAGGCTGGAGCAAATGAATTGGGATTTTCCTGCTCTTGATCGATATGGGAGGCACTCGTTTGGGCCGCGAGCCTGCTATAGGGACTGCCTTGCACTTATGTTATTGGCCCATCCAAATTGAAACATTTTTCTTCATCTTTTACATTGACTGCTCGTGCGTTGGGACGAACAAAACTAGCTTGGGCCAACCTGGACGACTCAAACTAGGTGCACACTTTCCACCCACCAGAGGCAGCCGCCCATACCAGCCCCTATGGTGGCATCGCCCCTTTTTGCATGTATGATTGGGGTAGTGAAGAATATTCCAGTGGCGCTTTTGATTTACCCACAGAATGGTTGAATTGCTTGTTTCTATGAACTGAGTTCGCCAATAATGTGAAGGATGCCAGTCTTTTCATCCTATCATAGATTGCTTAGATCTTGATATGCCAAATGTAATCGCATGAAATATACAGTAAAAGCCAGTGTGATGTGTGTGGCTACAACTACTCTGACTACATGTCCTCACATAACATATCAAGGACGCACCATCTTACCAGATTAACCATTCGACTTACCAATGCAGTGTGGGAAGAAAGAAGTATTGGGACTGCGTATCCAAGCAATTGATGCCATAGCCTCCTTCGTAGAACCTTGTAAGCGAAAAAGAAGTTGCATTGTGCCTGTACAAAGAGCTAGCGTAAGTTCAGTTACCTGCTTCTCAAAATTTTAGTTAGCCACTTATTGCAAAATTGTTCAATTATGTTGCCTGGCTTAATTTAGTTTGCTACTAATTACATAATGCCAAAGCCTGTTAATCCTATTATAGATTGCGCCTATCTATGTGTTTGATTGTAACGCTCCGGATGCAACTTTCCATATTCGTAACTCCGACTCTTGCCATTTCCGGCTATGTGATTTATTATTTCCTCCGTGGCTGGGTTTTTGTCTCTTGTTTTGCATTTTCTTCTTGTTATGCATCTCGTCTCATGTCATCATCTGCATTTCATCCGCATGTTTTTAAAAACTTGCATCCGTTCGGGTTCCGCCGGTTCTCTCCGTTGTCCGTTCGGAGTCCAGACACACTCGCACGCGCCTGCGGCACCTCCGAAATATTATTTTATTAGTGGCATAAAAATGTTCTCGGAATGGGTTGCAACTTGTCGTGCGGTCTTATCATAGTGTAGACAGGCCGCCTGCCAAGTTTCGTCGCATTCGGAGTCCATTTGATAGCCCAACCGTCATCCGTAGCGGCACCGTTGCCGGTTTAATCGTCGGACGTTTTCGGTATCCGGAGACTGCCGCCGGGCTGCAACCTCTCTTCTCTCCCCTCAGCCTAAGCCCTCTCTTCGCAGCCCACTTAGGCCTACCTAACACCCCCTCCGCTCCGGACCGTCCGATCGAGATCGAACGGCTCCGAAACAGAGCAGAAACCCCCCTAACCCTAGCCCCTAGCCTATTTAAACACCTCCCCATGCCATTTTTGGCCTTCTCCTCCCTCTTCCTCGTTTTCCATGCCTCCCAGCCTCCTCCCGCCACTTGGCGCCGCCGCCACCGTGCCCCGGGCCAACCAGAGCGCGACACGTCGCCTCCCAGCACCCCGCGGCCAACCCCAGCGCGCCATGTGTCCTCCCCTCGCCTTTCCACCGCCGCGGGCCCTGTGAAGCCCATCTGGAGCCCGCGCCAGGCCCGGATCCCGCAGCCGCAGGGTGCTCGAGCCGCCCCGCTCCTCCCACTCGATCAGGGGATCGAGAGCGCTCGCCCGAGCCGCCATGCTCCTTCCTTGTCCCCGCCTCCGGCCACGCCGCCGACGATCGCCGGCACCTCCAGGCCACGCCGCCGGGCCCCCTTGCGCCCTCTCTTCCTTTCCCCCGTCCTGCCTTCTCCTCTCTCTCTCTCTCCCTCACCCGTTCTCTCTCTCTCCGTGGACAGCGCCGCCGCAGGAGCTCCCGTCATCGCCCGGCCTCGCCACCATCGGGAACGGATCCGGCCGGACCCGATCCGCTCGGATCTGGTCGGGGCCCCTCCCGCCTCGCCTTGCAATGCCGGCTCCTCTCGCCGGAGAGCCAGCCACTGCCGCCGCCATGTCTCTGCTCGGGACGAGCAGAGCGCAGCCGCCCGCTCGCGTTGACCGCGGCCCAGCGTCGCCAGCAGCCCGATCCAGTCGGCCCGCGTGGGCCTCCCCAGCGCCCCGGCCCAGCCAGCGCCAGGAGGGCCCAGCCTCCTCCGCGGCCTGCCCGCACCGCCCTCAAGCCAGCCGGCCGCCTCCACCCGACCTGGGCCTCAGCCCATGGTGAGCTGCCTCCAGCCCAGCACGCTTCCTCACCGACCCGGGCCCAGCCTGCAAAGTGAGCAGTTTTCCCCAGCCCAGTTCCGCCAGATTCAGCCCACGTGTTTTTTTTTCATGTCTGCGATTTTATCATTTATCCTAGGATTAACAGATTTTCAGAAAAACCCTTGAACCTCATGCATGTAATAACTAATTAACCGTGCATCGGAATTAAACAAACTTTACATGTAAATGCTCAGAAAATTGTGTAGATTAATAATATGCCATTTTCACCCATGTTAAAATTGTTTAACATGCTGTTTGTGTTTATTTTGCATAATGCCATGCTAAAACGATTTATTTCATAACTAAATAACCGTAGCTCGGTTTCAATTAAACTTTATATGTAAATGGGGTGGAAAAATGCCTAGTTTAACATGGTCCACTTTATGTTGCTGTTTAACAACATTAAAATTGTGTTTAGGGCAGAACAGTACCAAATTCATTTTATGCACATGGGGATTTTCCGGACTTGTTGTTTGTTACTTCCGGCCTCATTTAAATTTGCCTAGATAGGTAGTTTCATTATGTTTCACCCCCTTGCCATGCTAATAACATTTAATATTGTTGGGTACATAACCGAGAGCAAACTAAATAATTGCATGTGGTGTTTTGTCAATATGCAACTCGTTGCATATTGAGCTCCATTTAATTTGTAGTATTGTGTGTTGCAGTTTGCCATGCCATGCCTCTTTAAACCGGACATGCATCATACTTGTTTGTGCATCATGCCATGTTTATGCTTGTGCATTTACCATGTTGTTTGTTTCTTTCCGGTGTTGCCTCTTAGTTCCGGTAATGTTGCGATTGTGAGGATTCGTTCGACTATGTCCGCTTGTCTTCTTCATGGACTCGTTCTTCTTCCTAGCGGGATTTCAGGCAAGATGACCGCTACCCTGGATCTCACTACTATCATTGCTATGCTAGTTGTTTCGTTCTATCGCTATGCTGCGCTACCTATCACCTGTTTATCAAGCCATCCCAAATTGCCATGAACCTCTAACCTTTGACACCTTTCCTATGCAAACCGTAGTTTGGCTATGTTACCGCTTTTGCTCAGCCCCTCTTATAGCGTTGCTAGTTGCAGGTGAAGTTGAAGATTGCTCATTGGTGGACAGGATTTGGGTTGGGATATCACAATATCTCTTATATTATTATAATGCATCCATATACTTGGTAAAGGGTGGAAGACTCGGCCTTTTGCCTAGTGTTTTGTTCCACTCTTGCCGCCCTAGTTTCCGTCATACCGGTGTTATGTTCCCGGATTTTGCGTTCCTTACGCGGTCAGGTGATTTATGGGACACCCTTGACAGTTCGCTTTGAATAAAACTCCTCCAGCAAGGCCCAACCTTGGTTTTACCATTTGCCTCACCACCACCTATCCTTTCCCTTGGGTCGGCCAACCCGAGGGTCATCTTTATTTTAGCCCCCCCCCCCCCGGGGGCCAGTGCTTGTCTAAGTGTTGGTCCGAACCGAGCGATGTCCGGTGCCCCCTGGGCAACCAGGGTCTATGCCAACCTGACGTCTGGCTCATCCAGTGTGCCCTGAGAACGAGATATGTGCAGCTCCTATCGGGATTTGTCGGCGCATCGGGCGGCTTTGCTGGTCTTGTTTTACCTTTGTCGAAATGTCTTGTAAACCGGGATTCCGAGTCTGATCGGGTCTTCCTGGGAGAAGGTCTATTCCTTCGTTGATCGCGAGAGCTTGTCATGGGCTAAGTTGGGACACCCCTGCAGGGTATAATCTTTCGAAAGTCGTGCCTGCGGTTATAGGCATATGGGAATTTGTTAATGTCCAGTTCTAGATAACTTGACACAAGATCCGAATCAAAACGCATCAACCGCGTGTGTAGCCGTGATGGTATCTTTTCGGCGGAGTCTGGGAAGTGAACACGGTTTCTGGGTTATGTTTGACGTAAGTAGGAGTTCAGGATCACTTCTTGATCATTGCTAGCTTCACGACCGTTCCCTTTGCTCTCTTCTCGCTCTTATTTGCGTATGTTAGCCACCATATATGCTTAGTCACTGCTGCAGCCTCACCATTTTACCCCTTCATTTCGCTTTAAGCTTTGCTAGTCTTGATACCCATGGTAATGGGATTGTTGAGTCCTCGTGGCTCACAGATTACTACAACAATAGTTGCAGGTACAGGTTCATGTGATGATCATGACGCGAGAGCGATGCTTGCTTGCGTTGAGTTCTTCTTCTGCTTCTTCTTCGATCCGGGGATAGGTTCCAGGTCGGCAGCCTGGGCTAGCAGGGTGGATGTCGTTTGAGTTTCTGTTTGTGATTCATCCGTAGTAGGATGATGCTCTTATGTATTGTGATGTTGTATTCATGTGGCATTGTATGCCTTATGTATGTATCCCCATCTATTATGTAATGTTGATGTAATGATATCCACCTTGCAAAAGCGTTTCAATATGCGGGTCTATCCGTGGTGGGACCTTCGAGTTCCTTTTGGATAGGGTCGCATATTGGGCGTGACATTGATACTTACTGTTAAGAATTACTTGTTTGCCTGAACTTAAATAGCTACTTGTTTGTTTAACTGCTTTGCTGCTGCAACAACCGGTTACAATGATGTTAATAACTACTTTTCAGCATCCAATTGAAACTCTTTAATTCCTTGTTTGTTTAACTGGTTTGCTGTTATAACTCCTAGTTGAGATGTTTTTGTAACTTCAACTTTTCTGAATCTAATCGGAACTTTAATGGCAAAACAGGTTAGCCCAAGATCAAAGAGCGAGGTCCCCATGGACGTTGTATCATCCCACAGCAGTGGCACCGGCCCAATCGTGCATTATGAATTGCCAACTGTTGATGCTCTAGAGGCTAAACTAGTGGTAGAAAGAGATTCTGCTTCTGCACTTAGAGATGAAGTTGACATGTTGAGGAAGCAAACAACACAATCACAAGCAGTACTCAAGACAACCATTAAATATTTGGTGGATTTCAAAATGAAGCAAGCTGAGACTGACCGCATTGTTAACGTCCTGAAGGAAAAAAGGAAATTAAATTCCCACTTGGTAAATCATAGGTGAAATGTTCTTTCCATCGTTGAATAACCTTTGTGTTGTTTGTTCATGTAATCAATCAAACCATTTGTTTTAGAGATCATGTAATAATTGTTTTTTGTTTTTTGGTTTGTAATTTTATTTAAGCACAAGTCTGTATTAATTGATAAGACTCAGAGACATTTCATTTTGATTGTTGTGCCAGACCTACAAATATGTTGGCTGAATGTGCATTCAGCAATAATAGTAGTATAGATGGACCATAAGTGGCACGCATCGAAAAGGGCCAAGATGCTGTAGTAGCTTGGCTAAAAAAGGATGTTGTTCTAGCAAAAAAAAAGTACAACGGTCTGGCTTATGTATGCTAGTTGATATTATTGATCCATATACTCTATAAGTGTTTATATGTCTGTTAGTTATGTACATTCTTGGTTGATTGACTCGGTATTTGAATCTTGATACATCGCTTGTGTACATATCTAAATGGGAGTACACATTATGCTGCATGTGACATTTGAGTTGGACATAAAGTGTTCCAAATATTCGAATTCACCTTAAACTGGATTCTAGCTTCTGAATTTGAGTATCGGCATTTGTAAATCATATTCATATATGACAGTGGAATACATCTTTGTTGTGCTTTTGAAGATATATAAAAACACATAGAATGATTTATAAAGATTCGTAGAAGAATACAAAATGGATTCGAATTTAGCTGCCAGGGTAAACATGGATGCTTCTTGTCCCAAAATTCGAAAGAAGCGACAACATGTCCACTCCCACGTCGGCTACCTGAACCCAAGTGTTTGGGAGATGGAAATTACCGTCTACCCATTACATGGACAATCCATCGGCCCGATTTCCACTGCTCTCAATAGGGGTAGGTTAGTAATTTCAATTAGATGTGACACGACCTCCTCTGAGCCCATTCCGACATGGTGGGCGACAAACATGGGTGGCAAAACACATTTGATTCAAGCTCGTCCGAAAGACCTCTATTTCACCCTCCATTTCCCCTTCATACACGGTGGGCGGCAAAACAAACTCGACTCGGCCGAAATCAATGTAGGCAAATATTTTCAATAGGGGCAGGTTTGTAACTTCACTCAGACGTGACACAACCGCCCTACCTGTCAGCCCCGTTCATACACCATGGGCGCCAACCACCCTCTCCTCCCCTGAAATCGCTCTGGGCAAATATTGGCGAGATGCGAGATTACCGTCCTATCCCCAACCGACGAGACGTCCAAATTTTAAACGGGGCCTAAGTTCATAAATTTCCCATATTTCAGACAGGCGCACCCCAAAAACATGGTTCCCCATACCTCTCCCTCAATTTTACCATTCATACACCATCCGTGCTAAAGCACCATCCCCACACCAGCCTCCTCCATCCGCCACCCCATCCATCGCCGCCGTCCTCCACCCCATCCATCGCCACCTTCCTCCACCATGTCGGAGCACCTACCAAGACCGTGTCGTCCACTGCTAGAGATGGACGTTTCTCATCCACAGCGACAAACCAAGAGCCTTGCATCGCGTCCTCTCACTTCATCGGCACCGTCGTCCTCTTTGCCGGGGTCGCTCACATGACCTTCTCTTCCACCGCAACGGGACTTATCCACCGATGCACCCGTCTACCGTTGCAGATCTGCTTCAACGCCACCGACAGCCATCGCACCCCCAATGCCTACATGACACCGCAAGAGAGGTGATACTTCATATCTCCTCAACTTTTTGATCTCAACCAGAAAATAGATCGTAACTTGGTTGCTCTACTTTCTTTTCAGCTCTTAGAATTTAGTTCTTAGTTTGAAGCAAACAATGGATGCTAAATATCATTTCCCTGGTTTGCAGCTTCAAATCTGCCATGGCACAGTCCTAATACGGTTTAATTGATCATGCTTAGGGTTTAATTGATCATGTTGGTTCCGTGGCGGTTTCTTTAATAGAAATCGGAGGGGAAACCCTCATTTTCTAAAAAAATATGCTTAGGGTTTCCCCCTTTTATGATCACTATACAATCAGAATACGTGCTTCATGTCATAATAGCACTACTCCACCCATCAAGCTAAACAAGCTTAGTTATTCAAATACAAATCTAACATTATTAAAATAGAGTCGTTTAATTGGTCAGCTAAATGTTCCTAATTTAGTTTCAAAAATGCATGTACGTCGCTCGGGTGTGTATCTCTACAGGGTGCCCACGGTAGGCCGCGGCCCACCCTGGGATTTTGGGTCGTCCCAGGCCTCGATTCCCCTCTGTTGTGTTGCGCGCTTCTGATCTCTACTTGCCCCAGCCGCCTACCTTGCTGGCGACTTGCCGTCCCCGGACGGCATGATTCTAGGAGGAGACGTCGGACTAAGAGGTGGTCAGGAGCCGCTCGCCCAGCATCGTCACCGCTGCCCGGGCGCGCCGCCATGCCTACCTTCCCAGTCCGTTCAGGGCTCAGGAGTGCAGCAAAGCCAACCCTATTTATCCTGAGATACGTCCTCAACACTAAGCAGCCACTCCTGATCACCCATTTTCTAATTGATTCATTACTCATTAGGCAGGACTGTCATTAGGGTTTGTTGTGTGCTGAGTGCTACCTACACTTAATGGTTCAGATGTATTTCAGTAAACTTTAGTACCTGTAAAGTTTGTAGGGTTTCAAAATTCCGGCCCTAGGAACAAACACTAGTCATTTTGGATTGTTGATCGTAGTGACATTGACCCAGATTACTACTGCAAGCCAGGTTTGTTGATAATTTTACTTGTCTTTCTTACTCATTCGATATAATATTAAATTATTCACGTTGATTAGTTGCAAACAATAAGTGCTAGACAAACTTCTTGATTCAGATTTTGGACGGTCTCTTACTGCAGTTAAAATTCTGCATACTTGTCGTAGTAAGCTCATAAGTAAATGATTGATTCACTACATCTATTCTTGCCTTGTCATATTTGTTGTCAATATTCTTTTAGGGTGGACCACCCTGTTTCAAAATACTGGAACCGTAGACATGAGTGACTAGTATTTCTACGTGTGATCTCTTCCATCATGTGTGGGCAACGAACACTACACTGTATAGAAAGAAAGTGTCATTTCCAGCTTTTACATAGGCTTCAACCTTTTACATGGAATACAATCTGCCTACTTGCTTTATGTCGCACTACCAATACTCCACCCTTGAAGCTAAACATTATTCCACTCATAAATTCCTTAGTTTATTTGTTCAAATATGAATTTGATATGATTCTAATGTTCCTACTTCAGTTTTGAAATGTGTGTCTGCCTGTTATAGAGACATAAGGGGTTTGTATTTCTGTGTGTGGTCTGGTCAGCATGGTTGGGGGTGAACTTTGCATACGCAGGGGTTTATAGGGAGACACTCTTTGAGTTGAATCTGCAATGCAATCCTGAAAGAACATGCGGTGCCCCCATGTTTGGTTTTGGTAATTGATGACCATCTCTATGGACTAATGGTTGCCTTGAGTTATATTTGAAGGGTTTGTCCATAGGCTTTTCTTGGAGTCCATTTGTTGGTTTCAAGGAGAGTTTGTGATGACCAAGGTGCTATTAAGGAATTATCCAAAGATTGGTCTTACATCATCTAAATGAGATCAAGACTAAGTACATAGAGTATTTCAAGTTGATCAACACACAAAGCGTAGAAGATGTACCGAGAGGGATCAAGCGGTCCCATGGTATGGTAAGCATTGTCAATTATGCTTTGTGTACTAACCCATGGTCTTTGTGAGAGTTCTATGTGGGGTTAGGTTATCTTCCATGGGCTTGCGTCAAGAGGAAGATCACATACAACCCATGGAGGATGACATCAAATCAAGGTTGTGTTGTGCAAGTTCAAGTGGAGCATCACGAAGAAATCATGCTTTTAGCTTGCGGTCCATTATGGTACCAATGGACTTGTGAAGATGTGCCAAAGAGTGGCTCACCCATAGTGGAGTATGGGGGAGCAATCAACTAGTCTTCATCGAGCGAATGCAATCAAGAAAGGTGGTCCAACTTGAGGGAGTCAAGATCGTCATCATCTAGCTCAAGTGGACTTCGTGCAACTCAAAGGTTTTCCCTTGATAGATTTTATATTTTACCGGTCTCATGGTGATAGTTTGGAGACCGGGTTATAGGATCGATAGCCATACTATCAAGGGGGGCTCTCAAGTGAGTAGCTTGATCGTATCGTTCGTCGAGAGCTCAAACCGTTGCATCCTTGCATCATGTTTCTTGGTTCTTGTTTTATTCTCTTTGTGAGTCTTAGAGCTTATGTTCATATTGATGACAAGCTTGAGTTCATCGAAAATGGAGTTTGCATGCGTCTTCTATGATGTTTTCGGTGTTGGAGGTTTTACCGGTCTTATTCGAGGAAGGGTTCTCATCATTTTATTTTGGGACTTTTCTCATTTGCTTATTATTGGTATTTCTATCAAGATTGTTTTAGCCCTTGTTGCTAGCTTTCCAACAAACTTGGTTTCGTCAAATTTGGAGTCCGTTTGCAGAAGTTGTGGTAGTTTTGGTGTTCTGAAAAGGCTGCAGCGGTACTACCGCGGGTAGCAGCGGAAGTAATTTTTTACTACCGCTCTTGGGAGCGGTACTACCTCTTGGAGCAGTACTACCGCGGCTACTTCCGTGGCTACTTCCGCTCGTGACCAAAAACTCGTCACAAGTCCAGCGGTGGTAGGCACGGATGTAATTTTTTAGTACCGCTCGCAAGCAGTAGTACCGCTACCCTTAGCAGTAGTACCGCTAACCCTAGCGGTAGTACCGTGAGGTCAAGCGGTACTACTGCTCCAATGGTTCTTCTGGCCTTTTTGCCTCCTCGCTGTTGTGTTTCGAAGGGGTACTACTGCCCTAGCGGTAGTACCACTCCTTGGAGCGGTAGTACCGCTTTGTGCGGGCTGTGAGCATAACGGTTGGATTTTTTCCCACCCATAAAAGGGGGTCTTCTTCTCCATTGAACCTTATCCCTTGAGCTCGTGTTCTTCCCCCATTGTTGACCTTCTTCGAGCTTGCTAACTCTTAATCCCTCCATGGATTCTTACTAGTTTTTGAGGGAAAAGAGAGAGGAGATCTAGATCCACATTTCCACCAATCACTTTCTCCTCTATGTGAGGGGAACTCCTTGGATCTAGATCTTGGAGTTCTTGGTGTTCTCCTTCTTGTTCTTCCTCTCCTTTTCTTCCCTGGCATTAGTTGCTTCAGTGGGATTTGAGAGAGAAGGACTTGGGCACTCCGTGTGCCCTTGCCATTGCATTTGGTGCATCGATTTGAGTTCTCCATGGTGATACGTGGAAGTTAGAAGTTGAGAAGCTTATTACTCTTGGGTGCTTGGTGCCCTTGAGCTTGTTCCTCTTGGGTGCTTGGGCGGCCTAGACGGTTGGTGGTGTTCGGAGCTCAATCATTGTGGTGTAAAGCTCCGGGCAAGCGTCGGGGTCTCCAATTAGGTTGTGGAGATCGCCCCGAGCAATTTGACGGGTACCGGTGACCGCCCCCAAGGGTTGCCAAAGTGTACGGGTTCGGTGACCGCCCCCAAGGGTTGCCAAAGTGTACGGGTTCGGTGATCGCCCCCAAGGGTTGCCATTTGTACGGGTTCGGTGACCGCCCTCAAGGGTCCCTTAGTGGAATCACGGCATCTTGCATTATGCGAGGGCATGAGGAGATTACGGTGGCCCTAGTGGCTTCTTGGGGAGCATTGTGCCTCCACACTGCTCCAAACGGAGATTAGCATTCGCAAGGGTGTGAACTTCGGGATACATCGTCGTCTCTGCGTGCCTCTGTTATCTCTTACCCGAGCCCCTTTACTTATGCACTTTACTTTGTGATAGCCGTAGTGTTCCTTGTTATATATCTTGCTATCACATAGTTGTTTATCTTGCTTAGCATAACTTGTTGGTGCACATAGGTGAGCCTAGTTGTTTTAGGTTTTGTGCTTGACAAATTAACCGTTAGGTTTATTCCGCATTTGTTCAAGCCTAAACCGTGATTATTTTAAAGCGCCTATTCACCCCCCTCTAGGCGACATCCATGATCTTTCAATTGGTATTAGAGCCTCGTATCTCTTTGTTGGGCTTAACCACCTAGAGAGTAAAGATGTCGACTAGCTCTGACACTCTTAGTTTCGATGGCACAAATTTTGATGTTTGGGTAATTCGCATGCTTAACCTCTTTAGGGTCATGGACCCAAATTTAGAGCGAATTTTAGATATGGGTTTTTCTCCTCCAAAGGATCCCCAAAGATTATCTTTAGAGGATGAGAAAAACTCTTATCTCAATGCTCAAGCTTCTAATGTGCTTTTCGATGCTTTGAGCAATGTAGTTATATTTCAACTCATGCCGTTCCGGGATGCTCATGAGTTATGGACAAAGCTTAAAGATAAATATGGTGTGTCCAAGATTTGTGGGTATGATTGTTCTCCCTCCACCTCCGGTCGTATTGTCTTCTCAACTTCTTCTACTTCACCTACATGTGGTTTGCCACAAGGTAATGATATGGTGAGTAGTGTTGGTCATTGCAATGATGATAGTATGCTTATTGTGGATGATCCTTAATCACTATATTATTGCAATGCTTCATCTTTGGACTCTAGCACTTCGAGCACTCCAAATGTTTCACATGCTTGTGTTGATAGTCCTTGCATATCATGTACAAATTTCTTGACTAAATCCCATGATGATATGCTTGCTATGTCTTGTTGCCATGATAAAAATGCATGTATTTCCTCGAGTTGTTGTGCTAACAATGTAGAGGAAACCAACACTCCATGGAACAAGATGTGGTCTTGAATGGTGCTTCAAGGGATCCTACATCATCATCTATTGCTTTTTGCCTTATGGCTAAGGCGTCAAAGGTATCTCCTACTTTGTACCCCATTATGTCTCTTGATGATTATGTTGATGCTAATGATGATGAGGATAATGATGAAGAGAATGATAATGTTGCCTCCTTAAAAACTAAGGGGAAATGATTTTTAAAGCTCTTCATAAAAATTAAATTGCTCGTTCCAACTTCATGGAAATAATGTCCATTGCCATTGATGGCAAGAAATACATTGAGGAGTTGGAATCTCATCTAGAGGAGCATGAGGTCACCATTGAGAAAATGGAAGCTCATGGGCGTGATTACGCTAATGAGATTGCGGACCTCTCTCAAGCTCTTGAACTTGAACAAACCACCAAGGAATATCTTGAGGAGACTTTTGCTCTAGAATTATCTAGAGTGAAGGAATCTAATGATAGAGCTCTTGAGGTGGCCAATGTTTTTGAAACTAAAAATGCTAAGCTTGAAGTTGCTCATGCTAGACTCATTGAGGATTTTGAGCACCTCGAAAATGGCTCAAGGGTCATCAAGGGTGAGCTCATCAAACTCACCGAGTCTCATGCTCAACTTGAAGCTTCTTATTTAAAAGAGCTTGCCAAGTTTCCTTCTCCTCTTGTTGTTAATGATGATGCTTGTGCTACTAATTCTATTACTTGTGAAGCATCCATTTTGAAGGAGAATGTTGAGCTACGGGCTCAACTTGAGGTGCTATCTTGCAATTATGGGAAATTGGAAGAAAGTCATGAAAAGCTCTCAAGCTCTCATGATGATCCTCTAGTATCCCATAGTGTGCTAAAGATATCTCATGAGGCCATGATTGCTAAGGTAACATCTAGTGAGCCTCATGTGGATACTAGCACTACTTCTAGTCAAAATAGTATATTGCCATGTGCTAGTCCTTGTAATTCATCTACTCACAATGTTGGTACATCTTGCGATGAATTTCTTTCCTTGCCTTGTTGCTCTAACGATGAAGCTTATACTTCCTCTAGTACTTGTGTTGAGACTAACCATGTAGAGGAAATCAAAGAGCTCAAAGCCCAAGTCACTTCTTTGAAGAAAGACTTGGAAAAGTGTCATGAAGGGAAATCCACACTCAACAATATCTTGAGTGTGCAAAAAATCCCCCAATGACAAAGTGGACTTGGATTCAACTCCAATAACAAGAAGAAGTCCAAGATGGACAAAAATAAGGGCCAAGAACAAGTCAAGAATTCGGCCAAGATTGTTTGCTTCAAGTGCAAAGTAGAAGGGCATCATGTTAGATCTTGCCCATTGAAGAAGAAGGCCATTAGTGTCAAGCAACAAGGGAAGAGGGCACAAGTTCAATCTCATGCTCAACCTCAAGTTGAAGAAAGGCCACTTCCCAAGAAGACTCAAGCTAATGCTTCTCTTGTGGAAAAATCAAGTGAGAAGAAAGTGAAGAGTAGACGTTGCTACTTATGTCGTGAGAAAGGTCACGTCGCTTCTTCATGCACTAATGGTAACTTATCCAACCCAATTATTATTGATGATATCTATTCTCTTGGGAAGGATAAGGTTGGCAATGTGTTTGCCAAGTTTGTTGGTACTCAAAGTGGTGTCAAGAAAAGAACCATTTGGGTAGCCAAGCCTATTGTGACTAACCTCTTAGGACCCAACTTGGTTGGGGACCAACAAGCTCAAACTTGATCAATAGGTGTTTTTGGAGGTCATTGGAGACTTGTCTACATTATGAAGAATTAAGGGGACTTCATCTTTCTTGTTGTCTCAAGCCAAGTCAATTGGGTTGTCAAGTTTCTATCTTATATCCAATGTGCCTCCTTGCGGTAACTTATACTTAAATTGTTTACATTGAAAGTTACTTGCACCTTTTCATGTTTTGGTTTCATTCCTTGCATGTGTTTGTATATGTTGTTCTTCCAACTTTATTATCTTGAGCAATCAAGTTTATGTATGTTGGTTTGCACATCATGTACGTGTTGTGTCATGCGTTGAGCCTTTTGCATCTTGTTCATTTCTTAGTTGGCTCTTGTGAGAGATTAATGGAATATCCCATTATGGGGAAGTGATGTGCTTTGTGCACCTCACAATCCTATATATGTGTGTACATGAGTAATACCATCTAGTATTGATATTTCAAGATTATCTAGTCGCTATGTGGTATGTCTTCTCATGAGAAACTCAAATTCCAAATTGTCCATTAATTATCTTTTGTTGGATCGTTATTTTTCCTCTTGTTTATCTTTAATTGGTATCACATTATGGGGGAGTAATATGCTATGTGTATATTACTAGCCTAGAAAATGTGTACATTTGAGATATTTTCACCTAGAATTGATATTGTAAATTATCTTGTTCCTAGGTGGAATGTTAGCTCTACAAGTTGCAATTTGCTTTTTGTTTGGTGTGAAGATGATGTCGGATATCCTTGCTATCTACCACCGGGAATTATTTCCAAATACTCCTTGTCTTTTGACAATTGGTACTCACTTATGTGTGGTAGAAATTATTGATCATCTTTACATTGGCCTGTGCTTTTATTTGCTTTATCTCTTGCCTAGGATTGTGTCAACTCCCATTGTATTCCATACCACTTGTGGATCTTGTTAATTTCTTGACCTTGTCTAGTGTTTTCTAGATATAGTGAAAGTGGTGATCCCACCTTGTGCATTTTGTATTCAAATGCAAATTCTCTATAATGCACTAGTCTTGGGGGAGCTATCCTATTCTCTATAAAACACTCATCTTGTGATCCTTATCAAGTGTGTGTTTGTGGAAGGCAAGCCATTTCTCTTTGGTACTTTGTACCATCATGAAACTTTGTAGAGGGCTTGGTTTGTTTGGAACCATTCTCTCTTTTGGGAGTTTGACATCTTTCTTTTTGAGTGTATCAATGGATATCTCATTCCTTGATGTATCTTTTATGGATATCCTCCAAGTGTTGATTTATTCATTTGGTATCTTTTCTTCGCTTGGTATTTCTTTGTCTTTTGGTCTTGGTTCTTGAAAGTCTTGAGCATGCATATTTACTTCTTGGAGTTTCTTTAGCATGCTTTCTTTCTTTGACCCAATAGATAGGGGGAACTCCACCAAGTCTCAAATTGGATGAGATGTGCATAAAATTCATTTCCTTCTCTATATGCACATATTTATGTGGAGTTTGTCCTATGTATATTGGTGTTTCTAACTCTTTGGACCCAATGAGTTTGGGTACCATTTTGTTTGTGTTGTTGTTCTAGGAACAAGTGGAGATGCATTGGATGCTCGGCTCACTCATAAGAAAGGTGTTGTCACCATGTGCTTATTGGAGTCAAGCTAGGATGATCAATGAACTACTTTGTACCTTCAATTGGTATCTACTACATCCTTCCAATGTTGTCTCGGTAACAAGTATCTTCATATATCTCATGCACACATTTCTTGCATCAACCTTGTGTAGGTTGTATCATGGCATGTTATCCATTCTTTCTTGTGATACTTGTTTCCTTTCTCAAAGCATCCCAACAATGATGTCTTGTTGCTAGTTGTGATGTCTTTGATGTTCGTGTGGTTGGAATTCATTTATATACAATAATACCATATCTAGCCATGTGCTATGCTCTCAAGCAAATATCTTATTGGTATATGTATGACTTCCTTTTGGATATCTTGTTCCTTCATGTTGTAACTATTTCGGGTGTACATCCTTCTTTGTAGATATATATCATCATGATTTCGTCTACCTAGAACATTATACACTTGAGAGAAATTACATCTCTAGATGATATCCTTTCTTTCACGTCCACCTTGTCTCTCTTTTGTTATTTCTTTGGTGGCTCCGTGAAAGCTTTTGCCTTGAGTGCGTGTCGTATCTCATTGCATCTTGATGCACTCTTGTGTGGTGAAGATTTTTTTTCCTCATGCTTATCTATACGAGGCTTTTGCCATCTTAATTGGTATCCCTCGTCTTGATGAGGACTTCATCTTCTTTCTTCACCATGGGTGGTCGCAAGCTTTGTTGCTAATTCTCTTTTTAGTGAGCTTGTGAACCCATTTGCTAGTTGGGTGTGTGTGGGGAGGACATGTCATGCACCATGTATCTCATTTATCCAAGACTATGTTGATGCTTATGCTCATCCTTACATTAGTCTTCTCAAGTGCATTGCCTTGACTCACACACATCATTTTGATTGAGCACTTTCTTAAGTTGCCTCTTTTACTTGTTGCTCAACCATGTGTTTGTTCCAAGTACTAGGCTTTGTTTCCTATATGCCCACTTGCACTTGTTGTAAGTTTCTATTGATTTTGGGGGAGCTATGATCCTATTTTTTGCACTTTGTATCCAAATACAAATAGTCTTATGCGTGCACAAATCATGGGGAGCTTCTCTAGTTTCTTTAGAACACTCCTTTGCTCATATCATAATATCCTTTATTCATGTGGGTCGTAGGATCTTTGGTCTAGTTGGTTCAATTGATATCCTTTGATTGCTTGCTTCAATTGGTTTCGCTTGATTGCTTGAGTGCTTGTTTCTCTCTTTGTTATGCCTTTGTGGCATATCATTCTTTTGGCAATCTTTGGGCCTCAATATAGTTTGTCTTACACCAAGTATTTACCGTTGGATATGTGTATTGCATTCCACTCTCAAGTTGAGAAATACACAATTTATGGAGGAACACAAGTTATATTGGCCTTCTAAGCCTTTCGCTCATTTTGGCAATCGATGCCAATGGGGGAGAAGTTTCAGAGAGTTTTGTGGAGAAGTTTAGAGAGTCATATCTTCTTGCTTTGGTTTTGTTCCTAAGCTTTTGCATCTCATGCACATACGTTATTGTTTCATGGTATGGTGATGCATAATTCCTTATATAAACTCTCTTGAAAGTGATTGTCATCAATTACCAAAATGGGGGAGATTGAAAGAACATACGGTGCCCCCATGTTTGGTTTTGGTAATTGATGACCATCTCTATGGACTAATGGTTGCCTTGAGTTATATTTGAAGGGTTTGTCCATAGGCTTTTCTAAGAGTCCATTTGTTGGTTTCAAGGAGAGTTTGTGATGACCAAGGTGCTATTAAGGAATTATCCAAAGATTGGTCTTACATCATCCAAATGAATAGAGTTGGAAAGATTCAAGGTTGATCAAGACTAAGTACATAGAGTGTTTCAAGTTGATCAACACACAAAGCGTAGAAGATGTACCGAGAGGGATCAAGCAATCCCATGGTATGGTAAGCATTGTAAATTATGCTTTTTGTACTAACCCATGGTCTTTGTGAGAGTTCTATGTGGGGTTAGGTTATCTTCCATGGGCTTGCGTCAAGAGGAAGATCATATACAACCCATGGAGGATGACATCAAATCAAGGTTGTGTTGTGCAAGTTCAAGTGGAGCATCACGAAGAAATCATGCTTGTAGCTTGCCGTCCATTATGGTAGCAATGGACTTGTGAAGATGTGCCAAAGAGTGGCTCACCCATAGTGGAGTATGGGGGAGCAATCAACTAGTCTTCATCGAGCAAATCCAATCAAGAAAGGTGGTCCAACTTGAGGGAGTCAAGATCGTCATCATCTAGCTCAAGTAGACTTCATGAAACGCAAAGGTTTGCCCTTGATAGGTTTTATATTTTACCGGTCTCATGGTGATAGTTTGGAGACCGGGTTATAGAATCGATAGCCATACTATCAAGGGGGGCTCTCAAGTCAGTAGCTTGATCGTATCGTTCGTCGAGAGCTCAAACCATTGCATCCTTGCATCATGTTTCTTGGTTCTTGTTTGATTCTCTTTGTGAGTCTTAGAGCTTATGGTCATCTTGATGACAAGCTTGAGTTCATCGAAAACGGAGTTTGCATGCGTCTTCTATGATGTTTTCAGTGTTGGAGGTTTTACCGGTCTTATCCGAGGAAGGGTTCTCATCATTTTCTTTTGGGCCTTTTCTCATTTGCTTATTATTGGTATTTCTATCAATATTGTGTTAGCCCTTGTCGCTAGCTTTCCAACAAACTTGGTTTCGCCGAATTCGGAGTCCGTTTGCAGAAGTTGTGGTAGTTTTGGTGTTCTGAAAAGGCTGCAGCGGTACTACCGCGGGTAGGAGCGGAAGTAATTTTTTACTACCGCTCCTAGGAGCGGTACTACCGCTTGGAGCAGTACTACCGCGGCTACTTTCGTGGCTACTTCCGCTCGGGACCAAAAACTCGTCACAAGTCCAGCGGTGGTAGGCACGGATGTAATTTTTTAGTACCGCTCGCAAGCAGTAGTACCGCTACCCTTAGCAGTAATACCGCTAACCCTAGCGGTAACACCGTGAGGTCAAGCGGTACTACTGCTCCGATGGTTCTTCTGGCCTTTTTTCCTCCTCGCTAATGTGTTTCAAAGGGGTACTACTGCCCTAGCGGTAGTACCGCTCCTTGGAGCGGTAGTACCATTCTGTGCGGGCTGTGAGCATAATGGTTGGATTTTTCCCCACCTATAAAAGGGGGTCTTCTTCTCCATTGAACCTTATCCCTTGAGCTCGTGTTCTTCCCCCATTGTTAACCTTCTTCGAGCTTGCTAACTCTTAATCCCTCCATGGATTCTTACTAGTTTTTGAGGGAAAAGAGAGAGGAGATCTAGATCCACATTTCCACCAATCACTTTCTCCTCTATGTGAGGGGAACTCCTTGGATCTAGATCTTGGAGTTCTTGGTGTTCTCCTTCTTGTTCTTCCTCTACTTTTCTTCCCTGGCATTAGTTGCATCAGTGGGATTTGAGAGAGAAGGACTTGGGCACTCCGTGTGCCCTTGCCATTGCATTTGGTGCATCGTTTTGAGTTTTCCACGGTGATACGTGGAAGTTAGAAGTTGAGAAGCTTATTACTCTTGGGTGCTTGGTGCCCTTGAGCTTGTTCCTCTTGGGTGCTTGGGCGCCCTAGACGGTTGGTGGTGTTCGGAGCTCAATCATTGTGGTGTAAAGCTCCGGGCAAGCGTCGGGGTCTCCAATTAGGTTGTGGAGATCGCCCCGAGCAATTTGACGGGTACCGGTGACCGCCCCCAAGGGTTGCCAAAGTGTACGGGTTTGGTGACCGCCCCCAAGGGTTGCCAAAGTGTACGGGTTCGGTGATCGCCCCCAAGGGTTGCCATTTGTACGGGTTCGGTGACCGCCCTCAAGGGTCCCTTAGTGGAATCACGGCATCTTGCATTGTGTGAGGGCGTGAGGAGATTACGGTGGCCCTAGTGGCTTCTTTGGGAGCATTGTGAGAGAGAAGGACTTTACTTTGTGATAGTCGTAGTGTTCCTTGTTATATATCTTGCTATCACATAGTTGTTTATCTTGCTTAGCATAACTTGTTGGTGCACATAGGTGAGCCTAGTCGTTTTAGGTTTTGTGCTTGACAAATTAACCACTAGGTTTATTCCGCATTTGTTCAAGCCTAAACCGTGATTATTTTAAAGCGCCTATTCACCCCCCCCCCCTCTAGGCGACATCCATGATCTTTCAAATCCATAGATAATCTGACTACTTTTTATGTTTTCATGAATCTCAGATTCTGAACAGCATCATAATGATTATGAGCTTGCGCGCATGAAAAGAATAAAGCAGAACAATGCCATGGCTGTCAAACTTGGCATTAAGGGACTGAAATCAAGTCTGGATGCAATGCAATGCAAACACTCTCCACCTACAGATTCATGCTCAGAATATGATCCTAACAGTGATTCTGAGCTAGAGGGAGACCTAAGTCAATGTAGCTCCCTAGTGGAGGAGTCAGAGGCAGATGCCCTATCTTATTCATCCATCAAGGTGCTTGCTCTAACTTTCCAAGGTTATATTGGTCGCACATATCTTGCAACTAATGCTTTGCATTGCTTCTATACTTTGTTGCACTGCCATTAGCTTAGTTTACACATCGTGTATGTGAATACGCCCTGCCTATCCATTTTCAGTACATATTCCATCTGTCATCATACCATATTTATCCATTCAAATGTTGTTCTTGTGTATATGACATTCAAAAGGAAGAGGGCGATTGCTGATCGCAGAGGAGCACAAGCAAAGTATTTGGAAAAGGTAGTGGCACCTGATAAATCAAATAGCCCATTAGGTGTAGTTGCAATATCACCTGACCCACAAAACACCCCAACTCTAGCAGACTCTTGCCCTACTACACTGGTCATTTCTGATGCCCCAACTCAGCTGACCCCAACTGCAACAAGATGATGCCAGTTGACATAACACCAGCTCTACGATGCAAAAACCCCATTCCAGCAAAGAGTACACCAAATCCAGTTGCCAAATCCCTTTTCGAACAAGAGAGAGCCCCAATTGCAGCAAATAGGACCCCTGCTCCATTTCTTCCCAGTTTAGAAGAGGAAGCTTATATTGTTGTCAGTAACTTTGTGCGCATCTTTCCTTCATGGAAAGATTATACCACAGACACAGAACAATTTCCAGTCTTCCTCCGCAACTTACGCATAAGTAATGTACTAATGTTATTCATGGTAATTACTGCATATGTTTCTGTTGACAGAAGACACAATATTTCATTCTTTTAAATAGGAGAGGACCAAACTGGATTGTGAAGATGAGCAAGGGTTGGTTTCGCTTTTCAAGCACTCATTGATGAAGTATCGTTCCTACCTGAGGCAAGCGCACTTTGATGGCAAGCCTCTAAACAAAGTTGTTGTAAAGTCTCCGGTGCTACATTTATCCAACGGTGACTGGAATAATCTTGTTACGCATTGGTCTCGTCTGCAGCGTAAGGTACTGTCTATGATATCACATCATAATTTGAACTACATTTCTGCATTGCCTTAACGTCTCACTTGTACCAAAACTGTTAGCAAAAGAACATTCATTCTCAAGGGACCACGGAATCTCGCAACTATACTGCACACTGCATTGCTCTTGTGAGTACCTCTTGCCCTGTATGACCATACTTACTTTCATAGTTGTTTGATTATGTAGCATCACTGCACATGTTAGCCTTGTTATCGTCCATTTGGTGGACATTATAAGATCTGTATGGACTCTTAAATAAATTTAGGATCAACCCAATGATTTTGAAGAGGTTTAGCTCTGCAGTCCTCTTGTAAGGACTAAACGTCGTCTATCACTGTACTTATATTAACAGCTACTCCCTCCGTCCCATAATATAAGAACGTTTTGTACAGTACACCAGTGTTCAAAACACTCTTGTATTATGGAAAGAGGGATTGGTTCATTGTGTAGCATTCTGCATCTTATCTCCCTCGCTCACCATTTACTAAAAAAGATCAGATCTATATTTAATCTTACCAAAAAGTAGAATACACAGACAATGCTAGTGCAGAAGTGTAGCCCATTGCTCTTGTCAGTACATTTTGTCCGGTAACGCTTGTACTTCTAGGGATTGGTAGTTGATTATGTAGCATCAATCTGCATCTTATCTTCATTATCGTCCATCCCTTCTAGTATTATCATATCTATAATTACTCTCTACAAAATGTAGAGTACAGGCAATGCTTATGACGAAGATTCTGTGCTGAAATTCTTGAGTTATCCTTCCCTTGACATGGAGAAGGGCATTATAAGCCGGTGTTAACTGTTAATGTAAGTCAGTCCTTCTAAAGCCTTTATACTCAATAGCTGTTTAATTTGCTCATACTCCCTATCGTTTACTGCTGTTTAGTTTGCTGTTTCTATCAAAATGCATGTTCGCAAGAACCGTAAGTTCTAAGTTTTACTTGTAAAACCAAATTCCTTATTCATACCATGCACATTACTCAATACTCCCTATATGTATGCTTGTTTTTCTGGATCTATAATCCAGTGTGTGGTGAACCAGCCCACGTTTGCACCTTGTCATCTCCTGTTTTATCTTACTGATTTGGCTGATGATATGAACAACATGCCATGCACATTAACCAAAATAGATACAATGATTGTCTTTGCCCTTCATCTATGCTTGTTATGTTGACATGGTAATCCAGTAGTGTGGTGAAGCTCGCCGCATTATGAACAATGCCAAATTATGCTATTGATATTTTGAACTTACTCTTCATTTTCTAATTTGAAATTGGATGGAATTGACAACATAGTTATCATCTTTCTTTATACACGTGCAAAACCTGTCATCTCTCTGTTTGTTTCAGGGTGATATGCCTGATGGCATGCACAAGTCTGCTGAAGGCTGTGAGACAAACCCAACATATATTGCAGCAAAGAATGCAAAACATCTTGAAGATAGCGAGACAACCCCAAAGTCTTGTCTTGATGCAGTGTTCAAGTTACTTGAGACTAGCAGTCGGACAAGCTCATAGATTTCGTTGTCTGAATCAGTTCGACTTCTTCAGTCCCAAGTCCTAGCAGAAAGGCATTCTGCAACTCAACTTCGACTTGAAGTCCTATCTCTAAGAAAGATTGCGGAGAACACCAATGAGAACCTCATTGCTAAACAGCTACATCTGGAAGCTATGACCGACATGCTAGGCCGGTCTCACAGCCTTGCTCAGAAGCTTGTGCAGCAGTTCCCGAGCAAGGCTAACCTTTCTTGAACTGTCTTTGAAGTGGTCTCGGTTCAGTATTATTTTGTTACGCTGCAATGGTGCCCAGTTTTTGTAATCTGCTTCTTCGTTGCACTTTATGATCACTGGTGCCGAACTTCGATGCCCAGTGGATGTAATATACCATAAATCCTTTATCGTATAGTGTAGGTTTATTCTTAGTTACTATGCCGTAATTTCTTTATTGTATAGTGTAGGTTTGTTCTTAATTCCTACTAGTTACTGCCGTCATTCGCTATCTGAAAAAAGCTGATGTACTCGACCGGGCCTAAACATTCACCTCTAACAGGCCTGGTTTTTAGCGGGCCATAATTGGGCCAACCTGCAACTTTCTTGGGCCCGAATGATTGTGGCCTTCACACTTTGCGCCAGGCCCACAACTTACTCCGGCCTATATTCGGCCCAAATTTTAGTTGGGCCGTTTGTGGACCCGGCGCTTAGTTTGGCCCAGGTAGCGTTGGGCCATTAACAGGCTGAATATTCTACTGGCATGTTACAACCCAGATGAAACCATGGGCCTTTAGCAGGCCTAAATGCATGTTGGGCCTCAATTTTCACTAGTCGTCGACGGGCCTTCAGCAGGCTGAAATATAGACCGGGCCTCTTTGGGCCCAGTTATATGACGGGTCGTTACCAGGCCGAAAGATATCTCGGTCCTTAGTTGTCCCACTGATATCATGGGCCTTTAAGAGGCCGAAAGCTTAGAACAAGCATCAACGGGCCGAATTATATGACAGGCCTTTAACAGGCCCAAAGTCATGTTGAGCTGAACTATTGTCACCTTTATCACGGGCCGTTAGTGGGTCGGATGTCGCGTCAGACCATATATGGCCCATGGGCAGCACGGGCCATTCCCAGGCCGAAAGACACACCGGGATGAAATGGGCCCATGTCTACATCGGGCCTCTAACAGCCCGAAAGTCACTGGGCTGTAATTGGGCCCAAATATTTGGCGAACAATTAACGGGCCAGATCTGGCTTCGGGCCGTAAATGAGCCTTTATTAAATAGGTCATTATTGGACTGGCCCACTAGTGCCTGAGTAAGTACTACTGGCCTTTGACTGGGCCGGCCTTTCTAACCTATATGGGCCTCTGTTGGGCCCTGCCACATGTCGACGTATCATAGGCATGTATCCTCCAATGGACGGGCGACATCTGGCCCACTGACGAGCTGACACATGTTTCCTCTGGCCAATCAGAATTTTACACGTGGAAATTTCCCATTGGTCTGGGCTGTTAACGGGTTATCGGATCCAAAACCGGACCTGATAGCTTAACGGCGTTTCATTACGGTGGATGCCACATGTCGGTCACCCTTGACGAAAGCACTTCTGTGACACGCGATTTATCATCATGGAAGTGGACACTTACATAATGATAATTTTGGTAATGTCATGGAACACTTCTACGATAGCACAGGTATGACTATCTTGATTCTGTCATAAAATCATCATGGATGTACATGCATGACAGAAAACGCGACTTACTGTGACAAACACATATCATCACGGAAGTGTATTTTTTTGTAGTGGTAGCAAGTAACAAAAGTGAGCACAGACGGTATTGCGATGCTTAGAAACAAGGCCTAGGGTTCATACTTTCACTAGTGCAATCTCTCAACAGTGCTAACATAATTGAATCGTATAACAATCCCTCAATGTGCGACAAAGAATCACTCTGAAGTTTCTATCAGAGAATGTAGGACGAAACCGTGTATCGACCTATGTGCCTAGATCACCCCCAATGTCACCATGGGAATCCGCAAGTTGATTACTAAAACATATATCAAGTGAGTCAATATAATACCCCATTGTCACCAAGGGTATCCATATGCAACACATACATCAAGTGTTCCCAAATCCAAAATATTCAATCATAACAAAACCTCAGAGAGCAAGACTCAATTCATCACAACAAAGATAGAGAGGGAAGAACTTATTAATCTAGTGCCTAGTGCCAGTTGCTGTTTTTCCTTGTTTTTGACTTTTTCAGAAAGGAATACCAAACGGATTAAAACTTTATGATGATTTTTCTTGGACCAGAAAAAACTCAGGAGACTTGGAGAGGAGGCCGGAGTAGCCACGAGAGGGCCACAAGCCCTCAGGACGCGCCCCAGGGCCCCCCCAGGCTGGTGGGTCCCTCGGGACTTCCCTAAACCTAATTATTTCCCCCTAAATACCCAAATACTCCATCTACATTAGAAGCATCCAGAAAAATACTTTTTCACTGCCGCAAGCCTCTAACCTTGTGAGATCCCATCTTGGGGCCTTTTCCGATACTCTGACAGAGGAGGATTCGATCATGGAGGGCCTCTACATCAACCTTGTTGCCCTACCGATGATGTGTAATTAGTTTATCACAGACCTATGGGTCCATAGCTAGTAGCTAGATGGCTTCTTCTCTCTCTTTGATCTTCAATACCATGTTCTCCTCCATGTTCGTGGAGTTCTATCCGATGTAATCTTCTTTTGTGGTGTGTTTGTTGAGATCCGATGAATTTGTGGATTTATGATCAGATTATCTATGAATATTATTTGAGTCTTCTCTAAATTCGTATATGCATGACTTAAATAGCTTTGAATTTCTCTCCGGTCTATTGATTTGGTTTGGCCAACTAGATTGATCTATCTTGCCATGGGAGAGGTGCTTTGTTATGGGTTCAATCTAGCGGTGTCCTCACCTAATGACAAAGTAGGGGTAGCGAGGCATGTATTGTATTGTTACCATTAAGGATAAAAAGATGGGGTTTATATCATATTGCTTGAATTTATCCCTCTACATCATGTCATCTTGCTTAATGCGCTACTCTGTTCTTTTGAACTTAATACTCTAGATGCAGGAAGGAGTTGGTCTACTTGTCACGGACGTGATGCCTATATTCATGATCATTGCCTTAGATATCGTCATAACTATGCGCTTTTCTATCAATTGCTCAACAGTAATTTGTTCACCCACCATATTTTTTCTTTCAAGAGAGAAGCCTCTAGTGAAACCTATGGCCCCGGGTCTATTTTCCATTATATATTTTCAAGTCTATAAACCAAAAATACAAAAATACCTCGCTGAGTTTTATTTCATTTTTTTATATTTATCTCTATAAGATCTCACTTTTGCTCGTGATCGTGAAGGGATTGACAACCCCTTTTTCGCGTTGTGTGCAAGTGTTTGTTAGTTTGTGCAGGTGCATCTATTGGAGACTTGCTTGTTCCTCCTACTAGATTGATACCTAGGTTCTTAACTGAGGGAAATACTTATCTCTACTTTGCTGCATCACCCTTTCCTCTTCAAGGAAAATAACAACGCAAGCTCAAGTAGTAGCACATACCCTCAGCCCCGAGGGTAAACTACTCCCTCCTCATCATGGAGACCGCAGGGATGATGAAGATGGCCACCGGTGATGATTTCGCCCTCCGGTAGGGTGCCAAAAAAGGCCTCCAGATGAGATCGCTTCGGAACAGAGGGCTTGTGGCGGCAGCATTGAAGTTCTAGGTTTCTTTCTGGGGTTTTCTATATTTATAGGAATTTTTGGAGTCAGTTTCACATTGGGGGCCCACGAGGGACCGAGAAGCTCAGACGGTGAGGCCTACCCCCCCAGGGCGTGCCCCATGAGCTAGTCGCTCCCCTGAACTTCGTCTCGCCCACCTCTCAGGCTTCGGGGGTCTCTTCTTGTCCATAAAAAATCAGCGTAAAGTTCCAGCCCACTCCGAGAACTTTTATTTCTCCACAAAAATAACAGCATGATAGTTCTGCTAAAAACAACACTGGTCTAGGTTAGTTTCATTCAAATCATATAAAATTGCAACAAAACCATATAAAATTGTTACAAACATGGCATGAATACTTCATAAATGATAGATACGTTGGAGACGTATCACTTGCTAGGCCTGCCGTCGACGCCACCATGAGCCAGACAGCGTCGTCCTCCTGTGTGAGTCCGTCAACCCGCATCGGACGCCGAGACTCCACCACGCCATGCAGCCGAGATCCGCCGTCATCAATGCGGAGGATGAAACCCCGCTCCACCACTAGGCTCTTTCAATTAGCACCTGCTCCAAAATGATGCCCCCAAGAGAGAGAAGGACATCCAAGATGTCGTCATCATCCGATCCGGGAAGACCTAGATCTAGGGTTTCCCCTGGAGCATCCCAAGTGTGGTGTTGTGACCTGCAACAACGATGCCTCAAGAAGGGAACGATGTCATAGATGCCGCCATCGTCTGCCATGACCATAGACGACGCAATTTTCACCAGAAGTCGTGTCCCCCCGGTCCCGCAGTTGACTGGACCTGTACAGAGTCTTGTCGTGAAGACGAAAGCCACTGTCAGCATACCCACAAGGAACCTCCAGCCGCCCCACACCGGTCCCTCCACGCACCCCCGGTTGGACAAAACCATGTCGAGGCAGACCTGGGCGTGACGCCAGATCCACGGCTTCCGCCGCTACCCATCTCTAGACACAAATTCCACGAGGGGATCAGGCCGCCGCCTTACAGGGAAGGGGCGCCGCCATACCTGCTGCTCGCAGATCCAGCACCCGAGTCGCCCCTGCCGCCTCCGAGAGATCCCGCAACACACCACCTGACCTAGCGCTTTGGTGTCGGGCCCGCTGCCACTGCGGACTTGGCCGGCTGCAGTGACGACAAGGGAAGAGACGTGAGGGGGCTGGCGGCGCTAGGGTTTGGGTCCCTTTGCGTCGCCCAGGGGAGGCGACGCGAGGGGGTGAGACTAGATAGGAGGACGGAAGGAAGCAAGGCTATTGGGACTATTACATTTTTATTTGGCTTGTAAATTATGAGTTATTTATTTGGTTGTCTTTTCTGGGTATATTTATTTGGTTGTCAAACTATGAGATAATCGTATTTTGTTTGAATTATGTTAACTTGGGCCAAATTCTATTGGTATGTTGCAAAAAGAGCAAACAAAGGCCGCAAACCGGTCGCGAGGACAAAAATGGATCCACGCGTTGGGCACAATGGCCGATCCAAATGGACGAAAAGCGGACAAAACGTGCGATCTGTTTGAATCTGCGCGTTGAAGTTGCTCTTAGCATTTAGGTAATTTTCCTCCGTCATTGTTTGTCAAACATTAACCGCATGCGTTCATTGTTCCCATAAATTTGAGGAGACCAACCTAGACGCGCCTTCATTATATATTTCCATATACTGGAGGAGTCTAAAAGAGACGGGTGTTCATTATTTCATTCTTCCTCCGTTCATTTTTACAAGTCGTTTTAGACAACTGAAATTAAATTGTTTTGCATGCTGTCTTAAATCTCTACAGGGTCTTATGGATGTGAACAGAGGGAGTAGTCGCAAAGTCATATTGAACGGTTCCGTGATGTACCGGTAGATCCTACACCGGCCGTTTACTCCGCGATTCGTGTAGTGCTGGCCCACGTCCATGTATATCATCTTTATTGTGTGTGAGACTGCCCGTATTTGTAATAAGCTAGGAAAGTGGCCGGCCCCCACAAACCACTTTGTTCCAGATTTACATTTACTGCGCCGCTGTAACGGGGACCTTCCTCCCGCTCTATTTCCCCCTTCTCTTCCTTCTTCCTCCATCCTGTGATTCCCTCAATTTTTTTTGAAAGATCCGGTGCTACTGGCATTTCATTGATTTAGAAGGAAGAAGGCGGAAAACATTGTGATCAAGTGATCAGGTGGGCGGTTAGAATAGGACCCAAAGAAAAAGAAAGAGAAGGCATCGCCTGGTCAGGAACTAGCAGAGGTCATAAGAAAAGCCTCTAGGTTACAATTTCCCGACTATCCCCGAAGGGGCTCATGAGTTGTTTGGTGCCAGCCAATCACCATTGATCCAGGGCACACCGCACAGCAGCAAGAATGTGAGGAGGGCGATGGAATCTTGCCTCTGAAGATCGCCTCGTTTCTCTCCTGCCATATCTCACAGGTGATCAACACGATCATGGACCTGATCCCCCTCCGCGCCTCACCTGAAGACCGTGCGATGATATCCCTCACCGTAGCGGTGGTGCTGCTGCCAGGTCTCCAAATGTTCGGGTGGAGGGCGTCGCAGCCGGTCCAGGCGGCCGCAGCAAGTCAGACCGCCCTGGAAACGGTGCATTCCCAGAACAAGTGCAGAGATGATTCCAGGTGCCTTGCACACAGGCCGCAGAAGTAGCTGTTCGGCCATCCTCTTCTTTGCAGCCTATCATTGCACCATAGGCGATCTTGGTGGAGCAGCCAAGAGAACATCTTCGTTTTTGCCGGTGCCCACGCCTTCCAGAAAAGTTGTATGAAGCCCGGCCTTCTGGACATGTCATTGAGCCAGGTAGGCGGAGGTCATGGTGTAAGTACCAGAGCTTGACGCCGTCCACTGAAAGGCGTTCGGGACCCCAGGCTCCAGAGCGATGCCTGCCGAACCAAGAGCCCGCCAAAGGCCGACGAATTCCACCACCAGGGCGACATGATTGCCATGGCAGAGATCAGCAATCCATCGGTCGTCGAGTAGGGCCTCGGCCACCATCCTATTTTTCCTCCTGACGTGCTGGAAGAGTGCGGGGAAACGCCTGTAGAGCGTCCCTGTAGGCAGCCAATTTGAGCGCCAGAAGATTGCCCATCGGCCATCGACCTTTGTGCAATCCTCGAAGAGCCGCCGGTCAATGTCGTTGCAGGGAGGGTCCGTGCCCACGCATGGTGTCTCCAGGCTGACCCAGGCGATCCAGCTTAGTGGTCGCGGCGGTCTACGATCCAGCATGTGGTCGCGGTGGTCAACGCTCTTGTTGCAGCTTCCTCAATCTTCTTTTTTTTCTGGCTACCATGGATTGAAGCTGAATCGCGGCGGAGTTGTTCATACCACAAATCTTGCTCCAAGTTGGTTCAAGTTCTTCCATGTTAGTATACAGATTCAGTATGCGAAAGTGTTGCTGCTTGTAACCCTAAAGCGGCAAAAAATACCTTGATTCTCTTTAACTTCTCATTTAGAGAAGGATTTTCAGTGTTAAAAAGTTCTTCATGAACATGATTTGTTCCACCTTTACCATATTTAGATTGAACCTCTTCATGTTCATCATTGTATTCGTCGAAATCGTTCCTTTAAAAAAATCGTGTACATCAGGTACAAGGTTATGTAATAATTCAGATATCAATATTATGTGAATATAAATATACTCCCTCCGTCCCGAAAAACATGTCGTGGGCACAGTTCATGGGTGATTTTGCAAAAAATCCCTCGTAATTTTAAAATCGTCTGAAAGAAGCCCCTCCGCCCCTGTCTTCTTCCTCCGTCGTCGATACGGCCGGCGCCGCCCAGCTGCCGCCGTCATCGTCATCGCCGCCCATCAGGAAGTGCTCCGCCGCCGTCGCCAAGTACCTGCTCCGCCGCCTCCCCCGCTCAGACCTGCGTCACCGCGATCCCCTCCCGCCTCGATTACCTGCGGGCGTCGTCAGGACCTCCGGCCACGTCCTCCTCGAGCTCGCGGGCGTCCACCTCGAGCTCCAGCGCATCCTCCTCAAGCTCCAGCGCATCCTCCTCGAGCTCCCGCGTGTGCGCCGCCGCAATTCCTCCCGGCTGCGATCCCCTACGGGCGTCGCCGGAAATTGCCTCCACGATCCGGTGGACCAGGAGCTCGCGCGCTGCCTCCTCGATCTCCCGCGCGTCCTCCTCAATCTCCTGCGCGAGCCCGTGCAACTCCTTCTCCTCTGCCCGCGCGCCCGTGCGGCTGCTTCTCCCCTACCGCCGGTGGAGCTCCTCTGCCCATACAGCTTCTGCTCGTCTACTAGTACTGCTGCTGCTCGTCTGCCGGTGCTGCCGCCAGAGCTCCTGCTCGTCAGAAGAAAGAAGGTACCGTAAGGAGTTGCTCCTCTGCTCCCTGTGCTGAATATGATCAGTGTACTGTAAGGAGTTGCTGCTCTGCTCCTGTTCATCAGGAAGAACAATGTTAACTGAAAAAAATCAGTAGATATCAGCAGAGCAATTATGATCTGAACAAACACTGTCAAGTGTAAACTGTACTCCAGGGAAAGGTATGGAGTGGATGTGGAGTGTAAACTGTCAAGTGTCAATTATGATCAGAGTATAATTCAGCCAGTCAAGTGTCAATTATGATCAGAGTATAATTCAGTCAGTCAATGGGAATTTATAAAGCTCTTTATCTTCATCTTGCTCTGTTATGGGGACATGGCAGACAAAAACCTCACAGTTTTTAGGATTCATTGGTCTCCAAACCTGAACAATAGAAAGCAACTTGGTGTTAGGATCGACAACCACCACTACCAAAATTCCTATTCGGCCTAGTTGTAGTTGTAGATCCAAACCAAACAGACTACTCGGCGCCATGACGCAAACATGTGCCTAACAGAAGATGGGAATTGATGATAGTCAACATCTTTGGTAAACCAGGCATTAGATAATCAACTTCAAGAATTGTGTATTTTGCATGCTCCCCTTCCACACACCCGGACTAACCATAACCAGGTTTCTATCTAGAGATCAGACGATCATATATTTTGTCTTATTTAAAGCTATATAAGAGAACCTTCTTTTTTAGAAAGAGTTGATAAGAGAACCTTCTTTTGCCTGCAATTTCCATTGTACATTTACTATGTCGGGGAGTACAATTTTCCCCGACATGTCTGAATGTCAGATCCATTTTACGAAGCTGGCTTATCAAGCTATATCAAGGAATGTAAGCTTTTCTTTAAAAAAGGAATGTAAGTTGAATAGCATGAACCAAAGCAAAACTCTAATAGAACTGTCCAAAACATGACACATGAAAGATGTCTAATAATCTAATGCAGGTCACAAACTCCATTGTTAGGTTTACATACAGGAACCCAAATGATGCTGAATTGCTTGCTGACTACGCTAATTATCAATTGTGAAAATCGAATCACAATCTGAAGAGTCAGTCAGGTGTTTGTACTGAAGGAGTAGGCTGAAGATGATTACAGTTTACATACAGCACAGGAAAACACAAGCTTGCACAGGCTGAATAAGGCACCACCTCACAAGATGTCATAATTTTGTTAAATATCTAAACTCGGCCATAATTCAGTTGAACATGCAAGGAAACATTTAACTTGTGATGTCAGTGAAAACATCACCAGACTGTTAAAATTCAGTTAAAAGATCTGTACCTTGATGCAAACTAAAGGGAGTAGGTTAACTGATTTGGTCCTGTGGCTGGTCAAACTGTACCATGCCAAAGTATTTCCTGTAGAGAGAAAAAACAAAAATAAGCAAACATAAATTGATTGGAATGTGTTGTAGTTTCACTAGGAGTAGTTTATATGCAAAGGTAATAAATCAGTTTTGATTCTATTGACAGGAGTATATTTTTCTTGACACTTTTCTACCACAGGCATGCAAAGGTAATAATTTGGATTAATTTTAGTTATTTGAATTAATTTAGAATATTTGGATTTATTTCAATGAGGCATGCTAATGTCACAATCAGTATACTTTTAAGGTTAGTGGCAAGCAAGGCCTTTGCTAATCTGTATGCTTGGCAAGCAAGGCCTTTGCTAATCCCATATCATCAGTTAGATGATACTCCAAATTGCAATCTACTGATGATATGATATTATCTTCTACTGCAATTGCAATCTAGCTTTAGTAAAAAAGCAAGAGTCCCTTGTATGGAGTTAACTGAAAACTGAACATGTTCTAAAGTTTTGAGTAAGCTGGAGTGGTACAAAAGCAAGTCTAAAGTTTTGAGTACATGCTGTAAAAAATTCTACTGAATTTACTCCATGTTCTAAACAGAGTACTCCTATATTAATACAGCAATCTGCCATAACTACTCCATGCCAGAACTACTCCATGATCTTGAAATTTGAAGTCCAAGAAATCTACCAGAACTACTCCATGATGAGTACTCCAGGCCATTGTTTGAGACACAATTTGAAATTTGCCAACACAATTTGTTCTACTGGATCTACAGTAAATAAATTTGAGAGCACATTTTCTTCAGTCCCTCACTGACAACACAAATTTTTTGGATGCATTCAACTTGAACATGGAGTATTTTCAGCAAAAAAAACTTTAGTATGGCAGCATTTTCTGCAAAAAACATCTTGAGCATGAAGTATAAGGGGTATTTTCACCAACTTAGAGAGAGTATTTGAAAATTTGGTCACTACAGGACCACTACACTACTCCAGGTCACTATTGTTCAGAAACAAACTTGGAAAGGTAATAAATCAGTTTTGATTCTATTGACAGGAGCACATGAATAAGAACTCTGTCTAAACATTCAGTTTATACGTCAACATTAAACTGTCTAAATACTCATGTACAGTACTGTGCCATTCAGTTTATTGACAGGAGTATTCAGTATGCTATTGACAGGAGTAGTAGTATCTCAACAAGCAGTACTCGCTGCTATGGTGCGGCCATGGATGCATGAAACAAGTTTAAAAACAAATTTAAATGATGCTGTGATTCAAAAATTAAATGGAAAAAGCTCAAGATGATTAATCATGACTACTGTCACATGACAGATTACTCCTGTACACTATTGTACCATTTTATAAGTGCAGACTAGTTCTATAAGTGCACACTAATTCTAGAAGTGCAGATGTTTAGTTGTGACATTATACAGGAGGAATATTCAGTCTAATTCAGCAGTTGAGAATGCAGTTGTTTAGTGCAGTTGAAAATGCAGCAATTCAGGAATCACCTGAATCAATTCAGACCACTGCTGAAGATGTCCTTGAACTGCCACTCCTTCCACCTGAAGATGTTGCCACTCCTTCCAATCACAAACTTTCAGACCAAAGCACACACAGCAATCCACCAGAAGATGTCGCCACTCCTCGAACTGCCACCACACGCGCCCAATCATTGGCCTTGAGCGAAGCCGCCGAAAATCGACCTACTCAGTCACCATTAACCATTGCTAAGTTTCAGAGTTCATTTCAGAAAAGAAAAAACGAAGTTTCAGAGTTCATTTCAGAAAAGAAAAAATGAAGTTTCAGAGTTTGGAGTTGGGATGGATGGGGTGAGGGGCGAACCTGGGCTTGCGCCGGCGGCCGCCCTCACGGAGTCGCCGACGCCGCTTCTCCCCGGAAATAGAGTTTGCGGCGAGCTGAGGGGCAAACCCCCGGTAGCCGCACGAAGACGAGCTCACGGAGTTGCCTCCCCACCCCGCAACGCACAGAGGGGTTAACGCACGGAGACGAGCTCGCTGACGTCGCCCATCGGCTTCTCCCCGGAGACAGAGCTCGCGCCGCCGCTCCAATCACTGGCTGCGCCGCCGGCTTGTCCCTATCCTCGAATGCCTGTAGAAATCTAGGATGATGAAGAAGAAATTGGGTGGACATGGCCCGAACAATCCAAGAAGATAAAAGAAGAAATTGTATGGGCGCAGTAGATCAAAGGGAGGAGAAGGGGAAAAAGGAGACCTTTGACTCCGGCGGGCTACTTGGTGAGCTCCTCCACCTGCCTCTTTGCAATCCGCCGAGCAGCCGCTGCGCCAGGAATGCGAGAAAGGAGGGCGCCCCACTGCCGTGCCCCGGTGAGGTAAACACATGGCCGTCGGACAGGAACGGCAGGAGGATCGACAAAAAAATGCGTGCTTCACGTTGGGGAACGAGGCGGGGAACGAGGCGGTGTGGGGCGTGAGGCGGGAGGGGTGGTGGCAGCGGGGGCGGCGTGGGGCGGGAGGAGCGGTGGCGGAGAGGGGCGCCGGGGGCGGCGTGGGGCGGGAGGAGCGGTGGCGGAGAGGGGCGGCAAGGCGGCGCCCGTCGTCGGGTTCGGCCGGGAGAGAGTGAGAGCGAGAGCGAGGAAGAAGAGGGACCTCGGGTTCGGTCGGGAAAACGTGGAGGACTAAATTGCAAATATCCACTCGCGACATGTTTTTGGGGACGGAGGGAGTACCATCCTATTCAGAGAGAGAGAGAGAGAGAGAGAGAGAGAGCCCGAAATCAATATTTCTGTGACCAACCAACACAGTCTGGGGGCAGAATCCCATGTGAATCCAATGACCGGAGAAAGAACGGAGCCAAAGATTATGGGTTCATGGCGACGCAGAAACTCCTAATACACAATCCACAGAGCCATCGACGATTCATCGGGTGCGAGTAAAACACCGTCGATCTTGAGTGGCGATGCACAATCAAATCTTTGTACCTGCAGAGCCAAAAATACGAAATTAGATAAGGAAAAAAGATGAAATCAGATTGATTTGGAGCTACACACGATCAAACTGAGATGGTTCTGGAATGGGGAGCGATAATAGGAAGAAGATTCAAGTCAGGAAGAAGAGAATACGAAGAGGAAGAGTAAACGGGGACAAAATCATCTGGTTGATTTGCTGCAATGAAGAGGCGGCATTTTTTTTATTTAGGGAATAATAAAGAGGCGAGGTCAAACGAAACGCTTAGGTAAATTTGTGGTGGGCCACAGGGAGCTACTTTTAAGCCCACGTACACAAACTTGGCTGGAGTAGATGAGAAGTCGCTTCCATAGCCCACATGCAGAAAGGAGATTTAAACACCCCTCTAAAAAGGAAGGAGAAATAAACGATCCGTAGCATGGGCAACAACTGATGGCGAAAAAGGGGTGACGTGGCTGCACTTAACATTGATGTGGCACCATGATGATGTGGACAACGTGCATGGTGAGAGAATAGGGTATAGTGGGGAGCAACTTCTTAAGAATGATAGATTCCAAATTTAGCATGGTTGATACGCAGGTTGCTGAACAAAGCTTCAGAAATGAACAATGTGAAGATTTTTCAGATGCAAGAGATGTTCTTTCTCAACCAAATCTTAGGTTCGAAACAAGTATATTTATATTCACATAATATTGATATCTGAATTATTACATAACCTTGTACCTGATGTACACGATTTTTTTAAAGGATCGATTTCGACGAATACAATGATGAACATGAAGAGGTTCAATCTAAATATGGTAAAGGTGGAACAAATCATGTTCATGAAGAACTTTTTAACACTGAAAATCCTTCTCTAAATGAAAAGTTAAAGAGAATCAAGGTATTTTTTGCCGCTTTAGGGTTACAAGCAGCAACACTTTCGCATACTGAATCTGTATACTAACATGGAAGAACTTGAACCAACTTGGAGCAAGATTTGTGGTATGAACAACTCCGCCGCGATTCAGCTTCAATCCATGGTAGCCAGAAAAAAAAGAAGATTGAGGAAGCTGCAACAAGAGCGTTGACCACCGCGACCACATGCTGGATCGTAGACCGCCGCGACCACTAAGCTGGATCGCCTGGGTCAGCCTAGAGACACCATGCGTGGGCATGGACCCTCCCTGCAACGACATTGACCGGCGGCTCTTCGAGGATTGCACAAAGGTTACAGTGCACGATGGCCGACGGGCAATCTTCTGGCGCTCATATTGGCTGCCTACGGGGACGCTCTACAGGCGTTTCCCCGCACTCTTCCAGCACGTCAGGAGGAAAAATAGGATGGTGGCCGAGGCCCTACTCGACGACCGATGGATTGCTGATCTCTGCCATGGCAATCATTTCGCCCTGGTGGTGGAATTCGTCGGCCTTTGGCGGGCTCTTGGTTCGGCAGGCATCGCTCTGGAGCCTGGGGTCCCGAACGCCTTTCAGTGGACGGCGTCAAGCTCTGGTACTTACACCATGACCTCCGCCTACCTGGCTCAATGACATGTCCAGAAGGCCGGGCTTCATACAACTTTTCTGGAAGGCGTGGGCACCGGCAAAAACGAAGATGTTCTCTTGGCTGGTCCACCAAGATCGCCTATGGTGCAATGATAGGCTGCAAAGAAGAGGATGGCCGAACAGCTACTTCTGCGGCCTGTGTGCAAGGCACCTGGAATCATCTCTGCACTTGTTCTGGGAATGCACCGTTTCCAGGGCGGTCTGACTTGTTGCGGCCGCCTGGACCGGCTGCGACGCCCTCCACCCGAACATTTGGAGACCTGGCAGCAGCACCACCGCTACGGTGAGGGATATCATCGCACGGTCTTCAGGTGAGGCGCGGAGGGGGATCAGGTCCATGATCGTGTTGATCACCTGTGAGATATGGCAGGAGAGAAACGAGGCGATCTTCAGAGGCAAGATTCCATCGCCCCCCTCACATTCTTGCTGCTGTGCGGTGTGCCCTGGATCAATGGTGATTGGCTGGCACCAAACAACTCATGAGCCCCTTCGGGGATAGTCGGGAAATTGTAACCTAGAGGCTTTTCTTATGACCTCTGCTAGTTCCTGACCAGGCGATGCCTTCTCTTTCTTTTTCTTTGGGTCCTATTCTAACCGCCCACCTGATCACTTTATCACAATGTTTTCCGCCTTCTTCCTTCTAAATCAATGAAATGCCAGCAGCACCGGATCTTTCAAAAAAAATTGAGGGAATCACAGGATGGAGGAAGAAGGAAGAGAAGGGGGAAATAGAGCGGGAGGAAGGTCCCCGTTACAGCGGCGCAGTAAATGTAAATCTGGCACAAAGTGGTTTGTGGGGGCCGGCCACTTTCCTAGCTTATTACAAATACGGGCAGTTTCACACACAATAAAGATGATATACATGGACGTGGGCCAGCACTACACGAATCGCGGAGTAAACGGCCGGTGTAGGATCTACCGGTACATCACGGAACCGTTCAATATGACTTTGCGACTACTCCCTCTGTTCACATCCATAAGACCCTGTAGAGATTTAAGACAACATGCAAAACAATTTAATTTCAGTTGTCTAAAACGACTTGTAAAAATGAACGGAGGAAGAATGAAATAATGAACACCCGTCTCTTTTAGACTCCTCCAGTATATGGAAATATATAATGAAGGCGCGTCTAGGTTGGTCTCCTCAAATTTATGGGAACAATGAATGCATGCGGTTAATGTTTGACAAACAATGACGGAGGAAAATTACCTAAATGCTAAGAGCAACTTCAACGCGCAGATTCAAACAGATCGCACGTTTTGTCCGCTTTTCGTCCATTTGGATCGGCCATTGCGCCCAACGCGCGGATCCATTTTTGTCCTCGCGACCGGTTTGCGGCCTTTTTTTGCTCTTTTTGCAACATACCAATAGAATTTGGCCCAAGTTAACATAATTCAAACAAAATACGATTATCTCATAGTTTGACAACCAAATAAATATACCCAGAAAAGACAACCAAATAAATAACTCATAATTTACAAGCCAAATAAAAATGTAATAGTCCCAATAGCCTTGCTTCCTTTCGTCCTCCTATCTAGTCTCACCCCCTCGCGTCGCCTCCCCTGGGCGACGCAAAGGGACCCAAACCCTAGCGCCGCCAGCCCCCTCACGTCTCTTCCCTTGTCGTCACTGCAGCCGGCCAAGTCCGCAGTGGCGGCGGGCCCGACACCAAAGCGCTAGGTCGGGTGGTGTGTTGCGGGATCTCTCGGAGGCGGCAGGGGCGACTCTGGTGCTGGATCTGCGAGCAGCAGGTATGGCGGCGCTCCTTTCCTGTAAGGGGCGGCCTGATCCCCTCGTGGAATTTGTGTCTAGAGATGGGTAGCGGCGGAAGCCGTGGATCTGGCATCACGCCCAGGTCCGCCTCGACATGGTTTTGTCCAACCGGGGGTGCGTGGAGGGACCGGTGAGGGGCGGCTGGAGGTTCCTTGTGGGTATGCTGACAGTGGCTTTCATCTTCACGACAAGACTCTGTACAGGTCCAGTCAACTGCGGGACCGGGGGGACGTGACTTCTGGTGAAAATTGCGTCGTCTACGGTCATGGCAGACGATGGCGGCATCTATGACATCGTTCCCTTCTTGAGGCATCGTTGTTGCAGGTCACAACACCACACTTGGGATGCTCCAGGGGAAACCCTAGATCTAGGTCTTCCCGGATCGGAGGTCCTTCTCTCTCTTGGGGGCATCATTTTGGAGCAGGTGCTAATTGAAAGAGCCTAGTGGTGGAGCGGGGTTTCATCCTCCGCATTGATGACGGCGTATCTCGGCTGCATGGCATGGTGGAGTCTCGGCGTCCGATGCGGGTTGACGGACTCACGCAGGAGGACGACGCTGTCTGGCTCATGGTGGCGTCGACGGCAGGCCTAGCAAGTGATACGTCTCCAACGTATCTATCATTTATGAAGTATTCATGCCATGTTTGTAACAATTTTATATGGTTTTGTTGCAATTTTATATGATTTGAATGAAACTAACCTGGACCAGTGTTGTTTTTAGCAGAACTATCATGCTGTTATTTTTGTGGAGAAATAAAAGTTCTCGGAGTGGGCTGGAACTTTACGCTGATTTTTTATGGACAAGAAGAGACCCCCGAAGCCTGAGAGGTGGGAGAGACGAAGTTCAGGGGAGCGACTAGCTCATGGGGCACGCCCTGGGGGGTAGGCCTCACCGTCTGAGCTTCTCGGTCCCTCGTGGGCCCCCAATGTGAAACTGACTCCAAAAATTCCTATAAATATAGAAAACCCCAGAAAGAAACTTAGAACTTCAATGCCGCCGCCACAAGCCCTCTGTTCCGAAGCGATCTCATCTGGAGGCCTTTTTTGGCACCCTATCGGAGGGCGAAATCATCACCGGTGGCCATCTTCATCATCCCTGCGGTCTCCATGATGAGGAGGGAGTAGTTCACCCTCGGGGCTGAGGGTATGTGCTACTACTTGAGCTTGCGTTGTTATTTTCCTTGAAGAGGAAAGGGTGATGCAGCAAAGTAGAGATAAGTATTTCCCTCAGTTAAGAACCTAGGTATCAATCTAGTAGGAGGAACAAGCAAGTCTCCAATAGATGCACCTGCACAAACTAACAAACACTTGCACACAACGCGAAAAAGGGGTTGTCAATCCCTTCACGATCACGAGTAAAAGTGAGATCTTATAGAGATAAATATAAAAAAATGAAATAAAACTCAGCGAGGTATTTTTGTATTTTTGGTTTATAGACTTGAAAATATATAATGGAAAATAGACCCGGGGCCATAGGTTTCACTAGAGGCTTCTCTCTTGAAAGAAAACATATGGTGGGTGAACAAATTACTGTTGAGCAATTGATAGAAAAGCGCATAGTTATGACGATATCTAAGGCAATGATCATGAATATAGGCATCACGTCCGTGACAAGTAGACCAACTCCTTCCTGCATCTAGAGTATTAAGTTCAAAAGAACAGAGTAGCGCATTAAGCAAGATGACATGATGTAGAGGGATAAATTCAAGCAATATGATATAAACCCCATCTTTTTATCCTTAATGGTAACAATACAATACATGCCTCGCTACCCCTACTTTGTCATTAGGTGAGGAAACCGCAAGATTGAACCCATCACAAAGCACCTCTCCCATGGCAAGATAGATCAATCTAGTTGGCCAAACCGAATCAATAGATCGGAGAGAAATTCAAAGCTATTTAAGTCATGCATATACGAATTTAGAGAAGACTCAAATAATATTCATAGATAATCTGATCATAAATCCACAAATTCATTGGATCTCAACAAACACACCACAAAAGAAGATTACATCGGATAGAACTCCACGAACATGGAGGAGAACATGGTATTGAAGATTAAAGAGAGAGAAGAAGCCATCTAGCTACTAGCTATGGACCCATAGGTCTGTGATAAACTAATCACACATCATCGGTAGGGCAACAAGGTTGATGTAGAGGCCATCCATGATCGAATCCTCCTTCATCAAAGTATCGGAAAAGGCCCCAAGATGGGATCTCACAAGGTTAGAGGCTTGCGGCGGCGAAAAAGTATTTTTCTGGACGCTTCTAATGTAGATGGAGTATTTGGGTATTTATGGAGCAAGAATTAGGTTTAGGGAAGTCCCGGGACCCACCAGCCTGGGGGGGGGGGGGCTGGGGCGCGCCCTGAGGGCTTGTGGCCCTCTCGTGGCTACTCCGGCCTCCTCTCCAAGTCTCCTGAGTTTTTTCTGGTCCAAGAAAAATCATCATAAAGTTTTAATCCGTTTGGTATTCCTTTCTGAAAAAGTCAAAAACAAGGAAAAACAGCAACTGGCACTAGGCACTAGATTAATAAGTTAGTCCCAAAAAATGATATAAAATAGTACCAAAATGCATATAAAACATCCTAGATGGATAATATAATAGCATGAAACACAATAATTTTTTTTGATACATTGGAGATGTATCAGTATGTACCAGTAGCTATGTGTTTGATCTCTCTCTCTCTCTCTTTCTCTCATGTTCTTGATCCGACATGATCTTGATGTACCATGGGCTTTGTTAATATAGTCGGTCCTTTGGTGTTCTTCCCTCTCTATCTTTGTTGTGATGAATTGAGTCTTGCTCTCTGAGGTTTTGTTATGATTGAATATTTTGGATTTGGGAACACTTGATGTATGTGTTGCATATGGATACCCTTGGTGACAATGGGGTATTATATTGACTCACTTGATATATGTTTTAGTAATCAACTTGCGGATTCCCGTGGTGACATTGGGGGTGATCTAGGCACATAGGTCGATACACGGTTTCGTCCTACATTCTCTGATAGAAACTTCAGAGTGATTCTTTGCCGCACATTGAGGTATTGTTATATGATTCAATTATGTTAGCACTGTTGAGAGATTGCACTAGTGAAAGTATGAACCCTAGCCTTGTTTCTAAGCATCGCAATACCGTCTGTGCTCACTTTTGTTACTTGCTACCACTACAAAAAAATACACTTCCGTGATGATATGTGTTTGTCATAGTAAGTCGCGTTTTCTGTCATGCATGTACATCCATGATGATTTTATGACAGAATCAAGATAGTCATACCTGTGCTATCGTGCAGCCAATTTGAGCGCCAGAAGATTGCCCGTCGGCCATCGTGCACTGTAACCTTTGTGCAATCCTCGAAGAGCCGCCGGTCAATGTCGTTGCAGGGAGGGTCCGTGCCCACGCATGGTGTCTCCAGGCTGACCCAGGCGATCCAGCTTAGTGGTCGCGGCGGTCTACGATCCAGCATGTGGTCGCGGTGGTCAACGCTCTTGTTGCAGCTTCCTCAATCTTCTTCTTTTTTTTTGGCTACCATGGATTGAAGCTGAATCGCGGCGGAGTTGTTCATACCACAAATCTTGCTCCAAGTTGGTTCAAGTTCTTCCATGTTAGTATACAGATTCAGTATGCGAAAGTGTTGCTGCTTGTAACCCTAAAGCGGCAAAAAATACCTTGATTCTCTTTAACTTTTCATTTAGAGAAGGATTTTCAGTGTTAAAAAGTTCTTCATGAACATGATTTGTTCCACCTTTACCATATTTAGATTGAACCTCTTCATGTTCATCATTGTATTCGTCAAAATCGATCCTTTAAAAAAATCGTGTACATCAGGTACAAGGTTATGTAATAATTCAGATATCAATATTATGTGAATATAAATATACTTGTTTCGAACCTAAGATTTGGTTGAGAAAGAACATCTCTTGCATCTGAAAAATCTTCACATTGTTCATTTCTGAAGCTTTGTTCAGCAACCTGCGTATCAACCATGCTAAATTTGGAATCTATCATTCTTAAGAAGTTGCTCCCCACTACACCCTATTCTCTCACCATGCATGTTGTCCACATCATCATGGTGCCACATCAATGTTAAGTGCAGCCACGTCACCCCTTTTTCGCCATCAGTTGTTGCCCATGCTACGGATCGTTTATTTCTCCTTCCTTTTTAGAGAGGTGTTTAAATCTCCTTTCTGCATGTGGGCTATGGAAGCGACTTCTCATCTACTCCAGCCAAGTTTGTGTACGTGGGCTTAAAAGTAGCTCCCTGTGGCCCACCACAAATTTACGTGAGCGTTTCGTTTGACCTCGCCTCTTTATTATTCCCTAAATAAAAAAAACGTCGCCTCTTCATTGCAGCAAATCAACCAGATGATTTTGTCCCCGTTTACTCTTCCTCTTCGTATTCTCTTCTTCCTGACTTGAATCTTCTTCCTATTATCGCTCCCCATTCCAGAACCATCTCAGTTTGATCGTGTGTAGCTCCAAATCAATCTGATTTCATCTTTTTTCCTTATCTAATTTCGTATTTTTGGCTCTGCAGGTACAAAGATTTGATTGTGCATCGCCACTCAAGATCGACGGTGTTTTACTCGCACCCGATGAATCGTCGATGGCTCTGTGGATTGTGTATTAGGAGTTTCTGCGTCGCCATGAACCCATAATCTTTGGCTCCGTTCTTTCTCCGGTCATTGGATTCACATGGCATTCTGCCCCAGACTGTGTTGGTTGGTCACAGAAATATTGATTTCGGGCTCTCTCTCTCTCTCTCTCTCTCTCTCTCTCTCTCTCTCTCTCTCTCTCTCTCTCTCTCTCTCTCTCTCTCTCTCTCTCTTTCTCTTTGAATAGGATGGTACTCCCTCCGTCCCCAAAAACATGTCGTGAGTGGATATTTGCAGTTTAGTCCTCCACGTTTTCCCGACCGAACCCGAGGTCCCTCTTCTTCCTCGCTCTCGCTCTCACTC
>NC_041387.1:138934748-138966270 GCF_002162155.2 Triticum dicoccoides | reverse complement strand
GCCGCCCCCGCCGCCCCTCTCCGCCACCGCTCCTCCCGCCCCACGCCGCCCCCACTGCCACCACCCCTCCCGCCTCACGCCCCACGCCGCCTCGTTCCCCGCCTCGTTCCCCAACGTGAAGCACGCGTTTTTTTTGTCGATCCTCCTGCCGTTCCTGTCCGACGGCCATGTGTTTACCTCACCGGGGCACGGCAGCGGGGCGCCCTCCTTTCTCGCATTCCTGGCGCGGCGGCTGCTCGGCGGATTGCAAAGAGGCAGGTGGAGGAGCTCACCAAGTAGCCCGCCGGAGTCAAAGGTCTCCTTTTTCCCCTTCTCCTCCCTTTGATCTACTGCACCCATACAATTTCTTCTTTTATCTTCTTGGATTGTTCGGGCCATGTCCACCCAATTTCTTCTTCATCATCCTAGATTTCTACAGGCATTCGAGGATAGGGACAAGCCGGCGGCGCAGCCAGTGACTGGAGCGGCGGCGCGAGCTCTGTCTCCGGGGAGAAGCCGATGGGCGACATCAGCGAGCTCGTCTCCGTGCGTTAACCCTCTGTGCGTTGCGGGGTGGGGAGGCAACTCCGTGAGCTCATCTTCCTGCGGCTACCGGGGGTTTGCCCCTCAGCTCGCCGCAAACTCTATTTCCGGGGAGAAGCGGCGTCGGCGACTCCGTGAGGGCGGCCGCCGGTGCAAGCCCAGGTTCGCCCCTCACCCCATCCATCCCAACTCCAAACTCTGAAACTTCATTTTTTCTTTTCTGAAATGAACTCTGAAACTTCGTTTTTTCTTTTCTGAAATGAACTCTGAAACTTAGCAATGGTTAATGGTGACTGAGTAGGTCGATTTTCGGCGGCTTCGCTCAAGGCCAACGATTGGGCGCGTGTGGTGGCAGTTCGAGGAGTGGCGACATCTTCTGGTGGATTGCTGTGTGTGCTTTGGTCTGAAAGTTTGTGATTGGAAGGAGTGGCAACATCTTCAGGTGGAAGGAGTGGCAGTTCAAGGACATCTTCAGCAGTGGTCTGAATTGATTCAGGTGATTCCTGAATTGCTGCATTTTCAACTGCACTAAACAACTGCATTCTCAACTGCTGAATTAGACTGAATATTCCTCCTGTATAATGTCACAACTAAACATCTGCACTTCTAGAATTAGTGTGCACTTATAGAACTAGTCTGCACTTATAAAATGGTACAATAGTGTACAGGAGTAATCTGTCATGTGACAGTAGTCATGATTAATCATCTTGAGCTTTTTCCATTTAATTTTTGAATCACAGCATCATTTAAATTTGTTTTTAAACTTGTTTCATGCATCCATGGCCGCACCATAGCAGCGAGTACTGCTTGTTGAGATACTACTACTCCTGTCAATAGCATACTGAATACTCCTGTCAATAAACTGAATGGCACAGTACTGTACATGAGTATTTAGACAGTTTAATGTTGACATATAAACTGAATGTTTAGACAGGGTTCTTATTCATGTGCTCCTGTCAATAGAATCAAAACTGATTTATTACCTTTCCAAGTTTGTTTCTGAACAGTAGTGACCTGGAGTAGTGTAGTGGTCCTGTAGTGACCAAATTTTCAAATACTCTCTCTAAGTTGGTGAAAATACCCCTTATACTTCATGCTCAAGATGTTTTTTGCAGAAAATGCTGCCATACTCAAGTTTTTTTGCTGAAAATACTCCATGTTCAAGTTGAATGCATCCAAAAAATTTGTGTTGTCAGTGAGGGACTGAAGAAAATGTGCTCTCAAATTTATTTACTGTAGATCCAGTAGAACAAATTGTGTTGGCAAATTTCAAATTGTGTCTCAGACAATGGCCTGGAGTACTCATCATGGAGTAGTTCTGGGAGATTTCTTGGACTTCAGATTTCAAGATCATGGAGTAGTTCTGGCATGGAGTAGTTATGGCAGATTGCTGTATTAATATAGGAGTACTCTGTTTAGAACATGGAGTAAATTCAGTAGAAATTTTTACAGCATGTACTCAAAACTTTAGACTTGCTTTTGTACCGCTCCAGCTTACTCAAAACTTTAGAACATGTCCAGTTTTTAGTTAACTCCATTCAAGGGACTCTTGCTTTTTTACTAAAGCTAGATTGCAATTGCAGTAGAAGATAATCTCATATCATCAGTAGATTGCAATTTGGAGTATCATCTAACTGATGATATGGGATTAGCAAAGGCCTTGCTTGCCAAGCATACAGATTAGCAAAGGCCTTGCTTGCCACTAACCTTAAAAGTATACTGATTGTGACATTAGCATGCCTCATTGAAATAAATCCAAATATTCTAAATTAATTCAAATAACTAAAATTAATCCAAATTATTACCTTTGCATGCCTGTGGTAGAAAAGTGCCAAGAAAAATATACTCCTGTCAATAGAATCAAAACTGATTTATTACCTTTGCATATAAACTACTCCTAGTGAAACTACAACACATTCCAATCAATTTATGTTTGCTTATTTTTGTTTTTTCTCTCTACAGGAAATACTTTGGCATGGTACAGTTTGACCAGCCACAGGACCAAATCAGTTAACCTACTCCCTTTAGTTTGCATCAAGGTACAGATCTTTTAACTGAATTTTAACAGTCTGGTGATGTTTTCACTGACATCACAAGTTAAATGTTTCCTTGCATGTTCAACTGAATTATGGCCGAGTTTAGATATTTAACAAAATTATGACATCTTGTGAGGTGGTGCCTTATTCAGCCTGTGCAAGCTTGTGTTTTCCTGTGCTGTATGTAAACTGTAATCATCTTCAGCCTACTCCTTCAGTACAAACACCTGACTGACTCTTCAGATTGTGATTCGATTTTCGCAATTGATAATCAGCGTAGTCAGCAAGCAATTCAGCATCATTTGGGTTCCTGTATGTAAACCTAACAATGGAGTTTGTGACCTGCATTAGATTATTAGACATCTTTCATGTGTCATGTTTTGGACAGTTCTATTAGAGTTTTGCTTTGGTTCATGCTATTCAACTTACATTCCTTTTTTTTAAAAGAAAAGCTTACATTCCTTGATATAGCTTGATAAGCCAGCTTCGTAAAATGGATCTGACATTCAGACATGTCGGGGAAAATTCTACTCCCCGACATAGTAAATGTACAATGGAAATTGCAGGCAAAAGAAGGTTCTCTTATCAACTCTTTCTAAAAAAGAAGGTTCTCTTATATAGCTTTAAATAAGACAAAATATATGATCGTCTGATCTCTAGATAGAAACCTGGTTATGGTTAGTCCGGGTGTGTGGAAGGGGAGCATGCAAAATACACAATTCTTGAAGTTGATTATCTAATGCCTGGTTTACCAAAGATGTTGACTATCATCAATTCCCATCTTCTGTTAGGCACATGTTTGCGTCATGGCGCCGAGTAGTCTGTTTGGTTTGGATCTACAACTACAACTAGGCCGAATAGGAATTTTGGTAGTGGTGGTTGTCGATCCTAACACCAAGTTGCTTTCTATTGTTCAGGTTTGAAGACCAATGAATCCTAAAAACTGTGAGGTTTTGGTCTGCCATGTCCCCATAACAGAGCAAGATGAAGATAAAGAGCTTTATAAATTCCCATTGACTGACTGAATTATACTCTGATCATAATTGACACTTGACTGGCTGAATTATACTCTGATCATAATTGACACTTGACAGTTTACACTCCACATCCACTCCATACCTTTCCCTGGAGTACAGTTTACACTTGACAGTGTTTGTTCAGATCATAATTGCTCTGCTGATATCTACTGATTTTTTTCAGTTAACACTAATCATATTCAGTTAACATTGTTCTTCCTGATGAACAGGAGCAGAGCAGCAACTCCTTACAGTACACTGATCATATTCAGCACAGGGAGCAGAGGAGCAACTCCTTACGGTACCTTCTTCCTTCTGACGAGCAGGAGCTCTGGCGGCAGCACCGGCAGACGAGCAACAGCAGTACTAGTAGACGAGCAGAAGCTGTACGGGCAGAGGAGCTCCACCGGCGGTAGGGGAGAAGCAGCCGCACGGGCGCGCGGGCAGAGGAGAAGGAGTTGCACGGGCTCGCGCAGGCGATTGAGGAGGACGCGCGGGAGATCGAGGAGGCAGCGCGCGAGCTCCTGGTCCACCGGATCGTGGAGGCAATTTCCGGCGACGCCCGTAGGGGATCGCAGCCGGGAGGAATTGCGGCGGCGCACACGCGGGAGCTCGAGGAGGATGCGTTGGAGCTCGAGGTGGACGCCCGCGAGCTCAAGGAGGACGTGGCCGGAGGTCCCGACGACGCCCGCAGGTAATCGAGGCGGGAGGGGATCGCGGTGACGCAGGTCTGAGCGGGGGAGGCGGCGGAGCAGGTACTTGGCGACGGCGGCGGAGCACTTCCTGATGGGCGGCGATGTCGACGACGGCGGCAGCTGGGCGGCGCCGGCCCTATCGACGACGGAGGAAGAAGACAGGGGGCGGAGGGGCTTCTTTCAGACAATTTTAAAACTACGAGGGCTTTTTTGCAAAATCACCCATGAACTGTGCCCACGACATGTTTTTCGAGACGGAGGGAGTACATAATGGCCGGTCCTCATCTTGCTCAACCAAACCAAAGCTCTCATGTGGCAATCTTTGAGATGGTCTCCCTTCCTGCGGAGCACGACCATCCCCCCTATCTCCTGGATCGAACCGCTCTCAAAGGCCAGCCATGTTGTCGCCAGTCGATCGAATTGCCAACAGAAGAGAATTGGTCTGGGCGAGTAACATGTGTTTGAGCTAACGTGTACTTTATTTATTATGTTGTCATCATTCATAAAACTTCAGTTTGCCTTCAGCACTAGAAAATATATATTCTATGGGGTAATCTGATCTGGGTGTGTTCTGATTCTAAAACGTGAAATCATTAAAATTCAAGAGATGACAGATTGAGCGACGACTTCTATTTGGTCATTAAGCAACCTTCAGTTTGCCTTCAGCACTAGACAAATTTTATTCTATTTCCTGTTGAAGCACGAATTGGAATATACAAAGACACACATTTTGCTTATCGAGGTTATAACTCCATCTATGGACCAATCCATGGAATCATAAATCAATGTCTTCTCTCTACCTTTCATCCTTAGAGGCCAAGAATGTACTATCATCTTGAAAGAATATTTCCCTGTGTATGATGCCAATGTTTATTGGTTGATAAATTCATAGTGATTACTGAACTGTTGGCCATGGGTATTTCTTATGACAACACATATATAGATCTTGGCTATCTGTTAAACAGAGAAGCTAGTCAGCCACAAATTATATTAGGTAAAGACCAAATGCTTAGTATCATTTATTTAAATATTTTCGTTTGTACTGTTAGGTGCCATTAAAAATATTTGTTATGTTTGACACCACTTTGCTTATTTATCAGGTCATGTAGAGTATTCTTTTGCGTAAAAGCTCATTAGACACAATTTGGTTTGTACAATTAGACACACCCTTTTTTACTTGCACTAAATACTTGCTATTTCCGAACAAGATATGTTCAAATTTCCTTTAGTCCGTACTGCCCCATGGTCAATTGGTATAATTCTATTTGTTTTTAATTAATTAATTTCCACTATTTAGTTTGGATTATTACTATTGAACAGTTGAGAACCATGGTTGTATCAAATTTTATTTAAACTTTGTGTGTTCAAAATTTCCGCAGCAACGCGCGGGGTATCATCTAGTAATATATAATTAGTATAGTGGGACGTGGAGTTTCTGCTCCCGGGCTCATCTGCACCCGCCCTCAGAAAAAAAATCAAAACAAGTACTAGAAAAATTTAAAAAAATCTAATTTTTATGTGTGGTAAATAATTTGATGCGTGAGGTCCGCTCCAAATTTCAACTCATTTGGACATCTGAGCAGCGCTCGGCAAAAAAGACAAAATCGGGGTACGTAAAAAAGTTTACTATTCATGCACTGTTCTGATCCGATTTGTTTTTTTTGCCGAGAGCTGATCAGATGTCCAAATAAGTTAAAATTTGAAGTGGACCTCACGCATCAAATTATGTACCACACAAAAAAATTGGATTTTTCTTGAATTTTTCTGGTATTTGTTTTGATTTTTTTCTAAGCGGGAGCAGATGAGCCTGGGCACCGAGTTGGATTTTCGGTATAGTAGTACGGTGACATCATCGTAATAAAGCATGCTGGAAGCTTGATTCACTTGTATAAAAAATAATGAGCTATATAAAATTATACCTTGATGTCAGATAAGTGTTTGGGTCTTGGACCATTGTTAAAAGATCGCATTCATACATTGATTATCATAATGCATCCTGATTAAATTGATTTTATAGGAAAATGAGTTATAGATGCCGAATCATACACATAGTACCGATAGATATGTGAAAATATTTCTACATAATATGACATGTGAAATATGATGAACTTCTTGGTTAATGAAATGGAAAAATTTGTTGAAAAACAGAAGTAACAAATTTGTGACGAGTTTTTGTTGGCGAAGCACTTTCATAAATAATGTAATTGGAAAACATACATATAAGAACAGATTTGATAAAAATAAATAACTAAAACAAGTTATCCAGTAGTTGTAACTAGTTGTTGAATGTAGAACAAGAAGTATAGGCTGTGCAAACACAATGCATTGATTGGTGCACCACCAGGCACATATATATATATATGAGTACAGAGCGAGGCCACAACCTCAACTATACAGATAAACTAGGAGGTGGGCCCAAGACACAATATACGCGTACACATATATTCAACACCCCCTGCAGTCAAAGCGGCGCCGGAGATGCAGAGACTGGAACGGAACTCCTCGAAGGTGGAAGTCGGCAGTCCCTTAGTCATCACATCGTCAAACTGTGGTGCGGTCGGAACATGGAGGACCCGAATACGTCCAAGGGCCACCTGCTCACGCACGGAGTGAATGTCCAGCTCAATGTGCTTAGTCCGGTGATGATGAACGGGATTGGCGGAAAGGTACACCGCAGAGACGTTGTTGCAGTAGACAACAGTAGCCTGGGAGACATCATGATGCAACTCCTGAAGTAGCTGTCGTAGCCAGGTGCACTCGGCGACGGCATTGGCCACAGCTCGCTACTCAGCCTCCACGCTAGAGCGCGAAACCGTAGGTTGTCGCTTGGAAGACCATGAGACGAGTGAAGGATCGAGGTAGACGCAGTAGCCAGAGGTGGACCGACGGGTGTCAGGGCAGCCGACCCAGTCCGCATCGGAGTAGGCCACCATCTCTAGAGAAGTAGACGCTGTGAGAGTGAGCCCAAGAGCCATCGTGTCGCGGATGTAGCAGAGAATCCGTTTCACGAGGGTCGAATGGGAGTCACGAGGGGCGTGCATATGGAGACACACCTGCTGAACAGCATAATCAAGATCCGGCCGGGTGAGAGTAAGATACTGAAGAGCACCAACAATGGACCGGTAGAATGGAGCATCCGATGTGGGCGAGCCCTCGAGAGCACAAACCTTGGCCCTCATGTCAACAGGAGTAGCGACAGGGTGACAGTTGAGCATGTCGACACGCTCAAGTAGCTCATGCGCATACTTCTGCTAATGAAGAAAGAAGCCATTGGGTCGCTGAACAACCTCAATGACAAGGAAATAATGTAGAGCGCCCAAGTCCTTGATGGCAAACTCATCATGCATTCAGAGAGTAATCTGCTGAAGAAGGGCTGCGGAGGAGGCCGTCAGGATAATGTCATCGACGTAGAGGAGCAAATATGCAGTCGTGTTGTCGTGGTGATAGACAAACAACGAGGCATCCAAGCGAGTGACACTGAAGCCCAGTGTCTGAAGAAACCCGGTGATACGCTGGTACCAGGTGCGAGGTGCTTGCTTGAGCCCGTAGAGAGAGCGGGACAGCAAACACACATGCCCAGGAAGAGATGCATCGACGAAGTCGGTCAGCTGCTCACAGTAAACCTTCTCCTCAAGATGGCCATGAAGGAATGTGTTGGAGACATCCATATGATGAACCGGCCAGTCTCGGAAACCGCCAGCTGAAGAACAGTGCGGATCGTGCCCGGTTTGACAACCAGTGCAAACGACTCAGTGAAGTCGACACCAGCGCACTGCCGAAAACCACGGACCATCCAGCAGGCCTTGTAGCGCTCAAGTGTACCATCCGAGCGGGTCTTATGGCAAAAGACCCACTTGCCGCTAATGACATTGGCGCGAGAAGGCTAAGGAACCAGTGTCCAGGTACGGTTCCGCTGAAGAGCGTCGAACTCTTCCTGCATCGCGGCAAGCCAGTGAGGATCACGAATGGCTGCTTTGGCGGACGTAGGGATCAGGGACAACTCAGTGGTGGAGGCAGCAAGGAGATACTCGTCGCTGGAGTACCGTAGACTCGGGGCAATGAACGTCAGCTCGAGCCCGAGTGACAGGGCGAGACAGCAACTCCGGGACAGCCGGCAAGCCGGCTGGCGAGGCGGCCGGCTAGGCTGACGAGGCGGACGAGGCAGACGGCGAAGGGAAAGCCGGCTGGCAAGGCCACAGCCGGCGAAGGGGCAGTCGGCGAGCCGGCTGGCGAGGCGGCCAATGAGGCAGCTAGCGAAGGGGCAGCCGGCGAGGCGACAGGCAAGGCGGCCGGCGAAGGGACAGCCCGCGAGCCGGGTGGCGTGGCAAGTGGAGAGCCGGCAGCCGGCGAGGAGGCAGACAGAGAGGGCGCCAGCGACGAAGCTGACGTGGATGGCGACGATGTCGTGGGGGTGCGAGGGACATCTCGTCCCACAGCGCGAGAACCGCCAAAGCCCGAAGGCAGTCCGAGAGCCGCACGGGGCCGTCCACCTGACGGGATCGCCAAAGGGCCGGCGGTGCCTGGCGGTGATGGGGCGACGAGAGGTACCTGCTGCTGAAATAGAAACACCTTCTCATCAAAGTAAACGTGTAGGAAGGTGAACACACGATGTGAGACAGGATCATAGCAGCGATAGCTTTGGTGTTAGGTGGGTAGCCGAGAAAGATGCAGGCGATGGAGCGGGGTGCAAGCTTATGAGGCACAGTGGCGGTGATGCTAGGGTAGCAGAGACAACCGAAGATGCGAAGCTCATCATAAGAGGATGGTGCACCGAAGAGGAGGTGATGAGGTGCAAAGTTCCCGCGAGTGCGACGGGGTCGGATGTTAATGAGAAATGATGCGGTGGCGAGAGCGTCAGGCCAAAAGCGCGGAGGCACTTTGGCATAAAAAAGGAGGGTCTGAACTCAATCGTTAAGAGTGCGAAGGACATGCTCAACGCGACTGTTCTACTGCGAAGTGTACGGGCATGTGAGACGAAAATTCGTTCCATGTGTGGTGAGGAGAGTACGAATAGATAAGTTGTTGAACTCCTTCTCATTACCGGTCTGGAACATGAGAATGGGACGACCAAACTGCATGAAAACATAGGAGTAGAAAGCCGCGAGAGTGGAGATGACATCCGACTTACGACACAACAGGAAGGTCCACACATAGTGAGAAAAATCATCAAGGATAACTAGATAATAAAGATAGCCCGTATTACTTGCAACAGGAGAGGCCCAAACATCACTATGAATTAACTCAAACGGGTATGTGATACGTCTCCAACGTATCTATAATTTTTGATTGCTCCATGTTACTTTATCTACTGTTTTAGGCAATATTGGGCTTTATTATCCACTTTTATATTATTTTTGGGACTAACCTATTAACCGGAGGCCCAGCCCAGATTTGTTGTTTTATGCCTATTTCAGTGCTTCGAGGAAAAGGAATATCAGACGGAGTCAAAATGGAACGAAATCAACTGGAGAAGTTAATTTTGGAAGGAAACCAACCAGATGGGATTGGAGTGCACGTCGGGGGATCCCCGGGCTGCCCACAAGGGTGGGGGGCACGCCCCCTACCTCGTGAGCCCCCCGGAGGTCCACCGACGTACCCCCTGCACCCATATATACCTACGTACCGTAAAACTTCCAGAACAGAAAATAGATCGGGAGTTCCGCCGCCGCAAGCCTCTGTAGCCACCAAAAACCAATCGGGACCCTGTTCCGGCACCCTGCCGGAGGGGGATCCCATCATCGGAGGCCATCTTCATCATCCCGGCGCTATCCATGACGAGGAGGGGGTAGTTCACCCTCGGGGCTGAGGGTATGTACCAGTAGCTATGTGTTTGATCTCTCTCTCTCTCTCTCTCTCTCTCTCTCTCGTGTTCTCTCCCGTGTTCCTCTATGGCACGATCTTGATGTATCCCGAGCTTTGCTATTGTAGTTGGATCTTATGATGTTTCTTCCCCTCTACTCTCTTGTGATGAATTGAGTTTCCCCTTTGAAGTTATCTTATCGGATTGAGTCTTTTATGAGAACACTTGATGCATGTCTTGTCGTGATTATCTGTGCTGACAATGGGATATCATGTGCCACTTGATGTATGTTTTGGTGATCAACTTGCGGGTTTCGTGACATTAGGGAACCTATGCATAGGGGTTGGCACACGTTCTTGACTCTCCGATAGAAACTTTGGGCACTCTTTGAAGTACTTTTATGTTGGTTGGATGAATCTGAGATTGTGTGATGCATATTGTATAATCATGCCCACGGATATTTGAGGTGACAATGGAGTATCTAGGTGACATTAGGGTTTTGGTTGATTTGTATCTTAAGGTGTTATTCTAGTATGAACTCTATGATGGATCGAGCGGAAAGAATAGCTTTATGTTATTTTGCTACGAACTCTTGAATAGATAGGACAGAAAGGGTAACTTTGAGGTGGTTTCGTACCCTACCATAATCTCTACGTTTGTTCTCCGCTATTAGTGTCTTTGGAGTGACTCTTTGTTGCATGTTGAGGGCTTGTCATATGTTCTATCTATGTTATTATTGTTGAGAGAACTTGCACTAGTGAAAGTATGAACCCTAGGCCTTGTTTCCTGTCATTGCAATACCGTTTACGCTCACTTTTTATCTTTAGTTACCTTGCTATTTTTATTATTTCAGATTACAAAAACTTATATCTACTATCTATTTTGCACTTGTATCACCATCTCTTCGCCGAACTAGTGCACCTATACAATTTACCATTGTATTGGGTGTGTTGGGGACACAAGAGACTCTTTGTTATTTGGTTGCAGGGTTGTTTGAGAGAGACCATCTTGATCCTACGCCTCCTACAGATTGATAAACCTTAGGTCATCCACTTGAGGGAAATTTGCTACTGTCCTACAAACCTGTGCACTTGCAGGCCCAACAACGTCTACAAGAAGAAGGTTGTGTAGTAGACATCAAGCTCTTTTCTGGCGCCGTTGCCAGGGAGGCTAGGTAAGTGAAGGTATATCTTTAGATCTTGCAATCGAATCTTTTTGTTTCTTGTTTTAGCACTAGTTAGTCTATAAAAGAAAATTACAAAAAATGGAGTTAAGTTTGTCTCATACGCTTCACCTTTTTAATATCTTTCGTGAGTATGATGGAAAGGATAATTCTGCTCAAGTGCTAGAAGAAGAAATCTCTAAATTGTTTGGCACTAAATCTTTGAATGATGAGCATGATTGCAATGTTGTTAGTACGAATTCTTTGAATATCCATGATGCTAATGATGATTGCACTAGTTATGATGAAAATGCCTCCTATAAGCATGTCAATTTTTGTGGAGTGCATTGGGCTTGCAAGGACACACCAAATAGGGAAGATAGATATTGCAAGAGGCATAAGTACTTAGAAACTAAATGGTTACAAGAAAAGCTAGATGCATGTGCTGAAAATTTATTTTTTCTTAGCCATACTTGTGAACTTTGCAATGAACGTGATCATTTTAGTATCCAATGCAAATTGTTTCATGATTGTATCGTCTCCAAAAATTGTGATAATTTGATTACCCTTGAGCATCATAATGATCTTAGTTTGCTCTTGGGTTATGAAGAAATAAAACGTATAACTAAGATTATTCCATAATTTGCCCTTGATAGAATTCTTCATTTTGATCTAGAAGAAATTTATATGTATTGTGCGGTGAATTGCATCGAAAATCCTTATATTGCCAATTACCTAAAGAAAAGAAAGCAAATGGAAGATGATGAGAATACTAATGAAAGGGAAGAGGCTTCCCAATCTCCTCCTATTATTCCTTATGATGAATCAGGTAACGAGGAGGAGCTTTCTATTCAACCAATCTCATCAATAAGGAGCTCAAAGAGGAAGTTTGAACCTACACATAATGTGAAGAAGAAAAAGGAAAGAAGGAGCAACAAAGGTAAAAAGGTATCCCTCCCAAATGATGTTGCTCCTACTACTACTTGTGATGATGATAATTGCTATACTATTGGTGCTATCCATATTTTTAATGATGAGAGTGATTATGCTTATGATATGAAAGGGCCCAAGCTTGGGAAAGCTATGTTTGATGAGGATGAAATATTTGAGAATACATTTGCTGGAATTAATGTTTGTCCCAAGCTTGGGGATGCTATGTTTAATGAAGATGATATTTTTAGCATCCCAAGTTTTGATATGCAAAGTTGTTATGATGATAGCATGCCTCCTACCTATGATGATTATATTGATGAAAGTGGGTTCGGAAGAGGGTCAACTTTAGGAAGTAGTGATCCCACTATTTTGGAGGATGTTGAATTTTATTGTGATGAATATGAAAGTGGATTTGGAAGAGTGTCAACTTTATTTAGTAATTCCACTATCTTGGGAGAGGTTTCAATCGATTATGATGAGAACGAAGTTGCTACTTATGATGATTATTGTGATGAAACTTATGCTATAAAAAGTAGTGATGATTATATTTACAAATCTTGTCATGATTATGATTACCCTTTTTCTGAACATTACTCTTTTAATGTGGAAATAATTTTTAGTGCTCAAGTCTCTTATGATACTCCCACTATTATTCATGAGAAGAATTTTGCTTATGTGGAGAGTAGTGAACTTTCTATGCAAGTAGATCATGAAAAGAATGCTTTAGGTGCTGGTTATATTGTTGAATTCATTCATGATGCTACTGAAAATTATTATGAGGGAGGAATATGTGCTTGTAGGAATTACAATAATGTCAAGTTTCCTCTCTATGTGTTGAAAATCTTGAAGCTATGCTTGTTTTACCTTCCTATGCTAGTTGATCCTTGTTCCCATAAGTTGTTTGCTCAAAAAATCCCTATGCATAGGAAGTGGGTTAGACTTAAATGTGCTAGTCATATGCTTCGTGATTCTCCCGTTATGTTTCAATTCTTATCTTTTATGTGAGCATCATTGTCATCATCATGCCTAGCTAGAAAGACATTAAAGAAAAGCGCTTGTTGGGAGACAACCCAATATTTATCCTTACTGTTTTTTTGTGTTCACATGATTATGCTACTGTAGTAATCATGTTTTATAGCTTTTGTTTCAATAAAGTGCCAAGTAAGACCTTTAGGATAGCTTACGGTGATAGTTGTGTTGATCCTGCTGAAAATCAGAAACTTTTGCACCCAGTAAATTAGTTTTGTTAATTCACAGAAATGTTCTTATGATCTAATTCTTTTTGCTTTGGATTGGTATACGAATTTCTTAGGACTTCCTAATTTGATAGGATTTTTGGAGTTCCAGAAGTATACGTTTGACACAGATTACTACAGACTGTTCTGTTTTTTAAAGATTCTGTCTTCTATGTGTTGTTTGCTTATTTTGATGAATCTATGAGTAGTATCGGAGGGTATGAACCATAGATAAGTTGGAGTAAATTATATATTACACCAATATGAATTTAGAATGAGTTTATTACAGTACCTAAGTGGTGATTTTATTTTCGTATACTAACGGAGCTTACGAGTTTTCTGTTGAGTTTTGTGTTGTGAAGTTTTCAAGTTTTGGGTAAAGATTCGATGGACTATGGAATAAGGAGTGGCAAGAGCCTAAGCTTAGGGATGCCCAAGGCACCCCAAGGTAATATTCAAGGACAACCAAGATCCTAAGCTTGGGGATGCCCCAAAAGGCATCCCCTCTTTCGTCTTCGTTTATCAGTAACTTTACTTGGAGCTATATTTTTATTCACCACATGATATGTGTTTTGCTTGGAGCGTCATTTTCTTTTGTTAGTATTAGCTTGCTGTTATTTATAATAATGTTTTGCATCTTTTTTTTCAATAAAGAAGTCAAGGATAGCCTTTTCCATGCTTATTTTGCTAGTATACATGTTGCTGTTTGAAAATAGAAAGTTTACCGCTGTTACAAAAATTCCCTAGAAAAGTCAGAGAGTGGTATAATGTTGAATCTTTTTGCATATTGAGATCTGATAAATTTATTACAGTGGGAATTTTAGTTCATAATTTTTGGAGTCAGAGAAGTATTGATACTCTTGCATTCTTTACAGACTGTACTGTTTTGGCAGATTACTATTATGGTTGCATTATTTGCATATGTTTGCTTGATTAATGATTCTATTTGAGGATAGGAGTATTAAATATGCAGATGAATTTAGCATGCAATGTTGAATAATTATTTAAGTGATTTGTTACAGTAGAAAATGATAAGGTTTTGCATTGGTTTATACTAACCTATCTCACGAGTTCTTGTTGAGTTTGTTGTGAATGAAGCTTTTGATAAAAAGAGAAACCATGATATGAGAGGATTTAAGGAGACACAAAAGCTCAAGCTTGGGGATGCCCAAGGCACTCCAAGATAATATTTCAAGAAGTCTCAAGCATCTAAGCTTGGGGATGCCCCGGTAGGCATCCCACCTTTCTTCTTCAACAGCTATCGGTTAGTATCGGTTGAGCCTAAGTTTTTGCTTCTTCACATGAGTTGTGTTATCCTTGCAATGTAGTTTTCTTTAGCTTTGCTTGCTGTTTGAATAAAGTATCAAGATCTGAAATTATTAAATGAGAGAGAGTCTTCGCATAGTAGCATAATTATTTAGCTACTCATTGACCTTCACTTATATCTTTCGGAGTAGTTTGTCATTTGCTCTAGTGCATCACTTATACATTTTAGAGCATGGTGGTAGTTTTATTTTGAAGAAATAGATGAACTCTCATGCTTCACTTAAATTATTTTGAGAGTCATTAATAGCATGGTAATTTTCTTAATATTAATATACTTGGTGTTCAAGATATGTGAAACTTTCTTTTGAGTGCGTTGAATACTAAGATAAGTTTGATGCTTGATAATTGTTTTGAGATATGAAGATGGTGATATTTGAGTCATGCTAGTTAAAGTAGTTGTGAATTCAAATAATACTTGTGTTGAAGTTTGTGATTCCCGTAGCATGCACGTATGGTGAACCATTATGTGATGAACTCGGAGCATGATTTATTTATTGATTGTATTCCTTATGAGTGGCGGTCGGGGACGAGCGATGGTCTTTTCCTACCAATCTATCCCCCTAGGAGCATGCGCGTAATACTTTGCTTTGATAACTTCTAGATTTTTGCAATAAGTATATGAGTTCTTTATGACTAACGTTGAGTCCATGGATTATACACACTTTTTCCCATCCTTCCACCTTTGCTAGCCTCTCTAGTACCGCGCACTTTTCACCGGTATCATACACCCACCATATACCTTCCTCAAAATAGCCACCATACCTACCTATCATGGCATTTCCATAGCCATTCCGAGATATATTGCCATGCAACTTTCCACCGTTCCGTTTATTATGACACGATCCATCATTATCATATTGCTAGCATGATCATGTAGTTGACATTATATTTGTGGCAAGGCCACCATTCATAATTCTTTCATACATGTCACTCATGATTCATTGCATATCCCGGCACACCGCCGGAGGCATTCATATAGAGTCATACTTTGTTCGAAGTATCGAGTTGTAATTGTTGAGTTGTAAGAAAAATAAAAGTGTGATGATCATCATTATTAGAGCATTGTCCCAAGTGAGGAAAGGATGATGGAGTCTATGATTCCCCCATAAGTCGGGATGAGACTCCGGACTTTATAAAAAAAAGAGGCCATAAAAAAAGAGAAGAGAAAGGCCCAAATAAAAAAATGAGAGAAAAAGAGAGAAGGGACAATGCTATTATCCTTTTACCACACTTGTGCTTCAAAGTAGCACCAAGATCTTCATGATAGAGAGTCTCTCATTTTGTCACTTTCATATACTAGTGGAAATTTTTCATTATAGAACTTGGCTTGTATATTCCAATTATGGGCTTCCTCAAAATGCCCTAGGTCTTTGTGAGCAAGCAAGTTGATGCACACCCACTTAGTTTCTTTTATAGAGCTTTCATATACTTATAGCTCAATTGCATCCATTGCATGGCAATCCCTACTCACTCACATTGATATCTATTGATGGGCATCTCCATAGCCCGTTGATACGCCTAGTTGATGTGAGACTATCTTCCCTCTTTTTGTCTTCTCCACAACCACCCTTCTATTCCACCTATAGTGCTATATCCATGGCTCACGCTCATGTATTGCGTGAAGATTGAAAAAGTTTTGAGAATGTCATAAGTATGAAACAATTGCTTGGCTTGTCATCGGGGTTGTACATGATTTAAATATTTTATGTGGGAAAGATGGAGCATAGCCAGACTATATGATTTTGTAGGGATAACTTTCTTTGGCCATGTTATTTTGAGAAGACATGATTGCTTTGATTAGTATGCTTGAAATATTATTATTTTTTATGTCAATATGAACTTTTGTCTTGAATCTTTTGGATCTGAATATTCATATCACAATTAAGAAGATTTACATTGAAATTATGCCAAAGTATCACTCCGCATCAAAAAATCTTTTTTATCATTTACCTACTCAAGGACGAGCAGGAATTAAGCTTGGGGATGCTTGATACGTCTCCAACGTATCTATAATTTTTGATTGCTCCATGCTACTTTATCTACTGTTTTAGGCAATATTGGACTTTATTATCCATTTTTATATTATTTTTGGGACTAACCTATTAACTGGAGGCCCAGCCCAGATTTGCTGTTTTATGCCTATTTTAGTGTTTCGAGGAAAAGGAATATCAGGCGGAGTCAAAACGGAACGAAATCAACTGGAGAAGTTAATTTTGGAAGGAAACCAACCAGATGGGCTTGGAGTGCACGTCAGGGGATCCCCGGGCTGCCCACGAGGGTGGGGGGCGCGCCCCCCTGGGCGCGCCCCCTACCTCGTGAGCCCCCCGGAGGTCCACCGACGTACCCCCTGCACCCATATATACCTACGTACCGTAAAACTTCCAGAACAGAAAATAGATCGGGAGTTCCGCCGCCGCAAGCCTCTGTAGCCACCAAAAACCAATCAGGACCCTGTTTCGGCACCCTGCCGGAGGGGGATCCCATCACTGGAGGCCATCTTCATCATCCCAGCGCTATCCATGACGAGGAGGGAGTAGTTCACCCTCAGGGCTGAGAGTATGTACCAGTAGCTATGTGTTTGATCTCTCTCTCTCTCTCTCTCGTGTTCCTCTATGGCACGATCTTGATGTATCCTGAGCTTTGCTATTGTAGTTGGATCTTATGATGTTTCTCCCCCTCTACTCTCTTGTGATGAATTGAGTTTCCCCTTTGAAGTTATCTTATCGGATTGAGTCTTTTATGAGAACACTTGATGTATGTCTTGTCGTGATTATCTGTGGTGACAATGGGATATCATGTGCCACTTGATGTATGTTTTGGTGATCAACTTGCGGGTTTTGTGACATTAGGGAACCTATGCATAGGGGTTGGCACACGTTCTTGACTCTCCAATAGAAACTTTGGGGCACTCTTTGAAATACTTTTATGTTGGTTGGATGAATCTGAGATTGTGTGATGCATATTGTATAATCATGCCCACGGATACTTGAGGTGATAATGGAGTATCTAGGTGACATTAGGGTTTTGGTTGATTTGTATCTTAAGGTGTTATTCTAGTATGAACTCTATGATGGATCGAGCGGAAAGAATAGCTTTATGTTATTTTACTACGAACTCTTGAATAGATAGGACAGAAATGATAACTTTGAGGTGGTTTCGTACCCTACCATAATCTCTACGTTTGTTCTCCGCTATTAGTGTCTTTCGAATGACTCTTTGTTGCATGTTGAGGGCTTGTCATATGTTCTATCTATGTTATTATTGTTGAGAGAACTTGCACTAGTGAAAGTATGAACCCTAGGCCTTGTTTCCTATCATAGCAATACCGTTTACGCTCACTTTTATCTTTAGTTACCTTGTTGTTTCTATTATTTCAGATTACAAAAACTTATATCTACTATCTATTTTGCACTTGTATCACCATCTCTTCGCCGAACTAGTGCACCTATACAATTTACCATTGTATTGGGTGTGTTGGGGACACAAGAGACTCTTTGTTATTTGGTTGCAGGGTTGTTTGAGAGAGACCATCTTCATCCTATGCCTCCTATGGATTGATAAACCTTAGGTCATCCACTTGAGGGGAATTTGCTACTATCCTACAAACATGTGCACTTGCAGGCCCAACAACGTCTACAAGAAGAAGGTTGTGTAGTAGACATCAGTATGATGCAACATGAGAAGAAGCCCTAAATAGAAGACGAGCATGTTTGCTGAGGCGACATGCATGACACGAGTGGTCCTCGATCTTATTACACGTGAAAGAAAAACTCTGAAATATGTGACGAAGGGTGGCGGGGTTAGGATGACCCAAGCGAGTGTGCCAAATATCCACTCCGGTGGCGAGAGCGACGGGGGCAGCGGAGGTGGTGGGGGTGGTGGAGTGGACCGGGTAGAGCTCATCGGGGTTGTCACATCGGTGGAGTACCATCCGGGTACGAGCGTCCTTAACAGAAAAATCACACTCATCAAACTCAACGGTAACAGGATTTTCACGTGTAAAAGAACGAACAGAGACAAATTTTTTAATAAGATCAGGAGAAACTAAGATACTAGATAATGACAATGGAGTAGAATTAGATGGAAAAGATGCATGTCCTATATGAGTAATGGGAAGGGAGGAACCGTCACCGACGGTGATGCAAGTGGAAGTGTGGACGGGATAAGAGGTGTGGAGGTTACCGGGATGCGCCGCCATGTACGCGGTAGCTCCAGTGTACATATACCAGTCGCTGCCGCCGGTGTAGGTGAACGATGAAGGAGCGGAGTGCAGGGCCACCAAGAGAGCCAGGTCCCACGGTGCCGGTTGGAGGGCGGGCTGCTGAGGCGGGACCGTCAAGGGCAAGGGCTCGTAGGGCGCCGCATAGGTTGCAGCGTAGCGTAGAACGCCTAGTGGGATGGAGGCCGCGCGCCGAGATACCTGGGGCAGGGGTGCGGGGAACCGGCATGTAGTAGGCGTGGACGACGCCGGTCCATGGGTTCTGGCCGACATACCACGGGGTCGGCTGGTACTGCTGCTGCTGGGGACGGGCCACTCCTCCCTGAGCACCCGCGCCCTGGTGCTACTTGCGACCTCCACGGCGGCCGCCACGGTGGCCCCTTTTAGCGGCCGGCTGGGGCAGCGGGAAGGGGGCAGCCGGTGCCTGCGGGAAGGCGGGCGCAGGCGGGAGGGCCGGCGCGGGACGCGGCGGCGGCGGTGCCTGGCCCCCGTGGGTGCCTACGACGAGAGCGATGTGAGTCGCCCGAGTCCGGGCCATCTTCATCCCTCGCTCCTCCAGCTTGAGGTACGCCACCACCTTAGCGAAGGTAGGATTCGGGATGAGGGTGAGATTGGAGGCGGCGTTCCCAAAGTCCTCATTGAGGCCGGCGGTGAGGGTGCTGATGAGGAGCTCGTCGCCGATCGTCTCACCGAGATCGCGGAGCTCGTCGGCAAGATTTTTGAGGCGCATGCAAAAATCGTCGATGGACGAGGCAAGCTGCTGGCACCCGTAAAACTCGCCGTGGAGAAGGACCTTGCGCTGCAGTTTGTTGTCGGTGAAGAGGCCGTTGAGCTTGGTCCAGACGGCATAGGCGGCGTCATCATCATCCACCACTGTGTTGAAGAGGTCGTTGGAGATGGTGAGGTAGAACCAGCGGATGATGGTGCCGTCGAGGATCATCCACTCCTCGTCATGAATCATGAGGCTCGAGTCCACGGTGCTGTCGACGTGGTCGTGGAGTAGGTACTCGCGAAACACAATGCATTGATCGGTACACCAGACACGTATAAATATAAGTACAGAGAAGGGCCACAACCTCAACTATACAGATAAAATAGGAGGTGGGTTCAAGACACAATATACACGTACACGTATATTAACACTCGATCTATAACTAAGCAGATCCATACCTGTTTGCAGTACCTGTAACTAGTTGTTGGATCTATAACATGGAAGAAATACTTGGAGGGATTGAATCTTGAAGCTGATCTATAAGCGGCTCGAGTATCTCACTATGAAGAAATGGAGAAGAATGGAGAAGAAGAGATGTAGTACAAATCTGAAATCTAGCAGAGGAAGAAGCAGAGGCATGGAGGCGAACTGAGAAAGAGAAGAGCGAGGAAGAAGGAATAGAAACCGCGTCCTGCAGATATTATCATTTTCGCTTTGAGTCAATAAGATGCACCCCAGTTGCGAGCATCGGATATTGCAGACCATATATGTCAGAAACGTCAATGGTATTTCGTATGTACGAATCCCTCGCACCAATCTTGAAAATGCAACGGACGGCTCGAGATCTACCGCTACATCATGGAACCGGGGAATTTTCCTGATCGAGGGAGTAGTATATTCGAGGAGTGAAGAGTCTGAATCCGTATCTTGGAGGAGTCGAAACGATAGGCGTTTTCGTTTGTTTCCATATATATATTCGAGGGATCCGAATTAGACTTGCATTGCTCCCATATACACACAACATGTACTAGTACAATATAACACACAGCATGTACAGCATAACACCGCGGAAGACGCAGAGCTCGACATAGCTAACCAATGGCTACGCCTGCTACGACGCTCGGGGAGTCGCTGGCACACGTATCCCGTACGTCGTATGCCAGATCGTCTGCCCCGTAGGAATTACCCCGCAAAAAATGAAAAAAGCAGCGTCCCATGGCGGCTGCCGCTGGTGCTCTTGTACAAGGCCTACTGGTCGGTGCTCTTCCTCGTCAAGTCCTACGCCTACGCGGAACTGTTCTTGCCGCGCACGCCGGTGACCGTCCTCGAGAAGCTCCGCGACATAGGGGGCTACAGCTTCGGCGTAGGCGTTCTGGATCTCATGGTGTCCACGGTCCTGGCCACTGCGGTCAAGGACACCCGTGTCTTGGCCGGTTGCATCTGCATCGTGGCTGTCTTCATCGCCGGGCTCTTGGCGTTCTGGGTGTGGCTTGCTCGCACATACGGCGCGTTGGAGTCTTCTACCGTACCAGCAGCAGGGCAGTAGCCTCCACCAAGCAAGCAAGAGGAACCCCGGCGGGAGGAGGGAAAGAAAGATCAGGGGAAGAAGCGGGGTATCTTGCCTATCTAAAAGACTTGTAATAAATATTTCCATGTTTCTTTGATTTTACTCTTTCTCTTCCTTTTTACTCGAGAGTGGCGTTTTGGCTCCTAGGTGCATATGCACCCATTGTCGAAATCCAAATTCCTAGAAGTTGAAAAATTCGAAACAAAAATCCCGCGTGTATATCCGGACATTTTATGTGCGTTCACAAGGTTTCGGTGAAAAACGACGTTTTTGTGGCTTGTGTAAAAAAGACAATTTCTGATGCTTCATTCTAACTATTCACGAGGCATTTCTTTATCTTTTTTACACAAGCCACAAAAAACGTCGTTTTTCACTGAAACCTTGTGAACTCACATAAAATGTCCGGATATACACGCGGGATTTTTGTTTCGAATTTTTTAACTTCTCGGAATTTGGATTTCGACAATGGGTGCATATGCACCTAGGAGCCAAAGGCAATTACCATTTTTACTCCCCATATTAAGTTTGTAAGTCAAATTTTATAAAAAAATTGGCCAGATCTACATTGAAAGTTATCAGCCTCTATAAATTCAAATGGTTACAATATAAAAACATGTTCTATGATGAGTGTAAGGATCTTGATTTATCTCTATTAGTGATACATCCAATTTGAGCAGGCAGACATCGACCTTGGGATAAAGAAAATGCATGAATCTCAGCACCCTGGATTGTGTGGAGGATAATTTAGACGAGACATCGCTAAATCTCACCTAGGATTGTGTGGAGGATAATTTAGATGAGACACGCTCTATATGCCCTGACCACGCTCGCTATGCCCTGCTCCGCTCCGCTCGCTCCGCTCCCCACCGCGCTCCCTGACCACGCTCACCTGGGCTCGCCGGCCACCGCAGACCCGCACTCTGTCGGCGGAGGGCGCTCGCGTTGCCGCGTCCAGGGGTCCCACGCGAGGGCAGGATTGGCGGCGGCGATTCGCCCGAATCCGCTCGAGGCGGAGCACTTGGGGGCGGCGAAAATCAGAGCTGCTGATGGAGGGAGGAGATGGAGCGGCGGCGGATCCGGAGATCCGCCGGCTCCTTGCGGAGGTGGCCCGGCGGGAACGTGCGGCAAATCATGCGATGAGGGCGACGGATCAGGCGTCGCAGGCGTTAGCTGTGGCGCGGATGAATCTCGCGCTTCGGGCGATGGCGAACACCACCGAGCTGGAGCGAGCCGCCATCTTTAGTCTGGGGCAGGAACTTTCCCCTGGCCTGATTCTGCATTGGGCGGAGGAAGAAGCGACCTCGACTTCGAGACAGCAGCGGCGGAGATGGAGGCCATTCCGAAGAGCAACGCGGTGATGGAGCTCATTTCTTCTGAGCTTGGATGTAAGTCATGTTCTCCCTCTGCTGTTTCTTACAAAAGTGAGGCTGCTGCTCGCCGGAGAGCGACTTCGCCGTCGCCGTTTGAAGTTGCTCCTCCGAGGAGACTGGTCAACGCGGTGGTGGTTGGTGGGTTCTGGAGGGGCCGAGAGGTCAGTAGAGGGAGAGAGAATGACAATAGGACCCGCTGCCCTACTGATAAAAGGAAGAGCATTTTCCCCAATTTGCTCCAACCTGCCAAAAGCGTGCTAGATCCCAATTCTCCTAGGGTTCGTCGGCGGCTGCGTCGCCCCCATCCTCATCCTTCTCCTTCTCTAATCTGGGTTAGGAAGGACAAATTCTGGAGTGGGTGCTTTACTGCTGCTGATTGTTATCCCACTGGTGCTACTGCCAAACACCAAATTCCCATCAAATTTAGTTTCTCGACTGATTTTTGGGCGAAGCGTGAAAGAAGGGAGACCTACGCGGAGGTGACTCGCAAGATGGCTGGAGCTGCTGCTGGTCAGAGTGGTAGAGGAGGTGGGAGGGGCAACGGTGGCCGTGGGCACACCGAGGCGCGCCCTCCTCCCCAGATCTCCACTGTGCCGCCTGCTGCTCCCCCTGTTCGTCCTCCTATGGTCCAACAGCAATAGCAGATGCAGCAGCAGCAAAACCACCCTCCCCCCTTTCCATTTATGCTAAGCCTCCTATCTTCCCTTTGGCCTCTAGCTCTTAGATGATCTATCCGCAAAACATGGGGTCGATGTTCCCAGGATACCCTCCTCCTGGTTATCAGCAATTTCCTGCTAATCACTGGCCTAATCAGCAACAGTTTCAATTCCCGTTCATGGCCCCTAACCAGATTGCTACCATGCAATACCCTCAAGGGATTCAACAACCTGTGACTGCTGGTAGTGGCTCTGGTTCTGAGAATGGTCAAGTTGGTCAGAGCAAAAGCAAGAAGAAACAGAGGAATGCTGCGGGGAAGAAAGCTATGAAGACTGATGCTGGGCTTGCTGCTCCTCAAGTTACTATGTCTGATGATGCTCCTTAATCTTACAATGTAGACCCTAAGTATATTGGGGCTACTTGTTTCAACTGTGGGCTACCCAGACATTATGTTGGTATGTGCCAGATTCCTAGGAAGTGTTTCATGTGTGTTGTTCCTGGGCACCATATGGATGCTTGCCCCCTGTGGTACAAGCCCTACCCAGCAGCTCAGTTCTGGGGTAGTGCTGGGAATGGCTTGGGCTTCTTTCATCTTGAGGCTGGAGAAAAAAGCAACAGTGACTGGCTGAATTTTGGAACTGTGGATCTTGTGGTTATTGAAGAAGGAGAAATTTCTGCTGAGGAACTGGGTGCTTGCTTCACTAGCATGTGGAAAACCAACTGGCCCTGGCAGATTAGAGCCTATGATGAGTCCCAATACCTAGTCAGATTCCCCCCTAACAAGAAAATCACTGATTTAGTTGCTTATGACTCCATCAACCTCAAGAAGAAAGGGGTCTCAATTTCTTTTAAGAATTGGCATGGAGAGTTGCCTGCTTATGACTCCCTGACTGAGATTTGGGTGGAAATTGTGGGTCTGCCTCCTGTGTGGTGTTCTTGGTCTGTGATTGCCCCCAAGTTGCTGCTACTTTGGGTGTCATTACTAACATTGATTGGCATGGGATTTTCAGTAGTTTTTATGAGGTGGTGAGAGTTCAGGTTGTTGTTAGAGACCCTGCATTGATCCCTAGAGACAGACTTTTTGAAATTCAGCAAGAGTTGTTCTTACTCACCTTCAAAGTTGAAGAGGGTGAGCCTGTGGAGTCTGATAACCCCTCTGATCCCCCAGGCCACCAAAATGATGATGATGGGAGTAGCAAGAAACAGGAGGGTGAAGATGAGTTCAGTAATGATGACCTATTGGGAGAGGAGATGGAGCATGACCTTGATAACAGTAGGAAGAACTCCAATTTCAGACCAAGACCTGCCTCGGCTCCTAGTGGGTCTAGAAACAGAACTCATACTATGGATGCTATCTCTTCCCCTGTTCTCTCTGGGGTGGAGATGAATATCAACATCCCTTTGGAGAGATCAGTTTTCTTGAAGATTCAGGATGCTCCACTTACCAAAAGCTACCTGCAAGCTGTTAAGAAAACCCCAGTGGAGAATTGTGGTACTATCCTTCTTCCTGAGTTTGAAGCTGCTTCAAAATATGGGGTGACCAGATCTGAAAATTTCCCTGCTCCTCTTGGGGGGTTAATTCCTTGCCCCTCCCTTACAGCTACCCTTAAAGCTGGGAGAGACAAATGGGGCCCTGTTGTTTCCACTAGGATGTGTGACAGGATCAAGAGAGATGGGAAGCCAGCCCTGGTCAAAGCTCAAGAAATTAAGCAGATGAAGAACTTGGAGATCCCTAGAGGTAATAACCCCAAGGTCTTCCATAATTCTTTTGCTTGTCTAGATAATGATGATCTAATTTCTAAAGCCTTCAATGTTGGCATTGTGATAGGAGATAATCCTTCTCAAGCTAGCAATAATGTTGAAGTTATTAAGAAATTAGAGCTAGATAGATTAGGTAAGTTTAAACAGGATAATCCTGGGGTTTTTCTTCCTGGAGACATTGATGTCACCAAGGAAGATTACTGCAATAATTACAATTCTGTTGCTACTATTGACACTAAAAATGACCACTACTTTGATCCACATATGGAAATGGAGTCTGATGATGCCTATACTTGGATAGAGGCTAAAAGTCAGAGGTCCAAAAAGTGTCGAGCTAAAATTTCCACTAGATTTAGATGATTGATCTATTTTGGAATGTGCGAGGGCTTAATGGCCCTCATAAGATCCCTAAGGTGCAGGAGCTCATTAGATCTCACTGCCCTGACTTTGTTTGCTTATCTGAAACCAAGGAAACTGGGTTTTGTGTTTCTCGGCTAGAGGCTATAGACTCTAGGAATGGTTTTATCTGGAATTGGCTGCCTGCTAATAACACTGCTGGTGGTTTATTAGTGGGGGTCAAGGAAGATAAATTTGAAATCATAGCTTGTAATGTACTCACTTACAGTATCTCTTGTTTGCTGAAGAACAAGTGTAATAACACTGTTTGGAGGCTTATCTCTGTTTATGGTTCTGCTTATGAGGAATTTAAGCTTGATTTTATTAATGAGCTCCATGACCTCCTAAATAACTGGTCTGGGCCCACCATAGTGGGAGGTGACTTTAATTTGGTTAGAATTGCTGAGGACAAGAACACCGGACTAGTCATCCAGCATTGGGCTGATCTCTTCAATGACTGGATTAATAAATTCAGCCTCATTGAGATAAAGAATGCTGGTAGAAAGTTTACTTGGGCCAATAACCAAGACAATCTAGTCATGGCTGCTTTAGATAGGATTTTTGTGTGTGCTGACTGGGAAAGGCTTTTTCCTGCTAGCCAGGTTAAAATTTTACCTAGAATTGGGAGTGATCACACTCCTCTCATTTACAACTCTGATGCTATTTCTATTCCTAAGAATAAAGTCTATAGATTTGAAAAGTGGTGGCTAGAAGTTCCTGGCTTTGATGAGATTGTTCACAAAGCCTGGAATGCTGATTGTAAGTACTCCTCTGCTATTGATATTTGGCAGTTCAAGATTAGGAATACTAGAAAAGCCACCAAGGGGTGGAGTCTCAACTATGAGGCTTCCCAAAATAGGACTAAGCAAACACTAGTTGTTGAATATAATTGCTTAGACATTCTTGCAGAAACTCAGCCTCTTTCTCCTAATTCTAAAGCTAGAATTAAAGTGATTGTAGGTGAGTTAAATGAGATTTGGAAGAAAGAGGAAATCAAGGCCATGCAGAGAGCTAGGGAAAGGGACATTAGAGAGGGAGATCTGAACTCTGACTACTTTCAAGCCCTGGCCAATCAGAAGAGGAGGAAGAAGCATATTGTTGTGCTAGAAACTGCTGGTGGCCCAGTTGAAGACACTAAAGGTATTATTGATAATGCAGTAGATTACTATAAAAATCTCTTTGGCTACTCTCCTGCTATTAATCTTAAACTTGTTGATGATTTTTGGGATCAGTCTAGCATGGCTACTACTGATCATGTTGAGTTCTTGGAAACCCCTTTTACTAAGGAAGAAATTAAAAATGCAGTTTTTGGCTCATATGCTGAAGGTGCTCCTGGTCCTGATGGTTTCCCTTTTTTATTTTATCAGCATTTTTGGGATCTCATTAAAAGTGATTTGTTTGCACTTTTTAGAGATTGGGAGAAGGGGGAGTTAGATCTGTACAGGCTCAACTTCTCCCTTCTGACCCTTGTCCCAAAGGAACCAAATGTTGTTTCCTTGGACAGGTTCAGACCCCTTGCCATGATTAACTGTAGTTTCAAGATCTTTGCAAAATGTGCTGCTAATAAGCTAGGCCCAGTTTGCAATGATTTAATCTCTCCTAATCAAACTGCTTTTATTAAAGGCAAGTTTATATTGGAGAGTATTGTTTCAGCCCATGAGGTGGTGCATGCTGTAGCTAGCAACCAGCTCCAGGGGTTTTGTTTTAAGTTAGATTACGAAAAAGCTTATGACATGGTGAATAGAGAGTTCCTTTTGGACATGCTTAGAAGGAGAGGCTTTGGCCCTAAATGGATGTACAAATTAGGCTCTCTGCTTCACAATGGGTCTGTTGGGGTCAGAATTAATGACACCAATAGTGAGTTTTTTATTGCTGGCAAAGGTGTGAGGCAGGGTGATCCTGTCTCACCCTTGCTTTTCAATCTTGTTGTTGATGTGTTCACTAGAATACTAGCCAAAGTTGCTAATCAGAACATGATTGCTGGGGTTTTTCCTCCTTCTAACCCAGCTGGGGTCATAAGTATGCGATATGCTGATGATACCCTCCTGTTTTTAGATAAGAATTTAGAGCATGCTGGGAATTTAAAGTGGCTCCTTTCTTGTTTTGAGCAACTTTCTGGTATGAGGATCAACTTTCATAAATGTGATCTGGTTCCTATTAATATTGATAGGGATGAGGCTATTAGTTTTGCTCAGTCTTTGGGTTGTAAGCTAAGTTCCTTCCCCATTAAATATCTGGGTGCTCCCCTCCACTACTCTAAAATTAGAAGAGAGGACCTCCAGCCTTTGGTTGACACTATTATTAAAAGAGTAGCTGGCTGGAGAGGGAGGCTGCTATCCTTTGGTAAGAGGTTGATACTGGTGCAAGCTTGCCTAGCCAGCATCCCTTCTTATCTTATGGGGTATATTAAATTCTCCAAGTGGGCTGTTAAGCTTATTAACTCTCAACTGGCACATTGTTTTTGGGATGACTATGAAGGTCGTCACAAATACCACCTTGCTAGTTGGGGGACTCTTTCTATGAAAAAGATGTATGGTGGGCTAGGGATTACTGATCTCTCAGATATGAACTTATGTTTGCTTGCTTCTTGGGTCAGTAGATATAGTAGAGATGAGGGTAAGATCTGGAAAAGCATAATAGATGCTAAATATGACACCCAGTCCCCTAACATCTTTACTTGCCCTTCTGCTGGTGCTTCACCTTTCTGGAAAGGGGTTCTCTGGGCTGCCCAAGCTACTAAGTTTGGTTACTCTTGGAATGTTGGCAATGGTAAGAAAGTCAGATTTTGGGAGGACCACTGGTTTGGGTCGGCCCCTCTAGCTACTCTATACTAGGACTTATATAACATTGTCAATGAGCACGATTGCACCTTAGACCAAGTTTGGGATGGCTCTAACCTTAAGATTACTTTTAGAAGATGTTTTTCTAGTGAGCTTATCTCTTTGTGGTTTGAGCTAGTAGAGATTGCTAAATCCATTGTTTTTTACTTTGGATGAGGACTCGCTTATTTGGGACCTTAATCCCAGTGGGGTTTACTCTGTAAAATCTTTATATAATGTAGTTAATTTTAGGAGTGTGCTTCCCAAAAACACTCCTACTGTGTGGAATATCAAGATCCCTGCCAGGATTCATATTTTTCTTTGGCTGTTGGTTAATAACAAGATTCTGACCAGAGATAACCTAGTTAAAAGACAGAATGTATCTGACTTATCTTGTGCTTTTTGTTCGTGTCATGAATCTTGCCACCATTTATTTTTGGATGTGATGTTATGATTGAATTCTGGAGAAACCTATCTAGGATCACTGGCTACAGTAGAGTAGTCAACATGCTATCCTTGTCAGACTGTTGGCTTAGAGGGGGTAATTTGAGTGCCACAAATGTTGTGCATTCAGCCGGACTCTGGGCCATCTGGAATACCAGGAATGACTTATTTTTTAACCGTGCCAAATGGCTTAACATTCAGGTGTTGTGGCGCAAGACGGCCTCGTACGCTGCACGGTGGGAACCGCTGTCTGTAGACCCTGTTAAGAAGCAAATCCAGAACATGGTGCGGGAGCTGGAGTCTCCGAGCAAAGCTCCATTACCGCTGATGTGGCCGGATCCAGGCTGAGGATCTAGATACTGTTTGTCTTAGTTGATGTTGAGCCTGTGGCTCTGGAGTTAGACAGGGGAGGTGGCTAGTTTTATTTGCCTTCATTTTGGCCGTCTTCCTTGTAATAGCTGGCTCTAGTATTTTTCCTTTTGCTATAGTTTGCGGTAGTGTTTACTTCTGTAGTTTCTGCGCTGTCGTCCTATGATGTACTGTACTGGTGTGATTTCTTTGCTTTGCAATGGAATCGGGGCTGGGCCCTCTTCTTCTAAAAAAAATCTCACCTAGGTGAGAATTACCAAATTTGTTTTTTTTCTTTTGCTTTTTAGGTGGGCCCCACCTGTAAAAGTGTGGGAAGGGTGAGTTCTGTTTTCCTCTTTTATTAAGCATGGTTCCCCGTGTAAGTGATAGAGAGAGGGGAGTTTTGTTTCTGTTTTTACTCGGGTGGATCCCACATACAAGTGACATATGAAGACGAGGACAAAATTGTCTGGCAAATGTCCTGTACATGGTCAAAGCTCTTTGACTAGACAGAAACATCATGAAAAGACATTCATCGTCACACCAATATGGAAGACTAAGTTACTGAACACAAGCCAGGGCTAGATGGGCATTATAGGATCATCAGACAGAAAACCCATGTAATAGTGGGAAACAATACTCCCTTAGATGCAATCTGCTCTTGTATTTTTGTTTACATTCTCAATAAGAAAAAGGAAAACATGCTAGCTATTACATCGATCAGTAATACTACACCACAATTGGCCCATGATGCGTTGACCACTCTCATGGCTGCAAAGTTGGTAGTAACCAGCTAGTTTCTCACGTTTTTTTTGTAATCTTAATAATTAAACTTGACAGATACGTCCCGGGATAAACTGTGCCTGCGTGATGAGCAGTAACCAAATCCGATCGTCGGCACCAGCTCAAGGCGACAATGCTGCACAGCAGATGGAGACATCAGAATTCAGCTGAAAGCAATCGAGCTTAACCATGCAAGAGCAGTATGGATTTTTTTCACTTTCAGAAGTAGTACTGTATACTGTGCTAGTGAGTGAGTAGTTGACCTGAAGAAGACGAGGTCTTCCAGGAGTCAGGAATCCGGTTCACCACCGGCGGCGTCGGCTGCCCAGCTGCATAGATTCCAAGATCATCATCAAGCATCCATCATGAGTGAGAAAGAGAGAGCGAGAGAGAGAGAGAGATTAATGGCGTTGGCGTACTGAAGCAGATGAAGAGGACTTGAGGCGGGAGGACGACGCCGCAGGCGATGGGGAGGTACATCATGCGGACGGGGTCGATGGGCTTGGGGAGCATGCGGTTCACGTCGCCGAGGATCACCGGGCACAGGCAACGCAGCGACCGGTCGTCCGCCGCCGCCGAGCTGTTGAGGAACATGCCCAGCCCGCCACAGCACTCGCTCTGCGGGGTCGGCGTCTCCGCCTCGCTCCCCGTCAGGAACGACGCGCACGTCATCAGCCCCGCCAGCGGCGTCACGCAGTCCGTCGGCGCCGACGGCGGCGAGGGCGACGCCCCTCCGAAGCCGCCGGTGCCGCCCACCGGCATGCCAGGGAAGCCGGGCTGCGGGTTCGCGGCGGTGCACGGGGGCGAGATGGGCGCCGGCGGCGCCTGCGCCTGGGACGGCGGCGGCGTCATCGGCCTGCCGCTGGGCGACGGCGGCGTTAGCCTGCCCGCGGACGGTGGCGACAGCCTGGAGCGAGGGAAACCCCTGAAGCCGCTGGGGCTACGCTGCCTTGTTCCCGGGTACCAGAGCACGTGGGCGTCGGCGCGGCGTGCCGCCGCTGCCGCCTCCGCCGGCTGCAGCAGCGCCGCCGCCGCCGCCGCCGCCACCGTGACCACGACGAGCAAGACGAAGGCGGTGCTGCACCTCGACGCTGCCATTGCTACCAAATATGGATGTTTGCTTCTTTCTGGCAAATTGGAGTGTCAAGAAGCGCAAGAGCAAATGCTCACAGGGACGATCGATGTTGCCGTCTTCTTCTTCCTCCTGCCATTTTATATCTCTCTGGATTGCCTCAATTCATGCATGCGCACAAAGATCGTGCATTGTCACATTAATCCTACGTGCTTAAACATTCCATCTTTGGGTTTTCTTGTAAAGAAATGCAAAGCCGTCTTTAGATGTACGTGTTCCTGAGAGAAGAAAAACAAGAGTAGGTGGCACATTAACATTAAGAGCATCTCCAGCCATTGGCATCTCAAGAACACCACCGAACCAAAAAAATTGATGTCTTGAGGGTCACTCGGCGAAATAAAGAGGGCATCTTCCTGGTCACATCCCATCCCAAGCAAAAGTTTGTAAGGAGAATGATTAAGTGGGCCAAGAAAAATGACATATGATGAGACACGATTCGCCGAAATTTCTGTCGACGCCCCCAAGAGCCCCCCAACGCGCCGGGTTTCGTCTGGGTTTGCCGGCGCTTTTTTGACGTCCTGGGAGGCGCTGGGGGCGTGGCTGGGCCGTTTTTCAGCGAAAAACGCCGTCCGAGCCTAAAACCGAGGCT
>NC_041387.1:138911963-138934305 GCF_002162155.2 Triticum dicoccoides | reverse complement strand
ATTTCATGAAAATTTCATAGGGAAGCCAGTTCAAATCAGACAACACACACACACACCAAAAAAAAAACAGAAATATTTCATTGTAGCATCAGTAGTCCGGGTTCATCAGATAGTTGCCCGTAAAACTAGTTACACATCTCTGCAAATGATATGCAGTCTGGGAGTGGATTTGGACAGTAGACAATTTTATGCAGCACAGCAGAACAATGCCCAACCTATCCGCCCTACTTTTCCACATAAACAATGAATTAGCATGCTTAGAGCATCTACTGGCCGCCTTAAACCCGTCTCAAACACCCGGGCGGACGGTCAGTGACTAGTAGAAAAAAACTAATCCAGACGAACGTCTCAAAAGGGTCTTAAACGCACGGGCTGACCACCACCCCTCATATCCAGTCCAAATCTAAATCGGATATGGGGAGGCCCGAGCGTGTCCGCCACGTCGGCCTGACAATGGGGTCCTGCACTAAAACACTCTGAAAACCGGCGATCCAAAGCTCGCCTCCTCCGTCAGACCGTTGGCGCCGCGTGGCACCACTCTAGTTGGCCTCGTAGTTCCCTAGCCCGGCTATATAAGCCAACCGCTGACACCGGAACCCTACCTGTCCACATTTCCCCCTCCTGTCCGCCGCCGCCGCCACTTCTCAATCGGCGTCCGCCACCACTAGTAGCCATGCCCCCAAGTAAGGAGCTACCCGTATCTAACGAAGAAGCACCGACTGCAGCTCCTTGAGCAAATTCAAGAAAGGCGTGAATCCCGGATCGCCGCAGAGCTACCTCCGGATGCGGTGGATCCGAAGAAGGGCTTGGAGATGGAGGAGGATGTGAGAGACACTAGGGGCGCATATCTACAGGTGGAGCAACAGGCGGTCATTGATTCCCTCCGGTCAAAATCGAAGGCAGAGGCCAAATGCCGCCGTCGACAGGAGCCGGAGACGGAGCACGCGGTGGAAGTCAACGAGATACTCACGCATATGGATGAGGAGCAACGAAGCCCTCCGCCCATCTACCTAGTGCCCAGCACCAACATCATGGATATCTCCGACGACGACGACGAAGCGTAGTTAGCTAGCATGTGTCTATACCTAGGATTTCTTTTGCATGGTTTGTATGGATCTAGGGAATGAAATATGAGAGACTCGGATGCATGGCACCAAGTATGAGGCGTGACCGGTCCTGTCCGCGGACGCGCCCGGTAGCGTCCGCGGGCGTTTGAGGGGTCGGTTTGCAAGTTCCGGCTGTACATGCTCTTACAGAGTTACAGTTTACATGACTCAATTTTCCGCCGTGAAAAGATGGACTACAAGCACACAAAATTCGCGTATTGTTATACTCTATGCTGCTGACCTGCTACTATTTGTCTTCTTCTATGTTCACCCTTCAGATAGTTACTTCCAGTGTTATATTCGAATTTCCGTGTAGTCAATTTGTAGCCCCTTTGAAATGTGCAGACAAAATCAATGCTGGTGGCAAAAACCTCGTGTCTTCGTGACATACCGTACTTCTGCATTCTCGAACGACTTCCCTGTATTGAGTCGATATCCTAGAAAAGTAAAGGCCAGGCACAAACAGCCTTACTCAGCCACATGTCTTGATAGATTATCAAGAAGCACCACGATACCTATTTTTTAGGTTCCAGATGCATGTTTGGGAGGAACTAGGACGGGTCAGAAGCTGCCTGAAGCCTGGCAAGATTTGTCTGGAGCCGTCCCAAATGAAATGCAATGAGAAGCCAGACAAAGCAGAGCTGGTAACAAAAGGTAAGCACAAACCATTAGACATATCTCCCAGGACCCCCAAAAAATGCTGCACAGTTAACACCAAGATATTTATCTGGAAATTTGTAGGGACCGCATGGAATCTAATCGCTGAGAGTTCAATGAAACACAGTCAGATTCCGAAAAGGTGTGTAATTACACAACAAAAAAACAAAAGGTGTACCTTAACTACTCCCTGTAATCCAAATTAATCGACGCAGCTCTCGTGCAAAGTTGTACTAGAGCTGCATCAATTAATTTGGATCGGAGGGAGTACAAAAGAGTGCAACTGGTATGGTGGCAGTAGTCAAGTAAGGTGTGCAGCGAGAGGTCATGGGCTCAAACCCCACCCAGCTCATTGATTATTCCTAAAAGCACATCTCTCAAACGCATCTCTGCGCAGATCCAGCAACCACAAAATCCACTGAGTTATCAAAAATTCAGGCAGTTGTGTTTAGCAAACCCATAAATTGTACTAGTTGTGGAATAAGAAGGGTCAGCAGTAGTTGGCAAAGTTAACCAGGTTTTAACATACAAGTAGAGATAGGTAAAAGGTTTGAAGCAAGATATTTTAAATTTCAGCATGTATTATATATTCAGTTGTGTTCAGCAGTTCAGCTAGCAAAGAAAAAAAAAGCTAGCAAAGAACTCCCCAGACTTTGAACGCTTTGGTGGGAGCATACACACTTTTGAGCAGCCAAATATCCAGACATGGACACTTTTCCAGTCAAAGCATCTTCACACGAGAAAAGTGTATCTTAATTGGGGAATTTGAGGATTTGCCACAGGTTTGTTTGCACTTTGAGGATTTGCCACAGGTTTGTTTGCACTTTGAGGATTTGCCCTAGTTTTCCTTGTCATCGATTATTTGCCACATATTTCTAAGATTCTTGATGATTTGCCCCCGATTGTACAGACCCACAAGAAAATATCTAAAATGCCCTTCATCCTCATCTTGTCCAAAGTCATGAAGGTAGACGGAAGCTGCACGGCGGCACGGCCGGCTCCGTCTGATCGTCATCGTCCAGACAGGTTGTTGCAGGCGAGGAGTGTGTCGAGGCGCAGGAACGGGCAGGGGAGGCGACTGGGGAGCAACGCGGTGGGCAACGAGAGCGAGGTCACGCAGCCTGTGCGCGCACTGCAGCCGGCGCTTGACCAAAAGCAGGGGCGGTCGTCGTCGTCCGTCCCCTTGGCGAGGCGGCCTAGTGGGTCGATGACGCGTGTTTTGGAGACCACCAGGCACCAGCGCGTGGTCTTCGCCATGGCCTCCAGGAAGAGGACGGGAGGCAAGGAGCAGCGCCGGAGGGGAGGGAGGAGGCGGTGGCCATTGCTGCGGCCCAGGAGGGGATGCGTGCGGGTTGTGGGGTCACACAGATAACAGGAAGCTTTTTCCTATTTGCGTTTGAAGCGAACTTGATGGAATCATAGTGGTTGACAACGGCGGATGCTTTCGCCTGGCGAGCTGCTGGTTGAGGTCGTCGACCTCGGCTTCTCTTTTCAGGTCGTTGACCTCGGCCTACTTGTTCTCGAACAAGGCAGGTTCATGAAGCACGACGGCGAGAGACACGACTGCGAGTCATGGCGAGCCAGCAGGAATACGGATCAACAGAGGAATGGAAATAGTCAAACGGGGAGCTAACTAATTTGGGCCAGTGCAGTTTGGTCACTGATTTTGTATTGCAATTCCATACCGTGCATAAGGGCAAATCATCAAGAATCTGGGAAAGGTGTGGCAAATAATCAGTGACAAGTAAAATAGGGGCAAATCCTCAAAGTGTAAACAAACTTGTGGCAAATCCTCAAATTCCCCATCTTAATTAGTTTCTACCAAAGTATTAGTGCAACATCTGCATCAAGAATTACCTCCCAAGGCACAATCAAACAGACTACATTGCCAAGGAGCTATCTTTGAGAGATTAAAAAAACACATTAAACATACAATATGATATGGTAAGCAGAAATGAGCAAGTAAATGATCAGACATGATTCATACCGGCAATGCATAGAGGTTGACAATGGATATTTTCTTCTCAAAGCTGCTGAAAAGTAATGTGTAAATTCCAGCAGCTGTCGCATCACCAAGCCTTTGAACAATAACATCTATACAGACCTACAAGAAAAACTTTGATTTAGCCAAATTAATAAGACAAAATCAACACGGAAAATGGGCAGCAAAACAAGATAATATCCACATGATTTGCCAATATCAGGCAAGATACTTCTAAAAAAATATGCCACTCGCAATAAGGTAAGTACTCAACAGCAGCAAAAAGCACTCCTCAGTAGCAAATACTGTGTCCGAAATTAGACTTTTTAGGTTACTGATATTTACTTCTATTTTCAGAGAGAAGTAGTTCCCCCGATGCGCCGCAATTAATTAGAAAGGAAAAAATTGAATGCTTAAATTGTCCACTTGACGCCGAGTATCATGTTTCTAAAAGAGATCATTTGATCCCTACTGTAGTGATCCAAGTTACTAAAATCTTCTGGGCCCAGGTGGACAGCTAGTGGAAACCGGTCAAAATGAGAGCAAATGGGTTATATCCCATTTATATGCTATTATCATTTCATCATCTATGGAGACCAATTCATGCCTCATCATGTTTCCTACTGGTTAGCATGCTCAAATTACATAACTCCTTTTTACCTTGGCTGTGTACTTCTCATCCTGTGAGACAACAGTAAATAATAACTCCCTTCCAGGTCTAGTCAAAACATAGGTAGTTACCTGCAATGAAGGAAAAAGATTGGGAAACAACAAATTAGAATAATTATGTGTTTATCGCAGAGTATACCTGAATATAGAAATAAAAACATGAACTCCCTCCGTTTCAAAATACTTGTCGTGGTTTTAGTTCAAATTTGAACTAAAACCACGACAAGTATTTTGGAACAGAGGGAGTAGTAAATACAACAATTAGTAGGTACTCACAAACTTCACCTAGTACCAAACAACATTCAGTATGCTCTAAATCAGTATTTCTTTTGCCTAAATCAGTGTTGGTACATGAAGAAAATCGGTTGTGGCTATAACCCTTTTACCAAACGAGCATTTTGCAAACCACCGGCAGTATAATGATTTTTGATACATTAATTACAAACAGAACCAGCGCCTTGATTAATTTTGAGTATAACAGATGCTATCATGCATTGGTTCCAGATGCAACTAGATGAAGCTGCACTAATATTCGAACTGAAACGAAAATGAATCCTGCAATTGATGATTTCTCAGCTTATTAACAATAGGAAAAATATACTACAACGCATAAGCTCTTTCATATGAAATCATTTGAGGGTACTAAACCAAAACTAAAGATATAGTGCGTGTGCACAAATTCAATGGCAATGGCTACTCAGCTTTTGCATATGCCTTACCTTTACATGCATCTTTTTCATATCAACAACTAATGGTAGAAAAATGGTACCGAAAGTTCAGTAAGAGTGGCCTGGTCAACCGATACCTTTCGAATTGTTTCAGTGACGGCAACAGCAACCCAAGTTGGCCATACAGCAAGGGCAACCAAATTTGAGGCAGCAATAAATGGAGATGCGCAAATAGCAACTGTTACACCAGCTACTGTAAGGATATGACCCTGAAATAAATACTTGTTCAAATCATACCCAGAAATTGATAGAGCTACAAGAATGGTATAATTACCATAATACCCTCTTCAGATTAGACGTAAAATATCTATGATCTAAACAGGTCGTGCGAACGAAAAGAAAACCACTAATCTACGTTGGTCATTGCAGAATCTTCTAACTACCATTTGGCTAAGACCCTTGTTGATTTATATTGTTTTATTCACTACCAGATATCGTTGTGGAATAGTTAGACAGCTAGTGTCACAGCATGCATCAGTTGGACTAGACTGCACGAAGTTTGTCCCTTGAGATAATAGAAATGCAGAACTCATGGGGTCTCTAATTGACATCATCTCAGTGTGCACAGGAATTAGTTTCGAAGGGGAAGCGTATTGAGATTCCATCACATGATGGAAGGTTTATTTTCTTGAAAGTAATAACCGGGTGTTCCACAAAAAATATTCACGCAAACACTTTACACAGAAAAAATAGCAAAAACTGGAGGTCCACATTTACAAATTTACTTCAGTAATCCTATACTGCAATTTACATTGTGGACGTGCTCATCCTGAAGTGGAAGTTATGATGGATTACTATTGCAATTATGATTTGCATTAAGGAGTGTAAAAAACATTCTTATATTATGGGACGGAGGGGATAGATATTAAGAGAGGTGATGTAAGTTCTATTATATTTACATCTTTTAATAATATGTATACACTTCGACAATGCATTATGGCATAAAAGTTTTTTTTTGTGACAACTTATCTGGGTGATATTCACTTATTCACACTGAAAAGGGGGTAATGAAGTAGAGTAAAACAAGGATAATTTCCAGATGGAAAAAATACCGTCAAAGTGAGCTGTCCGGCAAGAATAAAAACTGCTATAAAGCTATTTATCAGTGCAAATGTTCTCCTTCTGGCAGTTGGACTTGATATTGTAGTAGCAACTATAGTTACTTTCTGGAAAACAAGGAGAAAAGGTCGGGTGAGTAAATGGAGGATCCTTTCTGTACTAACAATTTATTTAAGGAAGCAACATGCTCACAGCATAGCACAACTTATCATCCATGTCATACACAAAAGGAGAACAATCATACCTGAAAGTAAAAGAAGGATGAGACAGCTGCACTCAGCCATAGAAACAGAGATATGTATATCAGGTAGGGCGAGCGCATGATCAGCCAGAAACCTTCAAACATCACAAAAATCCCAGGCTTTGTCTTTTGAGATTGGGAAGGTGTTCTAGGTGAAGTGACCAGTGAAGACATTTCATCACCAAGCTCGGTATTTTGACTTGGTTCTGCTCTGCAGTTTGTAATAAATTGGGATGTCTTAAATTCTCACTTGTGAACACAAAGAAGCACCAACAAGTCAAATAAAATCATTCAGTAACACCTAAAAAATAGTGTGAAAGCCCACCATTGTAAATCCCATTTTTTATCATAAATTGTTGAAACTAATAAAATCATTCCAAGTTAGTCATAAAGTGGACTATTCAGATTTCAGAGCTAGTATTTGCGGCTCAAAGTTCGCTAAGGTTAATCAAGCAAGAAATTTTGTACATAAAACATGCTGGTTACTCATGTCAAAATTAACAGGAAAATGAGTCAAGAACTTGTAACTCATGCCCAGAAGGAATACATACCCTGTTGATGGCAATTCTGTTGAACCATGATTAGCATCAATGCAAATTCCTTTAGATGACAGCGCAGCAAGTTCCATCAAGAGGGAGGAAAATAGGAGCAGAACTGAGGAAATTTTAGTAAATGACATTGCATCCATGAAAAATCAGACAGGAGCTTATAATGTTATTCGGAGGAGCATCCTAGATACGTACAGGGTCCCATCCATGCCATGCTTGCAGCAAACAAAGAACCAAAAAGTTGCCCTAGCGTAGCACCAGCCCCGATAAAACCAAACAATCTTGAACCTGACTGAATCAAGAGAGAGATAAGGATTTGAAAAGAACATCCAAAATGTCTAAGGGGTTGCCGATATATTCTGGTGCAGTTATCAAATGATACCTCACTGTCCATGACATCAATTACCCTTGCCCAAGTGGATGATATTGTAATGAGATTAAGCAAAGCAACCTTCAGATGAAGAGAGTAATTCAAATGGACGATAACTTAAATCTCAAAAACATGGACAGGATCATGTAACAGGAAATGGCTTACCCAGAGAAAGAAGCTTATTCTCACAACTATGTATAACCAGCTATGGTTTCCCCACCCAGCAGGTTTATTTGAACCATCTTCACTTGACTTGATCATAATATTGACAAAAGTAAACAAAAATAAGTTTGGCCCTGCCTTCTTCGATTAGGAAATTTAGAAAGCGAGCAAAGTGGCCGGAGTGCAAGATGGCAGATGGATTCAAAAACATTTTTTCCGGTGTAATATCAGCATGGGATATTTGCAAACTCCAGGGAAACTAATCATGCATACAAAAAAAGAGAAAATAATCCACCATGTTATCAGTGTGTGTTACCTGGGCGATAGATGGGGAGCCCGGCTTCGAGGCAAGCCAAAGCACAAAAAATACAAGAAGGGATATGCTGAAGAACCTGTGTATCAAAACCAAAGCCTGAAATTGCAGGTACAGGTGATAGGAATTAGCTTGTGTCAGTGAAGGAAAAATAATTGCTAGTCCCTCCATTCCAAAATACTCCCTCCGTCCCATAATATAAGAGTGTTTTTGTGTCAAAAATGTTCTTATATTATGGGACGGAAGGAGTAAGTCTTATTTGAACTAAAACCACGACATTTATTTTGGAACGGAGGGAGTACTGGAAAATTTCAACTTCATAAAATCATCGCCAATTACCTGAATAAAAACAGGGGCTCGTCAAAGGAAAATAACAGAAGCTTATATTTAAAATTGACTTGCAGCCCTAGACATAAACCACATGAAATAGCAGATCATTGCAAAAACATACATTTTTTTCTGCTAAAGTAAATAGGTTCTGGCGAAGGTGTGTGTGTGTTTTAAACTAAGTCCAACTAGGCGTTTGGTTTATAATTCTTGTCTTGGTGGTGTGATGTTTAGGGAAGTACAGTTTTGTCCTGTTGGATCCTTGCATTATTTGCATTGCTTTTGTCTGCTGTGGTTGAATTGTTTCCGTTTAAACACGAGCAAACTGCAACGACCCAAGTGAGAAAGGCACGGACCCTGGACTTGGGGACGGATGGGAGCGAGAAGGCGAGGGAGGCGACGGGGGCGGCGAGGATGGTGAGCACGAGCGAGCCGGCGAAGAGGCCCGGGAGGGCGCCGAGGCCCAGCGAGATGGCCCCCTCGTCCCGCAGCGGCAGCACCACGAAGTAGGCGCTCAGGATCTGCGTCAGCCATGGGGTGAGGATTTTCCGTTCTCCGCTGGTGGCGGAATCCGGAAGGCGGATCCGACGAGAGAGATGGCTTACGAAGAAGAAGGTGGAGGCGGCGCTGGTCAGCGGGGGCATCTCGTGGAGGCGGACGTCCACCAGGGACGCCACCGCCGCCTCGGCGCGCGCGCGGAGCCGGTGGGTCGGAGCTGTCTCCGCCATTCTCCCCTCCGGCCGGTGACCGGGCGGGCTGGGGTTGACTCGCCTCTGCCTCCCTTCCCTCCTTGTCAGCCCCATCATCTCTTCTTCACTCGCGTTGTACTGTTGCTCGTGCTGGGGATATTATAATATTTCGTACTAGTACATTGTAGTATTTGATTGATCGATGCACCCAATGCATTGTCTCTTAACACGGTCATCCTTGTTGAATTGGCAAAGATTTTGATTTGAAATCCTTTCATTTAATTAGCTAGCCCAATTTTTTTGGCACCCTACGCATCCGCCGGTGGGTTATTTGAAAACATTCGCCGTCTGATATGTCGTTGGATTGCGTCATAAATAGCCGTCGGATCTCCGCAATGGGATATGTCGCAAATTGCAATAAGGTAGATGTTGCACAACTCGTTCTACAACAACTGTTTTGTTGCATACCACCAAAGCGTTATTTTTCGCCTGATTATTTTTATTATTGTCTTCAACCTTTTTTGTAACATAGATGACGTTGCGGGGGGACTTTTTGCAACGGAGGTGGTGTTGCAGATTTTTTTTCGCCTTCATAGTTTCTGCAACATAGATGATTGCGGGAGGACTTTTGCAACAAAGGTGATGTTGTGGATATTTTTTTCCGTCTTCATAGTTTTTGAAGCATAGATGATGTTGCAGGAGGACTTTCACAACATAAATAATGTGACTGGAAAGATGATGTTGTCTGCGATGTGAATTGAGAAATTTCTGCAACAGAGATGATGTTGCACAGAAGGACTTTTGCAGCAAGGCCCTTGTTGCGGAAAGTATAAAAAAACATCGTCAGCCGGAGCGACGACAGACAGCAGGAGGGGAGGCCGGAGCGGTGCAACTGGGCCAACGGTGGCTGGAGCAGAGCTCGGGCGTGCACGCTCAAGCGACGGCCATGGTTGCGTGCGGACACAGGGACACGGGGAAAGGAGGAGTTGTAAAGGAGGAGGAGAAAGGATGGCCAGCGGCGGCGTCCAACGATCACCGGCGGCGGACTCGAAAGTGCGGCTTGCAGCAGTGTGCAGGTTGACTGGCTTGCTGCGGCGCTTGTGGCGTGTGGCTGTCCTGAAGCACGGCTGCAAGTGAGGGTATGAGCGAGATTGACAGAGGAAGACATGGAGCGGCTATCTGGACGGAGAAAATAATAAATACTCCCTCCGTCCCAAAATAACTGTCTCAATTTTGTACTAGCTCTAGTATAAAGTTGTACCAAGCTTGAGACACTTATTTTGGGACGGAGGGAGTAGATGAGAAGGATGAAGAGTAGATAAGGTTAAGAATGACACGTGTTGAACATTGGAGGCGGCAGACGCAGTGCATGTAATCCACTGGGTGGTGGGAATCTTTTCCCTTTTCTATACTGTGATATTCGAGGCTCTAGACAAAAGAAAAGGCAAGACTCCCAAAGAAAAAAAGTCTTAATAGGATGATTTTTGGAATTTTAACACTATGGCCTAGCTATAAAGGGAAGAAAAGAAGTGAAAACTAAGAAGATGAGCCACAAAAGATCAGATCATTAAATTCACTCCACCGAAAAATGAGTTAAGAGGGAAAGTAACCTTCACAACTCGAGCTCAAATGAGCTCTGGTGAACAATAAAATCAATTTTTTTTGTAAGAAAACTGATTTTTTTGTGACAAACATTTACAAATGTTCTAAGAGTTTGCAAATTTTTATTATGAGATCACATTTGTGGAATTCATGGCAAAAAAAGGTAAAATCGGTTCTCCAAAATGCTTTGGAAAGCAGCATTTCCAGAGTATTGATTTTGTTTTTGCCATGCCTTCCAGGAATGTGATTCCATGACGAATCTTTGCAAGCACTCGGAACATTTGTCACAAAAAATCAGTCTTTTAAAATTTTATTTTTTAAATTTATTTTGCTGTTCACCGTTGAGCTCGGACTGAGAAACTCTGCATCAAGCTAAAGAGTCATTTCTTAGGTAAGATAAAACTCCACTCCTTTTTAATTACAGTGCTACATCATCATTTTGCCTATAATAACGTGCTAAGAGACGAGCATTGGAGTGCCTTAGATTCTTAGGCTGCCTGTAGTGGGTAGTATCATAAGTTAGTGTTGTGCATAGTATCATAGATGTATCTTATAGATGATCTTATGTATTGTCATGCAAATATATAGTGGTATAATATTTATTATGATAGGGTATTATAATATGATACTCAAATCTTATTTTATTTTATTCTAAGTTACCTCATCAAAATTGTCTAGTTGACATGGATAATAGCACTAGCTATGATACACCCACTACGGGTAGCCATAGTCCAAAACGTTGGTGCTACTATAGGGTAAACATGATTTGACCAAAAGTCACTACCCATCTCTCTTCGCTCACATTGCATGGTTGCTTGTGCTTGCGGTCAAGATATTATTGGATTTTATTTGGTTGCATTTTACCTACTCGCTCCATGTCTATATATAAAGTCGTTTCATATTTCTATGTCTAATTTTAATCATTAATTTTACCAAAAAAGAGTTACATGCAATAGAAAGCATGTCATTGAATGCACATTTCAAAGAACTTTCTGATGATATATTTTGGATGACATCTAATCTATATTTTGTTGACCAAAATTACAAGTCAAAATTTGACATGGAAAACAAAATGTCTTATATACAGAAATGGAGGGAGTACAACATTTTGTTCTACTTCTCTTCCGAGCTTGTAAATGATATTGGTTTGTTCTTTTCGTGGAGCCCTTCACTCAAGAAAAAGTTCAATGACATAAAAGAATCGTCATGGTGGACTCAGCTCTGTGCTACTACCTCCGTCCTGGTTTATTGGTCCCTATTGTAATCTGTGCCAAATTTTGATCATAAATTTAACTAAGAAAATGTTCATGCATGTCACAAAAGAAAATATCATTGAAAACTATGTTCAAATACAAATCCAAGTATATAATTTGTGTTGGCATGCACTAATATTTTATCAGTTAAATCTTTAATCAAAATTTAGCACAAATTACATAGGGGACTAGTAAACCAGGACGGAGATAGTACGTCACAGGAGCCTCGTCCCGTCATTGGTATTTGTTTCATCTAGACAGTTCAGAAAATCATGTTGCCGTGCATTTATTAACGTGTTTTTAATGTAGAATACCAATGTTTGGAATAGTGTGCTTTTTATTTTTTATGGTACTACAAAGTTGCCAAAGTTTTTCTAGCCAAAGTTGGCCAATCCATTGGCAAATAAAACCTCAACCAAAATTTGGCCAACTAAACTCTTTGGTAGGGCGATTCACTTGTTCAACGGCCAAGGGGACAGAAAATCTACTCTTCACAGACCGAAATCTGATCGTCAGAACAAGGCATATGACAAGATTAAAACATTGATTTAGTAGACAGACTGAAACTCGATTTAGTATCTACAGTTGTTCAGATGCCATTACAAATTAAAACATTGACCAAGTAATAAGTACAACACGGCTTCAAATTGACATAATATACTGTTCGTCATGCCGCTCCCTTTATAATACAAAGCATCCACAGAATGCAGGAGCAGCACAAGGCAACAGCAAGTTGAATTTTAGACACCTATGTACAACAAGAAGAACTAGTGCATTATGTTCCCTCCGGGTTCACGCGGCTTGGTGTAGCCTTTCTACCTTCATGCATCACGCAGCAAACCCTCCTCGGAGAATGACCCGACCACCGTCTTTTTGCCGGCATCACATGCTTGGACGATGGTGCATATATCGTTCTTCTCGAGGAACTTCTCTCCGTTGACCAGGATGAGAGGGATGTATTGCAGGACCAATCGTTTGCACTGTCGAATAAGAAAAATATCAAACCCGGTGTGTGCTACATATTGAACATTAACTGAAGAAGCCAAGATATCTCCTTTGCGCATATTTTGTTTTTAAAAGATGAGCCAGATATAGCTTACCTGCTGCTCGTGACCTTCGATCTTTTTGCACTCCTTGAGGAGAATTTGAATTATCTCGAACTACAGATATCACATGGAAATTATTAAAGGAAGACACAAGGTAAAGGTGAAAGCACAGATGATGCAAGTGGAATAAAGGAATTACCTCAGCATCGGGATCTTTCAGTTTGGACAAAACTTCATCCATGAGGTGGTGGCAAAACACACATGTGCTCTCACTTCTCACACCAGACAGAAGAGCATTGTCCCTGCAGAGGCCATTTCGTTTGCAGAACTCTTCCGGCTTGATCTCAGCGATCTTGGCAAATAAGAGAGTTGCATAGGAGTCCACCAACTCAACACACTGCAGAGATAGAATGTCCATGCTTAAAAGATCTATAAACTATTTCTGTTTAGGGTATCTTCTAGCATGGCATTTATCAAGGAAATATAAACACTATGCATGTATATCTTTTTATCAATCTTTTTACAGTGCCTAAAACTCAGTATGTACCAAATTACAAGCCAAAGTGTTCAGAATTACTACCTTCTTTTCCAACGAGAATGTCTGAGAACAAGCTTCATGAAGGACCTCCATCATCTTATCTTGTGATTGTTTCTGACTAAGATAGCTAAGAGCTTCATCTGTAAACTTCTCGCAAGCTGGGCATAGTGGGCTACCCCTCTCAACACGAACGGGAGTTTTGCTCGAAGTTATCTGATCCATCAAGATTTGATCAGGGTCTCGAGCCTCCTTGATATCAAGAAAAACTGGAAACAAATAAATCAGATGTCACTGGCCAGAACAATTGCGGACACAAGGAAAAATATATCCATATGCCTGAATCTTCTAACACTGCCACGTTATGCAGTATCACGGTTGTATCTTGTTCATGCACATTCCCCATCTAAGCCTTGAATTACAGAAACGAACAACAGTATATGAAAGAATACAAAACCAAGCATCAACATATACTGGAAGTTGACGATGTTAACAATGAAATTGGCTATCCAAAGTCTATGCTTATAGAACCATGCATGATTTACAATGCAAATGCAAATCATATCAAGGAAGCAGATGAAAGATATGACAACTTCAATTTAGACAACAATACTGGGAACTCGCATAAGATGATTTCACAACAAGGGTATCCTTAATTCCAGTTCTAATTCCAACACCAACCTAAATAGCTCACCACCCTCCATCAGCTGTGCGCAGAAAAAATCTTAAGGGTGCTTCCCGATTTACATGTTCTTAAGGGTGCTTCCCGATTTACATGTGGGAGCCACTGATGTCGATTTAGAGATGAATAAACAACATAACTAGCATCATGGGATTGGAAAGGGCTGTTGTGTGAGATATACCTGTGCTCCGGCCTTGTGCGGCTCCCAGGCTGACCAGCAGCAAGAGGAGTAGGAAGAACGGCAATCTCAGTCCCAAACCCATCGCGCGATAGGTACTGTCGTTGACCTGCAAAAATAGGAACCAACACATACGGAATTAGCAAATCCATCAATCAATTTTGATCAGGAAACCGCAGGAAAACGAAAGGGGTGAATCAGTCTCATGAACAACAGCTGAGCCTGCCAATTTCAGAAAATTTCACATAACAAAGCCAAAGACGCAAAGGAGCCACGAAACCGACCGGTAAAGCCGATCGAGTCGACCGGGCCAGGTCAACAGAATCATCAACAGGAGGAGGAAGCGGATCGATCGGAGAAGGCGCGATGACACCGAACGAATCGGAAAGCTCGATCAAGGGGGTGGGGGAACGCCGCGATCCAAAATCCGAGGCTCACGGGGAGAAACGAAATCGGAAGCAAGCAGAAGGGATGATGAGAATCAAACCAACCCTGCTGTTGGGGAATCGAGCAGGCAGCCGCCGGGAGGAGCAGGTGGTGGTGCGTCGGGGTCGTCCTGATCTTTTTTCTGCTTTTGTGTACGTATCGTGTATAGCGTGCTCGCGATTATAGAAATCTGATGATGGGGCTAGCTAAATAGGGCGTGGGTGGGGGTGGGTGATTGATCTCGCTTCGCCTTCGGAGTTGGGTTAGCGTGGAGGGAAGAAGTTGAGACGGTTAAGCAAGAGTAACTGCTTGTTATTATTATTGCAAGTACGACTATCATTACTATGCGTATATCAATATATATTTTTTTGAAAAGGGGATTCCCCGGCCTCTGCATCAGATCGATGCATACGGTCAATATATTTTACTTGTGGGAAATGTCATACGGAAACAAACATTCGGCGGACACCGATGAAAACCACGGGAAAACGGTGTTTTAAACTTGGGCGCTGATTCTCTCTAAAAAAAAACTTGGACGCTGATCTGCGCCGGTGCGCCGGCCTAACTGTTGGGCCGATCAAGCACCAGCCGTCCGATGCGCGAGCCAGGGCCGTCAGATCCGCGTGAGATCTCCCGAGAAAATCGTCCCGCACCCGTCCCTCGCCGCACCGCATCGCAGGCCACCCCCCGCCGGCGAGATCCCCCCACCCCTCAAGAAAATCGTCCCGCACCAGCCCCTCGCCGCACCGCACCGCAGGCCGCCCCCGCCGGCCGTTGATCTCACAGCAGGCTGCACCTCGCCGCCCCCGCCCCCTGCAGATGGGAGCTAGCCACCTCCACTGTCGGCCGCAACTGGGTGATGAAGCCGTCGCAACTCCGTCGCCGCCGGCCATCGACACATGCAACACTCAACCGCGGTTGCAGCTAATCCTTGAACGGATGTAGCAAAATTCAAAGACAGTTGTAGCAGAAACGCCGCCGGAACTCGCCGCCGCGCTTGAAGCACCATGGCCTTGTAAATGGATGTAGCAAAATACGTCGCCAGTAGTAGCAAAAAACGAGGCTGTTGCAACAAAAATGTCGTCCTCATCATCGCCGGGCACATCTCAGTCGTAAAAAAAGCACCCATGGCCTTATGAAAAATGGATGTAGCAAAACACACAGACGGTAGTGGCAAAAAATTGACATGGTTGTGTAGCAAAAATGGCCTCCGTCGCCGTCGCCGGTCGCAAAAATGGCCGCCGTTACAAAACCAAAAGACAGTTGTAGCAAAAATTTAGGCTGCTTCCAGCAAAATTAAAATACGGTGGTAGCAAAACTTAGTCTGGCCTAGCAAATCAAAAAAAGATGGTAGCAAAAAATGTCTCCGGTTTCAGCATCTCGGGACTCTGGTTCCAGCAAAACAAAACCCGGTTGCAACACTGGAGCCTCTCCCGTCTCCACCTCCGACAACTGCTGGTTGTAGCAACCGTGGCTGCTCGTTCCAGCATCGTTGGACTCTGTTCTAGCGGCGCCGGGCCCATGGGTGGCAAGCTCCTGGCAGGTAGCGCCGCAATCCCCCCTTTGTCTCCCCCAGAGCAGCGCCAGATCCTCCTGTGAAAAAAGGCATCCCCCATGGCCGGGGGCCTCCCTACCTGCCTTGCCAGAGAAGGAAAAGGAATGGAGCGGGGGGACGGCGGCGCGACTGAAATGTGCTTTGAGGTGGTTTCGCGGCAACGCGGGGAAGGAAGAGAAGAAACATGGCGCGGGAAGGACGCGGCTGAAGGTAGGAGATGAAGTGCATGGGAAGAGATAAGGCAGGAAGAGATAAGGTTTGGGTTCACCAAATACACGCCTCTTCGCGCGAGGGGCTGCTTGAGTGGGCGCACGACGCCAGCGTGGCGCGTGACCGGCCGGGCGTTCGGCCGGTGCCCCGGCCCCAAACATTTACCTTTAAAATTTAAAAAGATAAGGGTTGTAAGAGAGTGATGTTCTATTGCCTTGCAAAATTTCAAGTTAAAACACTTTACGAGATATGAGCTATGAAGAAAAAAATCAGCATTATATAGTTCCGAACAGTTACATCACTATTCAAGTACTCATCACATATTTTACTTCTACAAAGAATGCTCAAGTACTCATCTCTTGGGTTTTAGCGTGTGAGAGTGTACTATGTGTCATTCGTTTGCGGCGTGCCTCCCGTCGATGGCTCCCTGGCGAGCCCTCATCCATCCAATCTCCGTGGGCGCCCCACACTTGGCCGCTACTCCCTCCATTCCGAATTACTTGTCTTAGATTTGTCTAGATACGGAGGTATCTAGATACCTCCGTATCTAGACAAATCTAAGACAAGTAATTCGGAACGGAGGGAGTACCTCTCAGTGGTGGTTTTCCGTTGCGCTCATGTGCACCATCATGCACGCTGCCCCAAGTGTGCCGGGTGCGCCTAGGTCCACCTGTTAGCGTCATCGACCCCTATCGGGCTATTTCACTCGCACTGGCCGGGTGCGCTCGTGCGTGGAGCCTGTCTGATTGTGCGTGCGCTTGTCGGGCAACTCAAGGTGTTGGCTGGGAGCTTGGTGGTCAGAAAGGGCTGCTCTAATGTTGGATGTTGGTCGGCTGCCATCTGGCTCCCGTTGCCCTGGACTTGCGTGTGTCGTTTAGTTCGTTTGTGTGGGGGCGTTTGATGTTTGGGCCACCGGTAGAGGCAGCCATCATGAGTGGGGTCTGCTCAGCTGTGCATTGATGTCCCACAAGTGTAGGGGGTCAACTGTATATCTTTTGATAGAGTAAATTGCACAAAAGTATCACAATTGGGGCATTGGAAGCAGATTGGTACCAAGATTGGTAATTTTTACATGTCAGTACTAAGATTGGGGCGAGCCGTTGCAAAAAAGACTAAGAGTGTGTTTTATACGTATTGACAGAAAAGCTGACCGGTTGGGCCCGCCCGTCAGGCGACACGCTGGCCAGTGCGCGCGTGCCCGCGCGCTGACTGGGCGCTGACTGGGACGAGGCCGGCTCGCACCGTTTAGGGCGCGGCTGGTGCGGTCGAGCCACACCCGACCCCGCTCTGCCCTCTTCCTTCTCCTCCTCGCCGGCGGCTGCCTCCCCGCCCGCCCCGCCGCCCGCCACACCACGCCACCGTAGTCATGGATCGAACTGCTTAGGCGCTGTCACCTCCACCGCGGCTGCTCGTCCCTCGCACCCTCCTCTCCCCCGCGGCTGATGTGCCCTAGGCGACGATGGCCTCGGCTACTCCGGCAGGCGACGATGGCCAGGGCGATGCGAGCGGCGGCGACCTCCCCCGCTTAGGCCTCGATGGGAGTGGTTGCTACTCCAGCTCGGAGTACAGTAGCGAGGACGAAGATTTTGCGGAGCTGGCGTTGTCGATGGAGCAGAGGCTGAAGATGGCGCGAATTTGGTTGGCCAACCCTAGCACCGCCCATCAGTGGACTCATGGCATCGGTGGTGTTCTGTAAGTGTTCCATTGTTCCATCTTTGCAAACTGAAATTGGGGATTAGGGTTAGGGTTTACTGCCTGGTTTACTGTCTGCATGTTTAGCACTCTAATTGCTAGTTCCTAAGTAGAGCAGAGAAGTATATTGGATTACATGAGTCCGAACTAGAGCAGAGCAGAGCAGCATTAGTGGATTACATTGTTATTTCTTAGTCCAAATTGTCAGAGCAGCATTAGGTGTTACCTAGTTAGAGCAGAGCAGAGCAGAGAAGCATAGTGGATTAAATCATTCCTAACTAGAGCAGAGCACCATTAGTTAACTTAAACAAAGCTTTGTTTATATGTTAACTTAAGCAAAGCTTTGTTTATATGTTAACTTAAAAAATTCCTAACTAGAGCAGAGTCCAAATTATATGTTAACTTAAACAAAGCTTTGTTTATATGTTAGCCTATCTGTTAAGTAAAATTGTTTATTAACCATTTTTTCTGTTATTTCATTTTGCAGTTTGTATGATGACATTTTGGATGTTAGGTTCTATTTTGATGCTTCAGAAATGTTTGAGTTGAAGCTCTGCAGTTCAGATGTAACATACCTGAATATGATTGCAGTGATGGAAACCCAAGGATTTAGTGAATATGATCTGCTGTTTCACATTGAGAATCCACAATTAGGGGAGAAAGGATTGGAGATGGTAGAGTGTAATGCTGAGTTGCAATTAGTAAAGAAGCAGGTTGAGGAGTCTAAGGTCTTAAATTTGCTAGTGAGGGCATGTCCACCTCCTTGCAGCCAGTTTGAGAGGCAAGAATTATCCACTGTTGTGTATGAAGAGCCTGTGTTATATGATCTCAGTGAGGCACCCATCTATGCTGTTAATGAAGAAGGAGTTGCATTTGAAAGTCAGAGTAGTAGCTACAGTGTAGCTCATGGTACTGGTCTTTGCACACAAGAGAGCAAGAATGTAAAAGGAAAAATGAAAGCTGTTATGGAAATAGAAGAAGAAGAGGGATATGTTGGCAGTGGTGGTTCTGATTGTGAAGGTGAAGAGGACATTGATGTACCACCTTTTTATATGGGTGATGCTGATGACATAGAGATGGCTGAGGGAAAGAAACAGAAAGAGTATGATGAAATGGAAGAGGAAGAAACAGATGATGAAGAATCTGAGGAGGAAGAAGTTGTGCATTATGAGGGTGACACAGAGGTTGAGGAACCTTTTCAAATGGATGAAGATGACAAAGTTGTTTCACAGGATGTAGAAACTGTAATTGTACATGAAGAGAAGAAGAAGAAGAAACAGAAGCTTCCAGTTAGGAGAGGGCCTACAACAAGGTCACATTCAAGTGTAGTATCAGAGGAGGAACCTGATTTCAAACCTTCATCTGATGAAGAAGAGAAAGGATTGTTGAAGGAGGTTGATGATGATGGTTTTGAGCCATTGTCATTTGTGCTGCCAAAGAAAAGGAAAAGCAGGGCAAAGCAGAGGCCTCCTAGAAAATGGTACAATGAGAAAATGGATGCACCACATGAGCAATTATGTCTACACATGTGTTTCTTGGATCAACATCAATTCAGAGAGGCTTTGTTGAACCTACACATCACTCAAGAAAGAAACTTCAGATATCATAGGAACTCAGATCAAAGAATAATTGTAGAATGCAACCAAAAAAATTGCAACTTCTTTATGGTGGCAGCAGTTATAAAAGGTGAAACTACTTTTGTAATTAAGAAGATGAGAATTAAGCACACTTGCCCTACTAGTACAGAGACAACAAGGGTAAGTGCCAAGTGGCTTGCACAGAAGTATGAGTCACTGTTCAGATCTGATCTAACAACTGGCATTCATACTTTGATTGATGCTTGCATGGAGAAGTATGGTGTGGATGTGCCCAAGTCAATGGCATATAGAGCAAAGAACATAGCTATTGATGTTGTGCTAGGAGACCACAAGAAGCAATACCCTAGGTTGAAAGTCTATGCTCAGACAGTGATGGATACAAACCCTGGGAGTAGAGTAGTAGTCACTACTGTAACTCCAACACCCACTGAAAAAATCCCCCATCCAGGTCCAAGATTCCATGCTATGTTCTATTGCATCAATGGAGCAATGGAGGGGTTTCTCAAGGGGTGCAGACCATTCATTGGTTAGTTTGTTCACCTTGTGCATTAGTTACATATTGTTTCATCTTGAAATGCATTTGAATGTTTTAAATATTGAATTTGCTTGCTCATTCAGGTGTTGATGGGTGCTTCATTAAGTTAACTACTGGTGCTCAACTACTTGCTGCCACTGGTAGAGATGGCAACAACAATATATACCCACTAGCATTTGGTATTGTTGGGCAAGAGGACACACCTAACTGGTGTTGGTTTCTACACCAACTTAAAATCTGCCTAGGAGGAGAAGAGGGACAGTTTGGTCCATATACAATAATGTCAGATAGACAAAAGGTATGTGCTTGCATCTTATGTCCTTGTTCCTATATGGTTGTTTTGTGCTAGATAGTAGCTTAGCTAGTTTAATTGTGTGTCCCAGGGCCTACTAAATGCAGTGAATGCTGTCTTTCCTAAGTGCAACCAAAGGTTCTGCCTTAGGCATATCTATGCAAACTTCCAAAATGCTGGGTTTAGGGGGGAAGATCTGAAGAAGTGTATGGATAATGCTGCCTATGCATATAGTGAACACAAATTTAACATTGCAATGAATGACCTTAGAGCTGAATGTCAGGAAGCTTGGGAGTGGCTTTGTCAAATACCCAAGAAAACATGGGCAAGGCATGCATTTGACACAAACTGCAAGACTGGCCTTGTAGTTAACAATTTGTCTGAGGTGTTCAACAAGTATGTCCTAGATGTTAGGAAGAAACCAATTAGGACAATGTGTGATGGAATAAAGGATAAACAGATGATGAGGTGGCATAGGAATAGGGAGAGTGCAAAGACAGCTAGATGGGACATAACACCCCATTATAGTGAGAAGCTAGAGGTTGAGAAGGAGAGGGCCAAATATTGCAAACCAATTCAAGCTGGTGTGAACTTGTGGCAGGTTACAAGTGGGCAGCAAACCCATGCTGTTGACTTGCAAGTGCACACATGTGGGTGCAGAAAATGGGACCTCAGTGGCATCCCATGTAACCATGCCATCTCAGCAATCAACAAGGGCAAAAGAAAACCAGAGGATTATGTCAGCAAGTTCTTCAAGAAAGAATTTTATGTGGCAGCTTATGAACCAATGATCTATCCAGTTCCTGGTGAGCATGACTGGACAAAGACCCCTGGTCCAGACATTGACCCACCTGCATTTAAAGTGAAGAGAGGAAGAAAGAAAGAGAAGAGGATCAAGGGGAAATTTGAAGTTCCAAAGCCTAAGGACACATCAAGAATGGGGACTATAACATGTGGCAATTGTGGACTGCAAGGACATAGGTACGCAAGCTGCCTCAAGCAGTTGAAGCCTGAGCTGGCTTTGAGGAAGAACAAACATGTGGTAATCCTCTTATAAGTGGTTTTCCTTCTTGTACATTCCATTTTTTAAGTACTTACTCATTTTCCTTCTTGTTTATGCAAGCCTCTTGCAAGGAATTCCAATGGTGGTGGTGCTGCTACTACACCAGCAACAACAACCTCTCATGCAGCTCCTACAACAACACCAACAGTTGGGAGAGGAGCTGGGAGAGGAGCTGGGAGAGGAGCTGGGAGAGGAACTGGGAGAGGTGGTGGTAGAGGTGCTGCAGCTGCAGCTGCTGGGAGAGGTGCTGCAGCAGCTCAAGCTGCTGGAAGAGGTGCTGGGAGAGGTGCTGCACCAGGTGCTGCAAGAGGTGCTGGGAGAGGGAGAGGTGCATTCTCTGCCCCAAGACAATCTGGTCCCTCCACATCTACTGCTCCCTCCACATCTGTTGCTGGGAGAGGTGCTGGTGGTAGACATACTGGATGGGGGAGGTACTTCTATGCAAGTGGTAACTAGATACTTCATGTGGTGGTGTACAATGTCATCTTTGCTTTGGTGGTGTACTTTAAGAATCAATGCCATATATGGCTTTTGTTGATGTGGATGCAACTTATGAGTGAATGCCTGGAATGGACTATCTTGATATGCTGGAGTTATTGATTATGCAAGCTTGGATGGTTCTTTTTATGATTGATATGTTGTTATGATAAAAATGGTTCTTTTTATTATTGATATGTTGTCTATGCTCAAAATGGTCCTTTTTATGTTGTCTATGTTTTGGTGGCTCGGGGTCGACGGAACCACCTAAAGCCATCAACTAGGGTCTAGGGTGTCTCGGGGTCGACGGAACCACCTAAAGCCATCATTTTGGGTTTTGGTGGCTCG